>NC_133912.1:4723900-5023900 GCF_964199755.1 Larus michahellis
TTTCTGTTCTCTGGTCTCCAGGGGTGTAAACCCAGAATCTCCTACTTGCACTTCATTTTAAGATGCAATGAGAAAAAGGACAGCCACAGGACGTATATAGCTGCTGGCTGCCTCTGAAGATCCTCAGCTAAGGGAAAGCTTCAGTGTGCGTTTTCCAATATTCCAAATGCTGGAATCAAGCTTTGGATTCCGTTGTGTGTGGTGGTACTGAAGGCAAATGTCCTGTTGGCATTTTCAGGGATAGATTTTTACCTCTTGATTCTAGGAATGTATAGGTAAGATCCTTAGATTGCATGTGGCCACTGGGTACTGTAGGATCCTGTTTTAATCTACTAGAGAAACCCTGAGTTTTCTGCAGGGAATGCTGCATCTTCGCCATTTGTGAGACCTACACCTGTAGTGGGTGAACCATCTCATTCGTGCCTCAGGGCAGTGTGAAGGCATAGTGCATTTAGACACATGTCATGTCCACTGCCTCTGTACTGGTAACAGGTATCCCACAGATCACTTCCCTGGCTCTTCCAAGACTGACCAGGGAAGGGTTGGTGGCCAACTCCTGCCCATGCTTCTGCAGCTGGTGGTATTTCTGTTGGTAGGAGCCTGTGTATCACCAGCCAGATTCTAGCCCCCTCCTGCGCTCTTGCTTTAGTAGTTGCAAACCTCTAAAAATCAGAGGCTTCGCTCTGTGAAATGTTGCTTTTTCTGTTCTCTTTGGGCCTTCTTAGCTCTCTGGCAGTTTCAATTCCAAATGCTTCACGTCACCACTTGGAAACTCAGCAACATGTGGGACTCTTCCCCTTTGCTTTCTGTTTTAAGTCTCCTCAAACTTCAGCCCCAAGCACATGTGGTTCCAATTACAGAGAACCTCTGCAATGCTATGTGGATATGGATGGGGATAGGCTGACCTCTGTATTTTAACACAGCTAGCCTGTTCCTGGGGGAGCTGACTGTTAGCTCACATTTTTCTTATTTGAGATGCTTTTGCTTCACAACCAAATTCCTGAAATCAAAGGGAGGCGGAGGGGAGCAGGCTGCAGGCAGCATGCACTGGGGGCCAGGTCTTGGTCACTTGGACCACTCAAGCTCTCGGGAGAAGGCGACCTTTGGCTTTTATGTCTCTGCCAGCCAAGGAATACAGAAAGCAGATGTCCCAGAGCACAGCCTTGGCTGAGTTAATTATCCTTAGGAGACTTCGGCCACCCCCAGTTTTTCCTCCCTTGTGCAAAGAATGCAAAATAGCAGACTGTAAGGAGACACCATTTTATATTTATTTTGGCCTAAAATGCTGTTAGGGTAACTAACTGTTAGGGCTAGTGTGGTCTGAGGGTGAGCAGGGGGTGTTGACCTTGTGGGTTCTCCTTACAGCTCTGGAATAAACCAATGTAGCTATCCACTGTCTTGGTTTATCCACAACAGAAACTGGGGAAAAGAGTCAAAGGGGAGATAAAAGCCTTTATGTGCATGTGCCTGTCATCATTACTGAACAGTAATAGTGGGGGGAAATGTTTGGCTCATCAATAGAGAGCTTCATTTTAATACTTAATTGTAGAACTAGTGTCTGTAGTGTCTTTAGCACTTAGCTGATTTGAGCTTCCAAGTCACTCATGCATCTCTGAAAGTTTTAAGTCAACGTGTAAGTCTTTGGCCATAAAAGTAGTTGTCAGCCTCCTATTTAAGCAGGTAGAATTCTAAATTTACTTATTGCAAAATGCTCAGATTTTGGTCATTACCACTGTAATGACTGCAAGACAGCGCAGGGGGCAAGCTTTTGCTTTTTCTTAAAGAAGCTTAGTAAATAATTTCCTGCAAGACTGTAGCAAGATCAAACTCTTAACAGATGTGAAATGTCTTACATTCCTGGCATGAAGGAGTGGTTCAAAGTTGCCACATGGCAGGCTGTCTTGGGCTTTTTGTTTCTTAATTCTCAAACATATTATCCTTGTGTATATTTAATTTAGACAGATACTCTGTTTTCAAATACTTTCCTGAGTGGGATGAATGTTACTAGCACAAGAAGCAAGTCAAATGTGCATGATTATTCAGCTAGAGGAACACTACAAGCCTGAATAATTCTCTGGGTATTTATTCTCTTTGGACTAACTGAAACTGTTTAAGTAAAACATTTTTGCTAATTTGGATGTTTTGACTAAAATGAAGTACTTAAACCTGCAGGCTGAACTGCTTGCATAGCTGAGATGAGCTATAGCGTGGGACTGTTGGATACACTGAGGTGTTTTTTTCTAACAGCCTACCTGGATTTTGAGAAGAATGTGTGCTACTCAGAGGACTACAGGACCAAAACTTCCTTCTCAGAAGGACCCTATTTTCAGCTAGTGGAATCACACAGAAGTGAAAGTAATTCTTTTAAGAGTATCCCAAGAAGGACTCAAAATCAGACCACAAAGTTATTGGTTACACTTGAGAAAATTTGTCTGTAGGGGACTGTTCTTTCAGAAAGGATGTGATGAACCTTGACAACAGAGGTCTTTCACTGTTCCTGTCACACTTTCATCTGGGAAACATTTTGATATTAATGAATGAAAGCAGACAGAGCACCTGTGACAGGTGAAATGGAAATTGTCCAGACAGTGTTATAAACTGTGTGTAGATACTACTGTAATTCCTTCTTTTGCTGTTGTATTGAAGAAAGTTTTCCTCAGCAGCAGATTTGAGTCACTTGCTTCCTGAGTCGCTTCACTCAAGTGATAGTACAGGATGTCTTGAGTTGCAGGAGAATTACAGGTTGCATTTCTGTTCCTCCATGGACATCAGCATCTTGGAATAGTCTGTTGCAAATGTCATCCTTGATAAAAAAAGCCAAAATAAATTATAGAAAGTGTAGCTGAAGAAACTTCATAGAAGTTCCTGGAGCAACTGAAATTTTTCCACATCCATTTTGGATATTCACATCTTAAATGAACTTGATTTGAGGCAAGTTTACAAAGCATCATTATGGATTTCTTTTATCTTGATTCTCTGAGTCTTTTTCTAGGCTGTTCCTCCTAATTCTAGCAGTTAAGTGATATAGCACAACTTATTACTTTTTTAGAAGTATAATCTATATTTAGTGTTGCTCCCTAATTCAAGCCTTATTCTGAACCTAATGAAAGATTTAAATCTGGAAGCTCTTTAGCTTTTAGCACATGAATTTGCCTACAAATAAAAATGTCAGTGAAACATTCATTTTTGCCATGATTCTGCTTGTATATTTATGTGCTTTGCAGATGTGTGTTTGATTTTGTTGATATATGTGTTTGTGTATATACATATACTTGTTATTGGATGGGCTTGAAAATAAACTGAGCTTCATAATAGCATGTATACAAAAGCATGTGTGATCATGTTAAGGATGCAGACATGAAAACACTAGTTTGGGTGGTCATAATCTGTGCTAAGGCCAAATACACAGTCCCAATTTGCTCAGCAGTTGCTGCAATGCACAGGGGATGGTTCCATCCCTCTAAACATGGTTTGAAGTGCCGACTTTTCTGCAATTCAGACCATCTTATATGTGATACGTTCAAAATCGGTAGTCCTTTAAGTATTGAAATGAGTTCTAGGAAATGCTTTAAGACTGACGTCTCTGCATGTGAAATATGTAGGATACTGTCCATGTGGTTTTTTTTTTCTTTAAAGTCTGCTATGCATGCAAGGCAGAATGGCTTGTTATTGACAGGGTTAAAAATCCCTTTGTGTGCCCTGGCCTACAGTCTGTGCCCTTTCTCTGGTAAATCTGTGCTTGTGCTGTTTGGGTACTGCCTCTTTAGGTGCGCCAGCTTTGCTATTGTTTAAAATATTTGTTGCTCTGTATTTCTTGAATACTTAAAACATCAGTGAGTGATGAAAGACAATCATATTTCTCCCTTGTCTGCCGGGTGTTGGGTGAGTTATTGTCTTCTGAACAATAGAGCAAAGATTTAAACATTACAATGGTCTCCTCCCCCTGAAATGCAGAACATTGCGTTGCCTGTGGTGTGTCAGCAAGCCTGGCGCTGCACCCAAGGCTTTTTTCAGGCCCAGGGCCAATGCTTTCAAAATGTTGCAGTCACAATAAACTTTAGGGTTGATGCTCCACAGGAAAAACAAACCAACCTCCCTCTGAAAGTCATGGGACATGGGCTGAGTAAGGCCTGAGTAAAGCTGGAAGAAGCAATTCCCGAATTGCCCTTTGCAGCATAAAGGGCTGCAGGCAGGATGTGGAAAGGGAAGAGGTTTTTTGGGCAAGAACTGTGGAGCCTGCATATATGTGGTGTTACAAGACTTTTGGATCCGACTTCTGGGAAAATCATCTATTGTCTGCTGGAGCCAGCCCTTAAGGTGTCACTCTGGGTAGACTGCCCTCCTGTGGCTGCGGAGCTCTTCCAGGGGGAAAGGTATGGAGCCAGCTGGGAACCAGCAGAACAAAAATGCTTGCTGGGAGCTTTTGTAAACTGACCAGTGTATGGAGGAGTTTGCTGCTGTAAGCGTTGTCCATAAGCAGGCACTCTCTTTTAGTACTCATTTGAATTAAACTTCAACTGAGCAGAGGGGAAAAAATAAATGCTAAAAGCACCATCATCACAATCTCATTTCTTTGACCTGCTCTTGGTAGGTCTCATCTACATGAATACAAGAGAACTTCAGAGGGCGTTTATTCTTTGTTGAGTAATAAAGCACTTAAAGTAACCTACAGGTGCCTTGGATATGTTCTCTAGTTCCTTTTTCTTTCTAAGACATATATTGTAAATTCTAGCACACATCTGAAGGTAAATTTCGCTTTCATCACTGCTTGCGTACACTGAGACCCCACCAAACTACTGAAAGGCATGAGGTTTGTTCACATTAAGCTCTCTTTGGATTTTGTACGGGTAATTTCCATAACTGGCACCCTCTGTTGGGTACTTCTGTGAAGCTGTGTTTTGAGCTTCCTTCTGAGTTTGTACAGGTGACTGGAAAGAAAATAAAGTGAGGATTTCATCTAGAACACCTGCAAAATTTAGACATCCTTGTGGGTTTGTGGGCATTATTAAAGAACTAACGGACTAAAGGGTCAAATTATTTTGGTGTTTTTTTTTTTTAAATAAGACAGACATCTTATGGAAAAATACGTGGTGCGTGACAGCCTGGTTATCGGTTCAACAGTGAATCAGCTCCAGATTATCTCTTGATTGTGTGTACCTTTGAAAAAACAAAAGGTGCTTTAGGAATTTGCAGTTGATGTCTCCCTGATCTTACTCCCATTTAGAAAATCAGCTTGTAGGCACTGGGCCCTTACTCAAATCCAGAACATGTTTGTTGGGGGCAACAAGAGCAAACCGAAACATGACCTCTCTTAAAAACAGTCTGTCTGAGACAGAGGGGAAGGAAAAAGATGCTTGTTATACTCCCTCAAAAGGTGATTTATAATTCTGATCAAACTTTTAATGTAAAACTGCTTTTTAAAATGTACAATACCCTGTGAGGTGTGCGCAAAACCTCAGTGTTCCGCTGGCACAGGACTTCAAAAATGTTGCAAATGTTATGTGAATGCTCACTACTGTAGTGCTTAAATTAAACTTATTGATCAGTTATCTAGCGAGTGTCAGCGTGTTAATGAAGGCAGCCCGCAGCAATGTGGGCTGCAGGAGAAAGCAGGCGTTCATCTTAGGCAGAATGAATAATTGTATTTGGCAGATGGAGCTTTGAGACTAGTGAATCCAGTGATAAACTGGATTAATTTTCCCTTTAAAGAAAGCAGCTAATGTGCCTGAAAAGGAGCTTTCTCTCTCACTGATTCCCGCAGAGATCCTTTGCAAGACTCCACTGGTCTTAAAACACACATCACAGATGATACCTTTTATAGAAGTGGTTGGCAATTGTTGATTGAATATCAGAAGCTCAGGAGCTGAGGAATGGTAATGTTAAAAACTCAGAGGCCGATCTCAGAATGGGAGCAGGAACATAATGAATTTTCTAAAGCCGGGGTTGGTCCTGAAGATACAGAACGAGCTGAGGAATGTGTCATGCTGGACATAATTTTTCCTGGCTTTTTTTTGTTTTCACTTAAAGGAAAAGTTAAAGTTCCACTGTTTAAATACAAGTAGAGGAACAAATTTAGCCTATGTAACTAAAGCTTCTTAGGCTTTTGCCAGTAATCTTGCTGTGTGATCACAGGATCGTGTGTTCCATCACAGATGTGACTTCGTAGTCCTGCCAGCTCTCACAGTTTTCATCAGTTTCACGATAATTGGTCTAAGAAGCAAGATATGTCATCTCACTTCATTTCACAGGGAAAAAAAATGCTTTTAGGCTTTCTTCTTGCACAGCAAAAACTTACAAACAACCCAACTGCTATCTGAAGATTCATACACAAAAAGCAGATGGTATTTGTGTCCCAGAAATCCCCATGGAAACTTGGACGGAAATTTTTTTATTTGGTGTCACAGCAGACATAGGCAGGGGTCCCTGACCTAAATGCTTATAATATTCTGTACCTCTGATCTTTTGGGTCAGTTTTAATTGAATTTGAACTTAGCATGGTGAGTCCCTGTGTTATCAAAAGTTGGAGATGGGCAAAACCAAGAATCGACCCCGATTTTGTTCAGTTTTAGCAGGGATGCAAAGGATAGAAGGAAACTCGGAAAGAAAGTGCGAGTTTCACGGTGACTAACGCAGTGCTGGTTGAACATCATGTTTTTCTGCGGTGCACCGTCTTCTAGTCCAGGTTTTAGGGAGTTAACATGCGTGTTTTGAGTTTTACTGGCTAAGTTTTAAAAGGCTCTGCTTCCCTCTAGTGGTTCAGCTTGGCAATTTCTTATTTTTTTAAATGATTTTTTAAATCCTTTTAAATTTTTTTTTTTTACAATGCTATTCAAAGACACTTCGCTAGCCTACTTGTACCGTGCCTTTTTTTAGGGCTAACCCTCTTGTTCCCAGGCTGGTCTCTTATTTCCAGTGCTGAAATGCACGCAACAAACATTATCCAGTGTTAAGGAAGAGACTCTAAGCCTTGTTAGACTGACATAGGAATAAAGCGATAGGCTCTGAAGGTCGTCTGGGTGGAAATACTACTTATGAATTAAGGTCATAAAAGGCGAAGGCAAAACCCAGGAGGTTATCTGAAATTTTGAGCGCATTGAGGATGTGGGCGCAACTTTAGTAAAGACAGCTTTGGAGTGTGAAGCCATCTGTTGTTCATGCTTAAATATTAGTGTGAAACTAACTGCCCATGTATGTCTAGATGTCCCCTTCAATCAGCTGCAATCTGTCCAGGAAGCCAAACTGCTGGGTTTTCTTTGATGCTGTGAAGCAAATGAGGAAGAACCCAGCAAAACCTAAGCTAGCAACGCTTGTCAGTGCAGAGATGCATCCTTAATCCTGATCACCGGTGTTTGTCTTTCAGCTTCCTGTTCTGTTTGGTTGTCCGAGGCTCAGACTGAATTTAAGAGAGTGGCTGAAGAAAACGTGACTTTGCCCTGTCACCACCGCCTGGGCCTCCTGGAGCAAGGGAGCCTGGATATTGAGTGGCTGCTGCACATTTCGGAAACAGTACAAAAGGCGGTAAGTTCAGCCATTATTAGTATCTGCTGAGAAAATCATCTTATTTCTATGTTGACGTCAGCAACAGCCATTGATGTAAAGAGGCTTCTGTGATGATCTTTGCAAGTTGTTCTGATGAAGTAAGCAGTGTGTAGAAAACACAGCTGATTTATATAGAGAGATTTATAACATACAAAAGTTATTCGATACACACACATGCTGTATTGGAACAGGTTGTATTACAATCGAGTTTTCTTTAAACTAACACTGTTATTTAATCAGTCATCATTGGATAAACTTCAGAATTGCCTTTCAGGTTTTCAAAAATCACCTTGGGTTTCGCAGGCCCAGTTTTTGAAACCTTGGTTTCAGGAAAAAATATAGGAGTTCAGTACTGAGAAAAATCAGGTCTTATGCAGTAACGTAAATTAGCTAGCCAAAGCTAGCCAAGATCGTTTTTATGTATTACTGCATAAGACGATGTCTATTTTGACACTAGTATAAACGCTCCAGTAAAAATCTCTAGCATAAGTGCAGTTTATGTGTCAGTCTCAGACTCGAAAATCCAGGTTTAGTTTTTCCAGCCTGCCACAGGTTTTCTGTGTGACCCTTGTCAAGTCACTTAACCATGCAGAACCTTATGCTTTGATTTGTTGTTCTGTGTGAAAGTCAATTACAACTGATGAGCTGATGAGTGACCGTCTCTACTCCTCAGGTGATCACCTACTCTGGAGGCCGTGTTTATGATGACCTGAATGAGGAACAGAAGGGGCGCGTTTCCTTCACATCCAACTTCCTTGCTGGAGATGCATCCTTACAAATCATATCCCTGCAGTCCAGTGATGCGGGGAAGTACATATGTAAGGTTAAAAATGCTGGGCAGTACGAATGGGCTCGCATCACCCTGAAGGTTGTAGGTAAGGTCATTTTATTGTTCTTACAAAGAAAAAAAAATCACTAGACTCATTTCCTGGAGAGAGATTTATTTCAGCAGGGTATAAATACAAAGACATCTCATCATCAGGTTTCACTGTCCAATTCTGTATCTGCCTTTGCATTTTTTGGCAAAGGACAGGACACAGCAAGAGCCTAAAGAACTGTTTTGAGGTAATTATAATCACTTGCAAAATCATATGAACCATTCTTTCCAAATTATCTCTATGATCTCATCACACAAACTAGACTGATATTCTAGCTTAGCTGGCAATAACCCTTTCCAGATCTCCTGCTGAGGACTCTGGGTTCATGTCCCAGGACCCCAAACTGTTCCAAGTCAGTGGAGGTGACAAATAATCTGCCGAGGTTAGCATTTCTCTTCCCTGATTTCAGTTTATTGGTTGGCTTTTGGCATGTTATACTATCATCCTGTGGAAGAATTGCTGTGGCCTGCCAGATGCTGTGGAGAGAAGGAAGAAATGGAGAAGTAGGGGGAGGGAAAGGATGTTCTCTAAATAGCATCTGGAAGAGGAACGCAGCAATACAGCTCCACTGATGTGAGTACCCATGAGGCAAACTGCCCCAGGGTATTGTAATGTGTCATTTCTATGTCTGAGCCAGCCAGCTCCACTTTTTAGACTATGAAGTTGTACACAGTTGCAGCTAAAGTCCCCTAACAAACATCACTGGTGTAATTCCTTAATGCATTCCAGAGAAGGCAGCTCTGGGAAGCTGCTTAAATTATGCACTTTGCCAAAGAAAGGGT
This sequence comes from Larus michahellis, assembly GCF_964199755.1. Classification (NCBI taxonomy): domain Eukaryota; kingdom Metazoa; phylum Chordata; class Aves; order Charadriiformes; family Laridae; genus Larus; species Larus michahellis. Next base: position 4,733,100 of record NC_133912.1, read on the forward strand.
TTTCCACCAAGAAAATAGTCTGCTGCATTTGCATGGCCTGTCTTCTGTTTGTCCTAGAAAAACCTTCCAAGCCCAAATGCTGGCTAGAAGGGGAGCTGTTGGAAGGAAAGGAACTGTCCTTGCAGTGCCGATCTGCTTCTGGCACTGCACCTATCTCCTACCGATGGCAGCGCATAAATGAGGAAGACAGAGCTGAACATCTCCCGCCTACATCAAGAGTCAGTAAGTCAGGTCATTTCCTCTTAGAGCTCTCAGAACACTCAAAGACAGATAACTGCCCATGAGTACATGCACATGTACAGTCACGTGCCTGCTTTTTAAACGGGGATCACTTGGTGGCAGTGATAGCAATGGTGTAACAGTACCTCTCACTGCTGCAGCTGGACGTTTTAGCGTGCTTCACCCTGAACAGGGAAGTGTATGAGGAGCTTGTTTAGTGTTTTACTGAAGGTTGACAAATTATCTTTTCTGAGGCATCATTGATTGTTCAAGAAGTGATTTGATCCAGAAGTTCAATTTGTGCTTCTGTGTCTTATCCGCTGTTAAGGTTTCTTCATCTTCTTCTGATTAATCCCAATGTTGTTTTTCCTGTTTCAGACATTTCTAATCCCGGGCAAGTCCTACTGAAGAATCTTACACAGATGAGCACAGGGTTGTACCAATGCATTGCCACCAACGAGGCTGGACAAGAAAGCTGTGTTGTTCAGGTGACAGTCCAGCGTAAGTATTGGCACATAACTAGTATTGGCACCGCGATAGGAGCAGCGCAGCTTCACAGCTGCCCCATGTCGACTGGTAAACTCTCTGCCACACCTTTGCCCTTTCATACACAAGTCACATGAAGTAGTTCTTATTTATTGCACTTACAGTTTGCACTGCAGTCCTCTGTATAACCTAAAGTGGTAAATACATCATTTGGGCTCTGATGTTTTGGTCTATTTTGATTTTGAGAATCACTAATGAAACACGAGGTAAAAAACCCCAGCAAGTCAGAGGTTCCAGAGTCTCCATCTTTCGAGGTACTTCTGTCTGGAGGGATTGCCTGAGATTACTCTCAAGTATAAAATCTTCGTGTGGATAGTCCATCATTCCAAATTACTTATCTCTTGTATATGAGACACTAAACTATGTAAAGGCAGCTGGAAAGGCTGATTTTGACATGAAGCGTAGAATAAAAAGCAACTTCTGACACAGTTTGGTTTTAATCCAGGTTTAATAAATTCTGCCTGAACAGAGATTAAAATCAATGTCATACCTGATTAACCCCACCAAGGGTGTGTGCCTGTCTGGGTATCTGCGTCTTTGCATATGCGTGCAAGGAAAAGGGCGTCGTTTAGCACCAGCATTGAGGACAAATCCAAACAATACATTTTAGCAGGTATTTATGAGCAGCTCTCAGGGGAGATCAGCAGGAGCTGGATCTGCTGTGACAAAAGGCTGCTAACAGCAAAGTCGCTTCTGTGGAGATTCCATAGCTTTGGAATTTTTCTACCCAACCAGGCCTGAAATAACTGGAATATGGTCATGTAGCAAGGAAAACCTGTTTGCCTCAGGCATCTGAAGTAAAAGCATCCAGGAAGCTTTTATGCCAATTGAACTGAATTGGTTTCAGACCTCACTTTGGTTTGCTAAACCCTCCATAGGGACGAGCCTTAAGGAAACAACTTTCAGCCAAACCCAACGTAACCACTCTTATCACAAGAAGTTGTCATAAAGTATCAGCTAAGGCACCATATACACTAGGCAGAGTGCTCTCATTGGCTTTGTTATTTTGGATGAAAAATGCCTTGCATCTGCACAGTACGGCCTTCTTTCCTCTTTCCTCTCTACCCGCCTCAGGTCACTTTTTTCCCCAATTGAATAATTCATTCTGCAAGTGGATTGTAATAATTTCAGGGTGAGTTGAAGGGGAAAAAAAACCTCATGGGGAAATATTCATAGTTCAAACACTCTTCTGCCTGTGGGAAACTGTTTGGTGCTTTGTTTCGTGTGTGCATTGTCCTGTCTGCCTCTACTTTCTGAGGTTCTGTGCTCTTGGGAGAGGATTTTTTCTCCTCATTCTAATTCTGACCCATAGCTGAAGGCATAGCACTTCTGATCCCACCCTTCCAGGAGTGAATACTTTACTCACTGTTAGCTCAGGTTTAGAAACAATGCCTGAAGATAAACTGGTTCAACTTCTGTGTGGAGACACGCCTAAGTAAGTAGACTAATACGTTCTGTTCTGATTTATACATGGTGCTATAAGTTGTAGCGTGGACTAGAATCTGACCATACAACCCTAGTGAGAGTTTACTGACTAACACATTTGTTTTCTGGACAACAGATGCACAAAATATCAGCATGATCGCTGGAGCGGTTTGTGGCGTGGTGGTGGGACTTTCCCTCCTTTTTCTGGTGGTGAGGCTGACAATAAGGAGGAAAGAAAAGAAGAGATACGAGGAAGAGGAGGCACCAAATGAAATCCGGTAACGCCTTTTGTTTAATCCTCCACCTCTTACCCTCCCTTCTTTCAGTTTCACACATCTTTTCACTACAGTTTTAAGTAACCTAGGTATAAGTGTCTTAAAAAGTTGTTCTAAAAAGCTTTTAAAGTCTCCCTGAAAGAACACTGACAAGTTTATTGAGTCTGAGAATCATCTTTGTGAACACTTTCCATAAAATTAGATAGATCAAAGTGCCTTTTTTCCCCCCAGACAAATTAGCATACAACTCAGGTATGCTCTTGAGGCTGGCAATTTCAGCATTTTTAAAGCAAAGCATAATCCTCTCCAGTACTAAATTCAACCCACTTGTCCACTGTGGTTCTGAGAGGTTTGGGGTTTGGGTTTTTTTGTTTGTTTTTCAATTGCAATTTCTGTTGGGAATGCTACGAGGCAGAGAGGTTCCCACAGTCTTTCTTGAGTCTTTTAAACAACTGCGCTTCTGGATTTAGCTCAGGGTGAGAAATCCCCTGAGCTGCTGTGTGCAGAGTTGAGAAGCCTCGCCCTGAGCGGGTGTACGGAGAATGCTGACGCATGTTCTTTGAACTCATCTGTTACATGCGTGTGAGGTCTGCCACTTGACTCCCCTAAGCAGAGATTGGTCTCTAGCCAATCAAGCCTAAACTTCTCAGGAAGGAAAGCACTGGAAAAACCTATTTCCAGGAATGAGTTTTAGCTGCTCCTGCCCTTGAAGAAACCCCTTGCCTTGTTCCATCCTTTTAGTTCTATTTGTAAAAGACTGCCTGCCCTCATATGACATCTCTGTACCCTTAGGCATCTCTGTAATCCATTCAGCAGCTGATTACTGTGCCTAGTGGTCAGGTTGCCAGCATGAAGGTAGCCTCTGCTGATTTCTTCCTTCCCTTTACTTTCAAATCTTGCACACCTCTTTATTTTTAGTCTGAGCTTCAGCCTCCTGTATCACTTTTTCACACAAGACTGTTACCTCTTCTCTTTCTGTGGGTCCAGTTCTTGCACTTTCACTACCCACGTTTGTTTTTTTAACTAGAAGAACTGGTCTCAGCTAGTCCCGTTCAGGTGATTTATCATTATGACTAAGGATTATAGAGCAGACAGTTCTATCTGAACTGTTTGTACTGACACTTGGCATTCGTTCCACAGACCTCAAAGAGGCAGTCGTGTGCAGCATGTATTCTAAATCCAATCCATTTGAGCAATAGCTCCGCAGAGCAATAAGGAGTTCAGTCCACAAAGTTACTTAGCACTGAATTCAGAAAACTCTGTACCTTGCTCAAGCTGCTGGGCAGATCTGCCCTGGTGATTTGCAGCTTCAATAAGCAACTGCTTATTGCAGCAGTAATTCAGTCTGGTAAAACATATAAGCGTTTCTCTTCTTGTGGTGTTTGAGCCCTGTCATCTGTTTGATTGCAGAGAAGATGCAGAGGCACCCAAGGCGCATCTTGTCAAGCCCAGTTCCTCTTCCTCTGGTTCCAGGAGCTCGCGTTCAGGTTCCTCCTCAACCAGGTCGACAGCCAACAGTGCCTCTCGCAGCCAACGGACTTTGTCAACGGAAGCTACTCCCCACCTAACTCCTCCCCAGTACAGCCAGAGGGAGATGGAAGGAAAAGAAATTGAGCCAAAGAAAGTTGACTACAATAATCTGATGAAAATGGGAGCGACGCTGGTCATGGTGCCTGCCCAAAGCCGAGCGTTCCAGACTGTGTGACTGCTCACCAGCCGTCTGGAGACTTCTGCTGTCCAGGAACACTTCACGTACCACCAGTCACATAGGAATTGTTAGATTAGTTATATTACTGGTCAGCTTAATTTTAATCACTCGTGATTTTTCACACCACAAGAAGCCCTCCCATTCAACTCTTTCTTACATCTTCCAGCACTGAGGTTCTGATACAGAATTATATTTTTTTTAAGAAAGATACATTTGAGGGAAAAGGGAGCCTTCTTTTTAAATTATCTTTTTTTGGAAATGGAACACTGAGCATTTTAAAATGGCAACAACTGAGTGCTGTACAAATGAAATGAAGCCAAACCTCAGGATTTTTTAAAAGGGATCAACAGAGACATAAAGACACGTAATATTCCAGAGAGGTTTTGTAGGGAGGGAGAAGTCTCTTGTACTGGTTTCGGAGAACTTTCTCAAAGATGCATTGTCTTATCTGAAAATTTTGAGGCAGACTCTGTGCTGAGGGTAGTCTGGTGTTCAACCTCAAAGGGAACTGACAGACACTTCACTTTTTCTGCATTCAGTCTTCTAGTGAAATACTTTTGCAGGCTGTAATTAAAGTGGAAATGGAGAGGGTCTCTCAAAAAGGCCAAGAGATGCAGTATTAAGGCATGTGTCTGAACTAATCTCTCTACTAAAGAGAAAGGACCCTCCATGGCACGGAAACAGAGGTGCTTTAATTGCCGGAATAAACGTAATGATACACCCAGAGTGATACAGCCAGGAGCCTCACTCTGCTTTTACGGTCAGCACTGCAAAGCCACAGTAACTCCACTGGAGTGGTACCTGTGGCAAATGAGCCTTAGCCTGGTGAGAACTGGGCACTGAATCCAAAATGAAGGCAGTACCTCAAAAAGTGAGGGCCACTAATCTACCAAAAAGCCTGGACAAAGCATTTGGAAGATATCTTTGCTATCGCCAGGTTGTGAATTCACCAGTTTTGGGGTAAGCTATGCTGTAGAAACCTTATGGAGAGTTCTTCTCAAGACTGAACAAACAGCATTCTTGAGCTGACCTTCAGGCATCCAGGTAAGACTGAAGGATAGAGTGACAGAGCATGTAGTGAGGAAAATCCACCAGGGGCAGGTAAACAAGCACAATGCTGCTCCCATTAGGAAATATTTGTGTGCGGTGTCCCATTTCTACACCAAATGCTGTGCCATGTGGTATTGTTGAGGCTTAAACCTTAGCACAACCCTGAAAAAATTGCAGGAATCATAGCAAATATTTTCTGTGATTAAATTAGCCAGAATAAACATTTCCAAGGAATAGAAAGTCTTAAATGTCAAGTTGAAGGCTAATAGGAAACGATGGGAGATAGGGACAGGTTTCCTCTGGAGGCAGACCTGTCATTTATATTTTCCTGTGAAGGACACTGACCACTGCTGCACAGAAGACACTGAGCTTGTAGGTTCTAGATTCCTGTATTCCTGGACTAATGATTTTCTATTTAAAAAATAAGGGGTTTTTCCATTTGAGGGAAGGAAGGTTTTCTCCCAGTTTATGGAATGAGTCTACAGGAGATGGATCAGCACAGAAAAACCACAAATGTATTAATTCTTTCACTCCAGGGACTGTCATTAACCTCCTTTTCTGACTGACACACGGAATTTTAGCTTCTTTGCTTGAGATCTTAGACATTCTGACCAAAGCCAAGGCCTGCCTGGGCTACTTCCTTATGGGAAATAGTTTTCAAACTTGCCCTATACTATGTGAGAACTAATTTTCCTAGGAGCAGTCACCTATTTACATCACATGTATCAAAATTTCACTTGCTCTGTGTACCCCAGAGTCAACTTAGCTGCCCTTGGCAGGACAAAGCACTGATCTGTTGTGCAGGGAAAGCAGTGTCGAGTCACAGATTTAAACAGAGGAAACATTGGCTATTGGGTGTTTGATAAGCTTCTGCTTTCATGACAGCTACTGGTGTTGGATACTGTGTCATTTTACCTAGACGGTTTCCCTGGCTACTCCAGAGGCACATTCCTGGATCAGCTGTGTTTTGGTGGATTTGGTAGGGGCTGCCACTGCTCGGAAGCAGCAGCTCTAAGCGTCTGTGATTGCTCCGCAGTTGCTCTTTTCCTGGACCCTGAAGGCTTTACGCACTCCAGAGCTGGGAAAGTCCCAAAGACCATGAGCAGGACCGGTAGAGTAGTTTGTGGCTTCTTCTGTGGTTGCTTATTGTGCTTAATGTTACCTGTGTTGCATCTGAGCATACTTATTCTATGCATATAAAAACAGGAATGCTTTTCTCAGTAAAGAATACATGCCTGAGCAGCCAGAAGCTTGCTACCACAAAATAAGGGTAACAGTTCAAACAGTTGAGCTGGCTACAGTCTGAGTACCAAATGCTGTAGGTTAGCTTTGAGTCACAGGCCAGACTTTCAATTAGCAAAGAGGAAGATGCTCTCTCTACAGCCTAGAAGCCACTTGCTGCTGGCTAGGAGAATTTGCCCAGCCAGCTCCTGGCAGTCTCTTTCCTGGAGGCCTTCGGGAAGAGGCTGCAGGACGGATCAGCTGGGGCAGCCCCTCTCCTGGTCTCCAACTCTCCTGGAGCAGAGAAGTCACTCCTTGTCACATGAGCTATCTGTCTGATTGCATGGGATGAAAGGTTTATGGACCCTGGGGAAGAGAAGTCAGTCGGAAGCAATTGCTGAAGCCCGGTGTGTGTAATCATTCCTGTTCTAGCCCTCTCGGAAAGCAGGCAATATGCATGCCCGCTGTCCGGACACGTGCAGACTGCCCTGTATACAAACCATGTCAGAAAAAGCATTGTGGCCCTCGCCTGCCATGGAACAAAGATGCAATGATGTGTGGCCCTGGTTAGAAAATGTGGGCACCACGCTGATTTAAAATCACAAAGTCTGACACACTGCGGTGCTTTTCAGACCACACATCAGTGATCTCACAGGTGAACACAAAGTCAATTTTGCACTTCAGTTGCTAGCATGAAGCCCAAAGGGAGATGTTCATTACTCAAAGGAAATACAAGAGATCATTTCAAAGGTGTTTTATTTTCAAAGGGACATTTTCTGAGCTCCAGATGATACTATCAGGAGTTGTACAAGGGAAGCAAATGAACCATAAGCCAAACTCTATTTTGTAAAATAGTGTACTTAAAGCATTTACTGTCATATACCAGTTATTACTAGTGTGATTAAATGCATACGATGTTATGTAGCTTTCTTACGTTTCTCAGCAGCTAAACTAAGCTTACATCTCTTCTACCTGCTATAATTGGTGTACTTGTACTGTGTCTGAACAACTCAGAGGAAAGCAAATATTTATTATTGATTCCTTTGAATCAATGATTTCTTAATTTTTTTTTGTTGGTTGTTTTATAAATAAATGTGCTGCAGCTGAAGCGCTACAGCTCAACTAAACTTGCACTAATGCTCCATCTTCTGTGGTATGATGTGTTACATGGCTGTCAAGCTAAATCCAAGGGAAAAAAGTACAGAGTCAAAAATACATTTTAAGCTAACAAGGGCTATGTGCATATTTGGGGAAACTGTTTGGGGTTTTTTTTCAGTATAAATTATGTGACATGGTATGAAATATACGAAACCTTGGCTGTATTGAAGTAAATGGTGCTTAGACTCCCATGCAGCAATTTCACCTGAGATATTTTGGCTGAGGATGTAGATGCTTCAACCTAATATGATAAATAGTGCCAGCACAGACACAGCACAGATACAAACCTCTGGTGACACTGCCCTCCCTCTCCTGCATCCACGACCTGGCTTCTGAACCACCTGCTATGTTTCAGTTCATCTCCTGAACTACTGGGCATGAGACGACGATGAAACCTTGAACAACTAAGAGCCACGTTCAGACAGTTTAGATCCTCTCTGCAGATGAACATTTCAAACTAGCTAACAGGAATCTCCAGTCAGGGAGATGTAGGTGCAATTTAGGGTAACTAAACATTAACTGTGGTTGATTTATCCTGCAGTGCTTCAGCCTTCTTTCCCCGAGGGTGTTTTGCAGGGAGGTCTCCCAACATCAGCAATCTTCTTTACTGAAATCTGGGAGTAAAAATTGCAACATAATTACACAGTATTTAAAACAAAACACAATGACAACACAGTGGTCTCATAGGTGTGTCCTTCTGTCTATCCCTGATTCATGAGGAAATGCTATTACTGGCTCCCTCCTGAGTTTATGACATCCAAAATCATGATTAGGTGATACACATTTTGAGAGGGGTTGTGCAATTGCATACTTTTGTACAGTATCAGGAATCTTGGGTTATTTTTAACCTGGATCAGTTTGTACCGACACACTGAAGGGGGAGAACATGGTGGGAAAGGAAAGGGATGGCCTTGGAAATGCATGATTTTCAAATTTCAACCAGGGCGTGCAGCTGCAAGTGTCGTATAAATAACAAATGCTGCTGTTGTGAATAGGGAGTGCTTCTTTGATAATCTCCACTCTCTTCACATTCTTTTTTAAATGCTTGAAGGAGCAGCAGTGCTTGATCTCTGATGTACTAAATTGGCTTCAAAAAATAATGTTGGAATTCATCATTTGAAAAAACTCCACACAGAATACTTGTCCAGCCTGCTGAGCCTTCATTTTTCTGATATACAGTAAATGAGCTAGTTTTGTCCAATATGTTAACAGCCTTCAATTTCTAATGAAATGAGTCATTTGCCAAACTGCCCTCCTCCCTGCACTGACTCACTGTTGCTTTAGGCTGCCTTCACTTGCTATCAGTCTGCTGTGCGAAGTACGGTTGCACATCTAAATGTCACTGTTTAATTTCAAGGTGCAGGCAGTGCTATTCTTAGCTCCTACTGAAATTCTGCCCATGATTTACAAAAAACAGAACCAAACAAAAAAAAAAAAAAAAGCAAAGGCAATCCCTTGCTAACGGCACGGCTCCTGTGAGAGTTGGTATGTGATGTGTTCCGTGCGAGTTAGCGCTGCATGCCCGAGAAGCATCTCCTGTGCAGCCTGGGAGTCGAGAGCTCCAGCAGCCTGTACTCTGGACAGGGTGGAGTGTGCTCTGCATGCCCTTCCTGGTCAGCTGTGGGGTGATGGTCGGTACTGACAGCCCTTATCTTTAAAGGCAAAGGAGAGTGACAGCTTGCGCTCAACAATATGGAGCCCCTTTCCTTTTCCTGCTGCCCCTCCTGTCTCTATCCTTGTACACCCAAGTTCCAACTGCAAACTACACCTTCTGTCATCACTCAAAGGTCCCAGTTCAGGTTCCAGCCCTGTGCATGGCAGAGCGAGAACTGGAGCCACAAACTTGATTGGCACAAGTGCTGCCCCGTGGGTCAGCACATCCACAGCATCTGCCACAGGAGCCTGGTGGCAGGTGGCAGTGAGAATCTGCACAACAGTGGTCTGATAATGGGTTACCAGCTGTCAGCTCATCTGGGGTAACTGTTCCCTAGCAGAGCTCACTCAAAATTGCTTGAAAGAGAGAGACATTAACACCTTATCTGTCTGAGGGTGCAGGCATGCACACAGCAAGGTACCACAGAGGACAGCCATTTGATTGGAGTAAGGCTGAAAAGAGAGATTTGTTAGTGGCCCCCTCCCAATATTGGGCTTTTAAGCAGCTACCAGGAGTGGGTTTGTCGAAGGCCAAGCCTGTGGGCAGCAGTAAGAGATGCTTTTTCATGCAGTTCTTGCTCCCAGCTATAGAAGTTTTCTGCCCTTTTCCCACTACGTGGTGTCACAGGGGCTGGACAGGATACAGGTTTTGTGTAGCCATCCTCCTAGCAACTCCCTGTGACTTTTCCAGTCCGTGTTTTGTGCCATGTAAACATTCGATGCAGTTCACAGCACTCCTGCTAGAGCCTGACCTGACGTGATTTCTGACCTCTGATCAGCTTTCAGCCTGAGGCGCTGAGACCAGCTGAACGTTTGCGGGCGTCCATCTGTCCGCTTGATCCCCAGGGACGCCGAACAGCCACCGTTTTCCACCGTTCAGAGCCTGCCATTTCCCTTCCAGTGAAGGAAGCCACGCTGAGAGCAGGCAGCGAGCAGCGCTGACGCGTGGGTGTCACCTTGTCCCTTAGCTTGGTGCATTGGCACCGATTGTGGACGAGAAAAACTTAAGATGGATTAAAAAGCAGGACTGGAGATGCTGCGGAGGCCGGATTCTGCTCTGTGGAGAAGCCGATGTCACCCTGAAACACTGCAGACAACATGGTTTCCTCTGCTTGGACAAGAATGAGGTGTGGGGAGACATCAGAGAACACTGCCTTTTGCCTTGTTAAATAGAGCACGAAGGATTAGAGCTGCTGGTATAATTATCGTACCAAGGGAGATTTACCCAAGCAAAAACGCTGTAGGAAGCCCTCAGGAAGCGTTAGGCAACGAGTTACGAGCATCAATATGCGAAATGCCGTCACTCCACTCAGGGCAGAGGGCGATCTCCCAGGGCTGTGCCCCAGGGCAGACCCCCTGCACCTCCAGCTTTCCCACCGGCAAGCCAAACACTCTGTTTCTGGATGGATTTGATCCCCCTGCCGTTAATTCTGCTGTCAATCGCGTTTAATCGGACATCGTTCCTCTGAGCCGGGCCCCGCATGGCGCCGCCATTTTGTGCCCCCCTCGCCGCCATTTTGTGCCCCCCCGCCCAGCAGCTCCCTTCCCGCAGCCCCCCCCTATGCAAATCAACCCGTCAGCCCCGCGATCTGATTGGTCGTTCCCGCCCCGAGGCGCCTTCCCCCCTGGCGCGCGAAATATGCAAACGAGCCTCCGGTCGGCACGTTGCGATTGGCTGCCACTCGCTCTTTTTCTGTCCCCGCCCCCTCCTTCAGCCTACGCTCGCCGGTGTCGTCACCCGCATGCGGCCGCTGGAGGGCTCTCATTGGCTGCCGCGCCCACGAAGCTCCGCCCCCTGTCCGTTGCGGCGCGGGAGGCGGTTGGGGCGGGGGAGCGGGGAAAGCGCATGAAGGTTCGAGAATACCGGCCGGCCGGCGGGCACGCCCCCTTCCTGGGTGCGTCACGGCGGGTGCGGGTTCCGGCAGACGGCCATTGGCGGGCAGGGCGGCGGCCCCCGCGAGCGGATTGGCTGGAGCGGAGAGAAGGGGCGGGTCCTTCTGGAAGGTTCTGAGGGGGTATATATAGGTGGCGGGGCGGGCGCCCAACAGTCTCATTGAGCAGTAGCTTCCGTCGGTTTGCTTCTCTTGTGCGCGTCCGGGCCTGTCTGCGCCGCTCAGGTAACGGGGCCTAACAGCCTGGGGGAGGGCGAGTAGGGGGGAGGGCGCGAGGGAGGGAGCCGCACTCCGGTGTGGGCCGTTGTAGTGGGGGGATCAGGCTGCAGTGTGGTTGGAGGCCGCTCTGTCTCTGCGGCGGTGGGTTTTCGCCTTTCGATGAGGTTGATCTGCCCTTTTTTTCTCCTAAATACCACGCAACGGTGGTTTTTCCGATTTCCTTATCCTCCTGAAGCGCCTGGGGGGTAGGGGGAAGGGGAGGAGGGATAGAGGAGACTTAGCGTCCATGTTATCTCCCGCCGGGAGCGCCCGCGGCTGTCTGGGAGATGTGGGAGGTGGAGCGGCGTATGTGGGGCGGCCGAGCATGCTGGGGTTTGTAGTTTACAGAGACGGGAGGGTGGTGGGGTGCGAAGGAGGAAAGGATCGGGCTCGTGGGCCACCGCCGCGTGGTGGCCGGGGGCCCCGAGAGCTCGGGGGGGCTGTGGGTGGTGCGGGGCGGGTTGGGTGTCAGCGGGGCTGGGGCTGTGCCAGGCTCGGCGCATGCTATGGCCGGGACTCCATTTCCCAGCACCTAAGATGTCTGCCGGCGGTCACATGACCCGGGCGGGGCATGCCGGGAAATGGAGTCCCGCGCCACGTGGTGGAGGGCCACGTGGTCAGGCGCCACGTGACAGCGCTTTGAAAAACTTCTAACGTCTGCGGTAGAGCCGTCGCTGGTGTAACACGGGATAACGGAGCAATGGAACCCTTCAGTTTGAGTCCAGTTTTACATTTTAACGAATTTTTTTCCCTCAGACAAGATGTCGAAGGGACCAGCTGTCGGGATCGATCTTGGAACCACCTATTCCTGCGTTGGCGTGTTCCAGCATGGGAAGGTGGAAATCATCGCCAACGACCAGGGCAACCGCACCACGCCGAGCTACGTCGCCTTCACGGATACAGAGAGGTTGATCGGCGATGCCGCAAAGAACCAAGTTGCAATGAATCCAACCAATACAGTTTTTGGTAAGGCTGCAAGATTTGCATACTTAATGCACAGAAGGTTAGCACGGTGATAATATTTTACTGACTTAGAACAGAGTTAAGACTTTCTACTGGAAATGAAAACTCCTAACTTGATTTCAGTCTGAATAATACACCTACATTACTAATAATAAGGCTTCAATTATATAGTGGGAAAGTATGTGCCTTACAGTTAAAAACTTGCTGTGCTGCAGGTTGTTTTTAGTGGTTAGTGTTAAGTGGCCTTGACTAAGTCTCTGGGTCTAGTTCCCTGATGGCAGTGTGGTTTGTGGTACAGCAGCTGTGGTGGCTGTGAGGTGATAGTAACAACCTTGTGTGTGTGCAAGAGGTGAAACTTCACAGTGCCTGCAGCTGAGCCTTGAGAAAGGCAATAAGAATTTCAAGTTAAGTACAGTGTTCTAGGGTTTTCTGCATTGTTTCTAGGAAGATCATCATATTCTCTTGTGAATGAATATACTTAACATAAGTAACTTGTTTTTTCTAGATGCAAAACGGTTGATTGGACGTAGATTTGATGATTCTGTTGTCCAGTCTGATATGAAGCACTGGCCTTTCACTGTGGTGAATGATGCTGGCAGACCAAAAGTCCAGGTGGAGTACAAAGGCGAGACAAAGAGCTTCTACCCAGAAGAAATTTCTTCCATGGTTTTAACCAAAATGAAGGAAATCGCAGAGGCCTATCTTGGGAAGGTGAGGTTTAGAACTTCAGTGGAATGTAACAAATAATTCTGTATGCATGGGTAGTTAAAATACCTAACTGACTTTTTTACTTGCCTTGTTTTGTAGACTGTTACTAATGCTGTGGTGACCGTACCAGCCTATTTCAATGACTCTCAGCGTCAGGCCACAAAAGATGCTGGAACCATTGCAGGGCTCAATGTCCTGAGAATTATCAATGAGCCGACTGCTGCTGCCATAGCCTATGGTCTGGACAAAAAGGTATGCTGCTGCCTGGCTATTGTCTCTGATGTCCAACTGGTAAACCTGCTAAACAAGCAGTAGAAAACTAATTGCATTATGAAAATTGATCTTTTCCAGGTTGGTGCTGAAAGGAATGTTCTTATCTTTGACCTTGGAGGTGGCACCTTTGATGTGTCAATTCTGACTATTGAAGATGGCATCTTTGAGGTGAAATCCACCGCAGGTGACACTCACTTGGGTGGAGAAGACTTCGACAACCGCATGGTCAACCACTTCATCGCTGAATTCAAGCGGAAGCACAAGAAAGACATCAGCGAGAACAAGAGAGCAGTTCGTCGCCTCCGCACTGCATGCGAGCGTGCAAAGCGTACTCTGTCGTCTAGCACGCAGGCCAGTATAGAAATTGATTCTCTCTATGAGGGTATTGACTTCTACACATCCATTACCAGAGCTCGATTTGAAGAGCTGAATGCTGACCTGTTCCGTGGCACCCTGGATCCTGTGGAAAAGGCCCTGCGGGATGCCAAACTTGACAAATCACAAATCCATGACATCGTGCTGGTTGGTGGGTCGACTCGTATCCCAAAGATTCAGAAACTGCTGCAGGATTTCTTCAATGGCAAAGAGCTGAACAAGAGTATCAATCCTGATGAGGCTGTGGCTTATGGTGCAGGTAATGACAAACTCATGTCTTATGTGTGCTAAAACTGGGTGGTGGTCTTGGCAAACTCGTACTCTCTGAACTGAAGTCTCAGTGCAGTACTAATGTAGGCCCTAGGTATTCCACCTGAGTGAATAAAGCTTTTCAAAGCAGTAAAAAACACAACTCTGACTTGCAGTGATGAATCAGATTCCAAAGCCATTCGTAGTTTCCACCAGAAGTCTACTAATGATGGCCAAATACTTCCTTGGATGTCTGAGCGAGCCATAGGGTTAACTGTAGGGTGCAGTCTGTATCTGTTGCAGAGCTCTTAATATTTTTTTGTGTCTTCCAGCTGTTCAGGCTGCTATCCTCTCTGGAGACAAGTCTGAGAATGTCCAGGATCTGCTGTTGTTGGATGTGACTCCTCTGTCTCTTGGTATTGAGACTGCTGGAGGTGTCATGACAGTCCTGATCAAACGGAATACCACCATCCCCACCAAGCAGACTCAGACATTCACTACGTACTCAGACAACCAGCCTGGTGTGCTGATCCAGGTAGGCAAGCAACACTAGGCTGAACTGATAAAAGCGCTCACGCAGTCATAAGGCCCTGTCAACACTTCAGCAGTTGATACTTGAAGGAAATCTTAAACCAGAGGTCTTGTGTCCTTGCCATTAGCAAGGAATGCTCGTACATACCTGGTTGCTGTGATGAAAATGATTCCAAAGCCATTCGTAGTTTCCACCAGAAGTCGAAAGACTTGTGTTGGTCCAAGTACCTTCCTTGGATGTCTGAGCGACCATGTCACTTTAGGATAATACCCCGTTATGATTTAGTAATGTATGGTTGAATTTAGGACTTAATTTGCTGGTTTTTCCTCCTAGGTATATGAAGGAGAACGTGCTATGACTAAGGACAACAACTTGCTGGGCAAGTTTGAGCTGACTGGTATCCCCCCTGCTCCCAGAGGTGTACCTCAGATTGAAGTAACCTTTGATATTGATGCCAATGGCATCCTGAATGTGTCTGCTGTGGATAAGAGCACTGGCAAGGAGAACAAGATCACGATAACAAATGACAAGGGTAAGGATCACATGTTTCTGAGGGTGCAACGCTGGCTGGCTGATACAGTTAATCAGAACTTGGCTATAAGGTGTGTGCTTCTTGCTTGACAACGATGAGCCTTGGTTTTTTGGTGCGGTAATCCACAAATTTCAAAGGCGGCTCACAAAGTGGATTAAGATGAGGGCACCTGATAGTTTATGGGCCTCTCACTGCCTGCCTGCCCAGGCTAACTTCAGGTGCAGAGTTTGTAGTGCGTGGGAGGCTGTAGTCCTCCACTGAACATGACTGATCAGAAAACTTACCTAAAACACTTGCTGTGTTCTGCAGGCCGGCTGAGCAAGGAAGACATTGAGCGTATGGTTCAGGAAGCAGAGAAATACAAAGCAGAAGATGAGAAGCAGCGTGATAAGGTGTCTTCTAAGAACTCCCTTGAGTCTTACGCATTCAACATGAAAGCTACTGTTGAAGATGAGAAGCTCCAGGGCAAGATCTCTGATGAGGACAAGCAGAAAATCCTGGACAAATGCAATGAAATCATCAATTGGCTGGACAAGAATCAGGTATGTCATATTCCATGTTTGGTCAGTGTTTTACTACTAGTGTCTAGCTGAGCTACAAAGAAAGCTCAAGAGGATGGAGAGCAACCGGTTGCTGTGATGAAAATGATTCCAAAGCCATTCGTAGTTTCCACCAGAAGTCGAAAGACTTGTGTTGGTCCAAGTACCTTCCTTGGATGTCTGAGCGACCACAGCTAGCAAGCCTATAGCTTACAGTGCCTCCTAATTTGAGCTGGCTAGCTTGCAAGTATGATCTGTAAGGTCCTGTTGCTCTAGGAGCAATTTGAGGGAGTTGTAAATCAGGCTTTTTTGATGGGAACTAGACAAAGAGCTCAAAGTTTGAGAAGATGGGCAAAAAATGCAGTAACTTATGGGCTATGTATCCTCTTAGTGAGAGCAGCAGGTACTGAGCTTTTGTCTTTTTTCAGACGGCCGAGAAGGAGGAGTTTGAGCACCAGCAGAAGGAGCTGGAGAAGGTGTGCAACCCCATAATCACCAAGCTGTACCAGAGTGCAGGAGGAATGCCTGGTGGGATGCCTGGTGGATTCCCTGGTGGTGGAGCTCCTCCATCTGGTGGAGCTTCATCTGGACCAACCATCGAGGAGGTGGACTAAAGGCACCATGGAAATGCATTCCACTAGCAGTTAGTATTGGAGGACCCCCTGGTGGGGGTTAGATTGAAGGACCCAAACCTGTAGGCACATCTGGGTGTATTTTGCCAGATTAAAACTCCATAACTGAGCTGCTGTAAAAGTTAAAAAACAAAACATTTTTTTGGGCATTTTAAATACTTGAACATGTGCACAGGAGGGGAGATGAATACCATTGCACTTTACAGTACTGTAAACAAGTGGAAATGCAATTCCTGTCGTAATAAAAACTATTTAATGGGCATCACAATGTTTCTGTGTTCACTTCTTTGTGTACTGACAAGTATGATAAATAAAGTGAAAATAAAGGTGAATGGAGGTGATGAATACGAGCTGAGCATGAGCTTCAATAATTAGGCTCTGCGTTCAGCAGCTCAGAGGGAGGGTTGTAGTTAAATGGCTGCTTTTCCTGAAGCCTGAGTAAGGAACTGCAGCCTTGTCTTCTGGAGGTTAAGGCTGTGGGTGACACAGGAGCATTGCCTTCCCAGGTGGTATAGGCCATGCTTCACTTTCAGTCCCAAATTAGAGTAGCACAACTGAATGCTTAACCTGTAGGTACTGGTTAGTAATTTCCAGTCCAAAGCTGACCTTACTCGTGGCCACAGGGTCTCGGGAGAGCTGCAGTGAAACAGGGGTGGTTTTGGGGACGGGCGCCTCTTGGGCGCTACAGAGCCACCACAGAAATGCCTTCCTAGTGTCCAGATATACACTGTAGTTGCGGGACATTAAATAATACTATACATACATAAAACAGCAAGCCTGCATTAAGGAAGTGTTAACTGAGGCTGAGAGGACTAGTAGCATTTGCAGAGAACTGGCAGAGCTTGTTAATAAGAGCATCTTTAAAATACGGTATAAAAATACAAAGTGGATAGTTGTCCTTTGGTCCTGGAAGGATTTGCCACTTTGAGGTTTCCCCTCATTCCTTGTGGGAAGGCAAGTTCAGGGGGGCTCTTCATTTAAATGAAGTTATTGCTGGGTGGGGAGGTGGCTTTGGGCAGCCTCTTCGGTGATAATAAGCAGTTACGTTGCTTATTAGATGCAGTATTTTATTATATATTGGTATATTTATCAGTATATATATATGTTATGTACTCCCGTGGCAGGGGCGTTGGAACTAGATGATTAAGGTCCCTTCAACCCAAACCATTCTATAATTCTATGTTACGTACAGTACCAGCAATACTGCTGCCAGCGGAGCCGGGCACTGGAGTGGTAATTTTCATTAACTCTTTAGACTATAAAAATCATCACGGTTAGTGCTTATTACATATAGAGGGAATGTTCAGGATAATCAGTAATTTAGGCCTTAGTGATTTTAGTAATTTTTTACCTGGGTACTTCATGATTTAAAACACTTTTCCCTGAGCAACTTCTTTCTTAACATTGGAAAAGAATTGAGGGATTTTTGTCTTTTTTTTCACAGCAGTGCTTAATCCAAGGGGAAAAGCGATGCTCCGGTAGCTCCACACTCCTGTTGCTGCCTCTGAAGCCTATGTTCCCCGGTTGGATGGACGGATTTAGAGGGCTGCCTCTAGCTTGGCTGCTGAAATGCTGAAATGGGAGCACCTGGGAGCCTTAAAACACTTCACTTATCAGCCCTGTTTGCGTACAGGTGATCTGGATCCTTTTCTGGGTCAGGGGGATGGTAAAGGGGAGGCTGCCTGTGCTACATCCATCCCGCAGGACATTTAGGGGAAAATAAAAAGTGTCTTGAGGCATAATCCAGAGAAGGGAGCAGCGTACGAGCTGCAGGTGCCGCACCGTTAATTGTCATGTTCATTATCTCAGCTTCCTGCCTCTAGTACCAAGCAGTACTGCTCCTGGGGAGGCCTGGCGCAGTGGAGTGGCAATTTTCAGTCCATAAAAGTCACTGGAGCTGGAAGAGACTAGAAATGATCATCTAGTCCAACTGCCTGACCATGTTATCAACCATGGCATTAAGGGCATTGTCCAAATGCCTCTTAAACCGGCATTTTAATGGCACAGGGCATCAACCACTGCTCCAGGACACCTGTTCTGGTATCTGACCACCTGCTCGGTAAAAAGTGCTTCCCAATGTCCAGTCTGAGCCTCTCCTGGCACAGCTTTGAACCATTCCCAGGCGTTCCTCTCACTGGATCCCAGGGAGAGGAACTCAGCACCTCCACATCCCTTCAACGAGGTCACCCCTCAGCCTCCTTTTCTCCAAACTAGACAAACCCAGAGCCCTCGGCCGCTCCTCACAGGCCATCCATGCCCTCCAGCCCCTTCACCAGCCTGGTTGCCCTCCTCTGGAAACGTTCAAGTTCCTTCACATCCTGTCTAAGCTGTGGGGCCCGGAACTGCACACAACACTCGGGGAGAGGCCACACCAACGCTGATTACAGGATAATTGCCACTTTTGACCAGCTGGTGATGCTGTGATGATCCCCAGGACGTGTGTCCCCTCTCAGCTGTTGGGGCACACTGTGCTGGCTCCTCTTGAGCCTGCTGCCAACCAGCACCCCCGGATCCCTTTCTGCAAGGCTTCTCTCCAGCCCCTCTCCCAATTTATGCCTGGTGTTACTCCATCCTAAGTGCAGAATCCGGCACTTGGACTTGTTAAATTTCATGCCATTAATGACTGCCCAGTGCTTCAATCTGTCTAGGTCCCGCTGCAAGGCCTCCTGTCCCTTGAGAGACTCCATGGCATCATCAGTACACCTACTAAGGATGCACTCGTGTCCTGAATATAGATAATTGATAGAAATATTGAACAGAACTGGCCCAAAAATGGAGCCCTGAGGAATGTGGCTGGTGACTGATCCTCAGATGTAGCCCCGTTCACTACAGCCCCCAGAGCCCCGCTGTTCAGCTGGTTCTTCACCCAGCCCACCATGTCTCACAGCAGGACAGCTTGTCCAGAAGGACAAAATGAGGGACAGCATCAAAAACCTTTTTAAAAATCCAGAAAAAATACATCCACCGCTTTCCCTTCATCTGCTAGGTGGGCATTGGGGTTGAACCCCATCCAACAGCTCAGCCCCACGCAGGCGGACGCTCACCCCCCTGGGTAGAATGTGAGAAAACGCGTGGATTGCAATGAAAAGACAGTTTATGAGGTAAAACAAAAGCTGCACGTGTAAGCAAAGCAAAACAAGGAATTCATTGACTACTTCACATCAGCAGGCAGCTGTGCAGCCATCTCCAGGAAAGCAGGGCCTGTAATGGTGGCTGGCAAAGACAAGGACGAGAGGTAATGGTTTTAAACTGAAAATGGTGAGATTTAGATCACATATTAGGAAGAAATTCTTTATTCTGAGGGTGGTGAGCCCCTGGCCCAGGTTGCCCAGAGAAGCTGTGGCTGCCCCATCCCTGGAGGGGTTCAAGGCCACGTTGGATGGGGCTTGGAGCAACCTGGTCCGGTGGGAGGTGTCCCTGCCCAGGGCAGGGGGGATGGCACCAGATGATTTTTAAGGCCCTTTCCAACCCAAACCATTCTATAATTCTGTGATTCTATGAAATGTCATCATTCTGCGCGTCCGTGTCCGCCCCCCAGCTTTTCCCCCAGCTTTTGTTGCAGAGCACAGCGTTGTATGGCATGGAATATCCCTTTGGTGACTTGTGGCCAGCTGTCCCGGCTGGGTCCCCCCTGTCCCAGCTCCTGGCACCCCCCCATCCTGCCCACTGGTGGGGGGGGGGTGGTGTGAGAGCAGAAAAGGCATGAACTGCTCAGCAATAATTAACACATCCCTGCGCTGTCATCACTGTTTCCACACACACCCCCCCAAAAAGAAAAAAAAAACCACACAAGCCACTGTGGAGAAATTTAACCCTGTCCCAGCCGAAGCCGGCACAGTGAGAGACAGCGTGGGACAGAGACGTCCCTTTGCGACCCCACGATGTCTGTGCCTGCTCATTGCAGCGTCATTTGCATTGCCAGGAGCCTATTACAATTTCATGTTAATAACTGGGGAATACCTGAAACATTAATTACACTTACTCACAAAATAGTGTGTGTGGGGGGGTGTGGTTAAATAAAGACGAAGAACAAAAAAAG
This sequence comes from Larus michahellis, assembly GCF_964199755.1. NCBI lineage: Eukaryota > Metazoa > Chordata > Aves > Charadriiformes > Laridae > Larus > Larus michahellis. The sequence goes on from NC_133912.1 coordinate 4,753,347, forward strand.
CACCATGCCATTGTGTTAGCATTGCATTGCAGCGTTTAAATGCATTTTTCACTTGGACAATGGCCACCAGATGGCAGGAGAGCAGCAGAGACCACAGAATAACGAGAAGGGTGTTTGGGTTTGGTTTATTTTTTTGCTTTCCCCCACTCCGGTTTTGATTTAAATCCCCCCCAAAATGTTTATGGCCTTTAATTCCACCCGTAGCCAGGATGATACTATCATTTCATATTAATAACTGGGAAATAACTGAAACATTAATTAGACTTACTCACAAACTAGTGGGGTGGGGAGGGAGTGTGTTTAAAAAAAAACAAAAAAAAAAAACAAAAGAGCACCATGCTGTCGTGTTAACATTACATTGCAGCGGTTAAAAGTGTAAATGCTCTTTTTTCTCTTGGAGAATGGCCAGCAGATGGCAGCAGAGACCATAGAATAACAAGGAGAGGTCCCCCCCCCCCCCCCTTGCACCCCCCTCCCCGTTTTGATTTAGGTCCCCCCCAAAAAATGTTTATGGCCTTTAACTCCACCCGTAGGCAGAAGACTATTATAATTTCGTATTAATAACTGGGGAATAACCGAAACATTAATTAGACTTACTCACAAAATGGGGGGGTGGGAGGGAGAGTGTGTATTAAAAAAAAAGGGAAAAAATTAAAAAAGGGAGAAAAAGAGCACCATGCTGTTGTGTTAACATTACACTGCAGCGGTTAAATGCATTTTTTTTCTTTTGGAGAGTGGCCAGCAGATGGCAGCAGAGACCACAAAATAACAAGGAGGGGGTTTAATGTGGGGTTTTATTATTTTTTTTTCTTTTTTCACACACCCCCCGTTTTGATTTAGGTCCCCTAAAAAATTGTTTATGGCCTTTAATTCCCCCCCTAGCCAGGAGGCTACTATAATTTCGTATTAATAACTGGGGAATAACCAAAACATTAATTAGACTTACATACTACTGGGGTGGGGAGGGAGCGTGTTAAAAAAAAAAAAAAAAAAAAAAAAGTTAAAAAAAAAAAAGAGCACCATGCTGTCGTGTTAACATTACATTGCAGCGGTTAAAAGTGTAAATGCCCTTTTTCCCCTCTGGAGAATGGCCAGCAGATGGCAGCAGAGACCACAGAATAACAAGAAGGGGTTTAATGTGTGTTTTTTTTTTTTTTTCTTGCACCCCTCTCTCCGTTTTGATTTAGGTCCCCTAAAAGAATGTTTATAGCCTTTAACTCCACCCATAGCCAGGAGGCTACTATAATTTCATTTTAACAACTGGGGAATAATCGAAACATCACTTACTAAATAGTGTGTGGGGGTATGTGTTTAAAAAAAAAAATTTTAAAAAATTTAAAAATTTAAAATAAATAAAAAAAAATCATTAAAAGAGCACCATGCTGTCGTGTTAACATTATATTGCAGCGTTTAAAAGTTTAAATGCTTTTTGCCTCTTGGAGAATGGCCAGCAGATGGCAGCAGAGACCACAGAATAACAAGGAGGCCTCTCTTTTTGGCTTGCCCCCCCCCAGGTTTTGATTTAATTCCCTAAAAAAATGTTTATAGCCTTTAATTCCACCCGTAGCAGCATTTCCCATTATAAGTGTGCAATATCTTTATTGCTGTAGGGGAGGTTAAATGAAAATAGGTTTTGGAAAGTGGTATTTTAGGGTATTTTAGAAAGCAGCACTGTTTTCACAGGAGGGCATTTCTGGGGTTTATTGGAGCTGTGATTCAGGATTTTCAGGCTTGTCAGGCTGAGGGACGAGGTTTCTCAGTGAAAAATCATGAAAAAGTGCAGAAACAGGCTGAGGGTCAGGCCATGGGGGTGCAAAACTGAGCTGGGGAGAGAAGGGGCTGCTGTGGGGGTCTGCAGTCACACCAGCACTTGCACGAGGGCATAGTGAACTTTTAGGGAAGTAAATGAATGAAAACAGTGTCAAAATTGTGAGTTTCTACATTTATGACAACAAAGAAGCCTGAAGAGTTGTGTGCAAAACAGGGGAACTGTTTTTAGGTTAATGTTTGGTTAATTTGAGAAGCTCTTGAGTTCAAGTTATTTCCTTTTCTTTTCTTTAACAACTGTAATTCATTTTTTCATTTATTTTATTTTTTAAAAGATTTAAATTCAATATTTTTTCTTCTTCTGTTACAAGTGTTTCTTAATTAGGCACAGATTGGGTAACAGGTTGGAATGTCCCCAGCCGCACCTGCTGAGGCTGATGCCAAGGGCAGGCACCTGTGTTGCTGCCCCGTTTGCTGGGTGCCGGTCATGCTGCTGCCCCGGCAGCACGAACAGAGGCCAAGAGACAAACACCGGTAACGTCTATACAATTTTATTTTTGTGGGTTTTTTGAGGATCTTGTGTTCATTCGAAGTGGCAGGCTTTTCAGCTTTATTTTCTTTACCGGTGAGCGAGATCTGTGTCTGTGGGGGCAAAGAGAAGCAGCGAGGCTGCATCTGACAGTGACAGCAGAGCTCTGGGGGCAAACTCCCCATTCGGGTTCCCAGTTTTCCTAACTAGTGAATTTTGCAGCTAAGCAGCTACTGCAAAGGCTTTGATCTTGGGCCACTCAGCTCCCGTGCCTTCTGCTACAACTATTTCTTTTTTTTGTAATATCTGGCCCCTGCTCTAAGGGCTATGAGAGAGCTGGCTGTGGGAATCCCCTCCTTTGGTTACTGCCTTAACAGAAAGAGCAAAGTTAATTCATAGTTTATTTGGGGGTTTTAGGAGCTACCGGGGTTTTGTCTCCCTGGAAAGCCTCATTCAGGCTGCCTCTCCCGAAGCTGTTAGGTATTAGTCCGGTAACAGCAACACTGTACAGGAAAGACCATTCGTTTTGAATCCAGTATTGTGGCTTCTCTCTGGAGCCTTAGTGGCGAGCAGAGGACTTTTTCCAAGTCTCTCCACTGGGTATGGAAATGCTGGGGGACTTGTTCTCCTGCATGGTTTCACACTGAAGCGCAGGGGGGTCTGAAATGCTGATGTCCAGGGCAGCCTCTCCCTGCGGCTACTCTGAAATGCTGTAAAGACTTAGAATAGTCAGTGGAGTAAAGTCCAGCTAAAGTGAGATATATCAGTGACCGGTGCTGCCTGTCTTAGAGGAAAGGATGAAAAATGTTTCAGTAAATAGGCTTAAGGAAGGGTTTTTACTTGGTATTTCTCTAGAAGAGGCTGAATTTTGTTCTGCTGAGGAGGAGCCCTTGACTCCCTGCAGGTAACACCAACGTGCTGCATAGCCTGTTCACAAGGCAGGAATTAGCTTACGGGTTTGTTTTACAAGCTCAGGAGTCTGCGTGGACGCTGCTGACTACTTTTTGGGTGCCTTCACCAAGGTGAATTAAATCTTTTTTCCTTTTCAAAGTGTTCTGGTGTCTGCTTTCGGAGATAAAGAGTGCTGTGGCTGTTTTGTAGAACTGGCAAGGAATATGTTACTGGCTCGCCCCTGTAAGACCTCCTGCTTTGGGGTATTACAAAATTTCTCTTTGTATGTGTGTGAAAGAGAGACAGAGGGCATTTATTTTTTGATAAAACTAGGATAGAGGTACGTATCCTAAGTTTGGGCTTGAAGGAGTCAGTAACTGGAGTCAGTGACCCAGCTGGGGAAGAGCTTCGTCCTTGCTGGCTGGGGTAGAGCCAGGCTGACCTTCCAAGCAGCCCTCTCGGTCCTGTTCAAGCGCCGAATTCAGCTTCTTGGAAAACCACAGCCTAAGGGTTACACAGGGAGTCCGGGAGCAGACGTAAGAAAAAAGCTCTAGGTTCCTTGTACAGCTTTATTGTAGAACTTGAAGCACTGCTGGTGAGGGAGGGAAATCTGTGTTTGCTCTGGGAGTTACACTCAGTTTATTTCATACACATACCGCAAAATGCAAAGAAAAGGAGCTTTGAGGAAACTTTCACAGTTTCTTGAAGAAGAAAGCAGGATTGAAAGACAGTTTTTTGGGGTTAAACACTCATGTTTTCCAAGTAAATGCAGGTTTACAATCTGCAGTAGCCTTAGGGTTAATTAACCAAGCTGTGCTTGACTTTTTTGCCTTGGAGAAGAGGGAACTCCCTAACCCCCAACAACTGCAAAGGTGCTGTTAACTCTTTCAAATAATTCTTGGGAACCCGCATTAAAAAAGACAGTAATAAAAATAATTGCTAGGAAAAGTGAGAGATGGGTGTTTAGTGGTGGGTGGCAAGAGCTGGTTGTAAGGAAAGGGCATGAATCAAAGCTGTGATGTGAAATGGCCATTATAGAAGGGCTTGCTGTAAAGGCAAAATGCAGCTCAACCAGGAGACCACGCAGCCTGCTCGCTGCTGAGCCTCAGTACTTGTCTCCTCTCTCTGGTCAAGTGCCTGTTTTTTCATCACGCGATTGACTCCGTGGCTGTTTTGTTCAGGCTGAAAGACAGGAGCGCTTGCTGGAGGAGGTAGTCAATGCAGAGGTCCTGGGGCCTTGAAAAAGCAAGGATTAATAGGTTTTGCTGCCTTTGAGCTGTGCACCCAAGTTAGCATTAAATAAAGGCTTTCACTAGCAGATAGGCAGCCATGGCTGCCTTCGGGGTGCCCGGCCGGGCAGCGGGGTCTGGGCTGTATCGGTCGGGCAACCGTCTGGGCTGTATCGTGCTGGCCCTCCAGCTCCTGCAATGTGAGGGGCTGCATAGCCCAAGCTCCCCATGTCTGAGCTCTGAGCAGCTCATGGAGTCCCCCAATTCCTGCCCTGGTCGTGCTTTCCGGGAGTCAGCCCGGAGCCCTGTGGTGGGGCGGGATGCTCTGCCGCTGCCTGCCCCCCTCGTCCTCCCATGGGTTGATGCCACAGGTTGTATTATCCTCTAGAGCTAGTGAGGAGGCAGAGGGATGCACAGACATACGTGTTTTGGGCTGGTTTATGTGCTTCAGCAGAAAGTAAAGCAAACCTCTGGCCATATCCGTCTGTGTTTCATGTATTTGGGGGGGTTACTTAACATTTAAAAGCAGCAACAGAGCACCTAAGCCTCATGTCTGGGGAGCAAGGTACATTCACCCGATTTGCAGTCTCTGCCCCGTCACTGGGTTTGTTAATAGCACCACCTTTAGTTAGCAGACAAATGGGTACTCGGCAGCCCTCTGCTCAGCCCTCCTTCTCCCCTCGTGCTTTTTCTGCCCTTCGTCCACTATCCCACATCATCATCCCTTTTCTGTCAATTTCCCAACAATGCCTAATTCTATTATTCGGAATGATTTCCCACCGGGCGGTAGTTTATTTCTGTCATCAAATCTCTGATGAAATCTTTAGACATGAAATATTTAGCCGGATACCAACAAATCGCACATAGTGTTAACGTGTCACAAGCTGCCTGGAGACAGCATTAGGCTGTAATTTGAAAGCGAGTGAAGTGATAATGCCATGCGCGCTGCTTTTGTGAGCATGCATTAATGCATCTTTTGCCAGGGCCGGTCATTGACAGCAAATCGACTCCCACTAATAGTATGCGGGAGGGTGGCAAAATTGGGGATGATGCAGAAAATAAAGCATATTGACCAGCCAACTGCAGCGCCTCAGTAGCCTTTAATCTATTATTGCCCTTGATGGGGATGTTTTAATGCAACTTTACTGTCAATCGCATTTATAGTCGCACACTCTGCCTGCTGGGGAGCACTGTGAAAATGGCAGAACTCGGATCATGCTGTTGCTTAGAGCTCATAGTTATTGATTGTGGTCGGGCTCAGGAGTCTGGGTTATAATTATTTCATTAAACCATTTAATGGTTATCAAATATGAACCCTTCTACCATTCCATTTAGGAAATGCAGCGAGCTTTAAGTTTTATTGCTAATCCATCTTGATCTTATTTTTCTTAAATTGTCCGATGCTCCCAAGTAGTCGCTGTTCCCCTGCCAAGGCTCTCTGCGTATCGATCCCGGGAGAGCTGCTCTCAGGGACGCCAGCCTCTCACGTGGAACAGGGAGATGGGATTATACGTGAATAAGCCTGCGTTGACAGACCATCCCAAATAATAACTGGATGCCCTGGTCCCCTCTCTGACCGGTTTTTGACACGGTGGAGCCACCCCAGTTTATTGATAGGGAAGTTCTACATTGCCAGCCCTGTCTGGGGGGAGAAGACACTCGATCTCTTCTCTTATGGAAGATAATTCGTGCCTCAGTTTCCCTGTGCCTCAGTTTCGCATTTGACCAATGGAGTTCCTTGCTTATTTTTCACTCATTTTGGGTTTAGGGATGAAAAAGGCCAATTATTACTACCCATATCCTCCCCTTATTCAGAGATAGGCTGTTCACGCCTGTAAAGGAGGGAGGAAATTCCCCTTCCAAAGTGTTCTTAATTTTTTTATGAGAATGAAAACAATTATGTTGTTTTTCTCATATAATCAGAGTATGGCTGCATCCTGCTTGGTCCCAAATGTTTGAGGCAGCCTTAAAAGCACAGCAGGCAAAACACAGTCTGTCGCTGCATCTCTGACACTGAGCGTTTCCCTGTCTTCCCTGGGTGTGTTATCCTCCACGAGGCAGCTTAGAGCACTGTGTACTGGTGTAACAGGACTGGGGGGGGCATTGGAAAAACAAGGTGATTTTGGGGAGCTGCTCTTGGCTCCTGAACCCCTAGAGGTGCGAGAGCTGTTCTTGGCACTGCCAGGGACACTCTCTGCGGCCTTTGGGGTTGTTTTTTCTATTAAAGTGGCCCAAATCCTCTGAATTCCTCTTCATTTCACTTTTCCTCCTTGTGAGTGGCAGATTAAGTCAGGGCTTAATTCCTGTAACTGGAGAGGCCCACAGGAACCAGAGGCACTGTAGAGATTCCAGGGACTCTCATCGGCTGCACCGGGGCACGCTTCTGCCCTTTCTCACAACCCAGCGCTTTTCAAACGTCGCACAGACCTCACGATTAAAGTGTGGAAAAACTGGGTGAACCCAGGTCTAGGGGGAAAGGGAGGCTTTGAGGAAGTATCTTGGTGTGCATTTGTATTCCGGATCCATTGAAAGCCTGTATTCGTTGGCACCTTTTCATTAAAACCCTGGATGCTCTGGAAAAGCTATATCTTAATTTGAACAAACTGATTCCTTTTTTCTGTGGGCAGGCGATAGAGTTTCTGCAGAGTCCTTTATCAGTATTCTGTGCTGCCTTCTAGCAGCTGCTCATTTTATGTTGCCTCAACCTATGCTGACCTCATTTTCTATCACAGAGCAGTGAAGGATTTGGTAAAAATTAGTTATATTAGTAGCTCCCGATACAGCCAGTTTATTTGTGATATGACAAATATTTCAGCCATTAGGATCTTTCCATCTCTTAGCAGCTTAAATGCACTCACTTATATTCCAAATCACTGCTTAATTTAAAAGCCTATTTGTCTAGATTGTTGCAGGCACGAAAAAAAATGCAGAACACTTACCCTTTCAAATAGGCCCGCAGCACAACCGGAGTTGTGCCTGTGATTGGATCTCCTGCTCCATAACTTTACACTCAGCGAAGCCACAGACTAATCACTTAGTGCACGGCAGAAGCACATCAATTCCACGGAGGAAGGGGTGGGCGCAACGCCGAAGATGCGGAGGCTGGATTGCTGCCTTCTCCCCTCCGTGGTAGTGATTCACCGGCTGTGCCTCAGTTTCCCCACCCGCCCTGCTGGGATGTGGAAGGCATTTGCCAACTTTCTGGAGCTGCTCGGTTGCCCGCCAGCTTGGGAATAGTATGTGCGCAAGTGTAAGAAAGTCACTGTTGTGTTAGGGAAGGGTGGGAAGGATACAAAGCCAGCCCTGGCAGTCGGGCAGGGTGTTCTGGTGCCTACTAAAGCTATTTCTGAAGACTGCTTGAAAAGAGACTTCAGCTCCACGGGGGCAAGCAGGCAGGCGATATGTGCTGGTTTGATACTTTTTGGGGGGCTTTCATGTTCCCTGTGACCCGAACAGTTCCATAACGTGAATAAACTCATGGCAGTGCCTAATGTCTTCAGCCTTGTTGGCCTCTTTTTTCGATCCTGTAGTTCAGGGGAGGGTGGAACTGCAGGGAAGATGCTGGGCTGCCCACGAACTCCTCCTAGGATTCAGCCAGGCTGTTTCTCCAGGCTGGCTTTTTCCACACCCAGGAGGTCTGAATGCTTCTTTTAGAGACTTGCACATTTTCAGTTGTTCGAGATAACTCCAGGGTTGCTTTAAGGAACGTGCACTGTCTCTTGCAAAGATGGCAGTAAAATCCCTGGAGCTGCTGATGCTCCTGCTGCGTGAAGGTGGCCAGCTCTGCCGGGCTGCCCTTGCTCTCTCTGTGCATTCCCCTGAGGAACTTCTCAGTTCCCCTTTGACATTTTCCTTCCACCCAAAGCCAGGAAGCAAACCCATGCCCTGAGCGTCTGCCTGGCCAGTGAAAGTCATGGGAGGACCAGAGTTTTCTCTGCTGGCTCCTTGCCCTAGGAGGGGCTCTCTGTCTGCGTACCGCACTGGCTTTCTCCACTGAGCAGCCTCCAGCTCCGGCACTGGTTCTAATGGACACGTTTAAATTCATGGGCCGTAGCTGTTTAAAGCCAGCAAAAGGGAGCACTGTCAAAGACTTAGTTGTTGGGGTTTTTTTTGAAGGGATGAGCTTTTCTTTAACTGGCTGTGCAGAATCCCCAGGTAGGCTGTGTGATGCACTTGCTGCTTTTTCTGCCAGCCCTGTTTTACCCTCCCTGCAGGGCTGCAAACCTTCCTCCCCCTCCAGCAGCGCCCTGGGTCTCAGCTCTCCCTGTTGGGGTGAGACACACTAGACTTTTAGCAGATGAGACTCAAAGACTGAAGTTTATTTGGGAGGAAGAAAGGATCCCCAAGTTAACCCAGTTCGCCTCTGCCTCCAGGGGTCCATAGAGGGAGCCACTTCCAAGTCTTTACCCTCCGTTACTCCTTCCCCTGGCTCTCCGGAGCCTCCTCCCCAGTCAGTAGCTGGTGTTTCTGGATCACACCTTGCAGCTTTGCAGGGCAGATAGTCCCAGGTTTGATGAAGTGCAGAGCAACGGGAAGCGAAGGAATTCACCAGCTCTAAAAGGCAAGTGTCATTTGCTTTTGAGGGAAGGTTTTTTGCTCGTTAGTCCCTCCAGCTCGCAGGCATTGCCTGCTGCTGATAATTCTGCAGAGCACCTTCTGTGGTTGTGAAGGAATTTTTTTCTTGTGTAGGAAAAGGAATTTAAAAGTAAAATCCTGCTCACATGCAATTACTGGTTTTGATTGTGTCAGCTGGGGTGTCTGACATCTTCTCTAAAGGTAAATTATCTCTAAAATTGTATGGTATTTTATAGTAGTTTATGGCAGAGGATTCTGACTAAAAATAATACTACTAAGGTAACTCAGTCTTGATAAATTCTCCTGCACCTTTCACAATTAAGGAGTTATGATGGAGACATATTTAATTGCTAGAAAAAGCCACAGAAAACCAGAGCAAACTGTAATTCTTGCTTAGTTTCACTATTCAACTTGCAAGACTCTAGGAGTTCAAATGCTGATGGAAGTGTATCGATTTTCCCCTATATTGAATGCTTCCAAAAAAAAATCTCAAACAAAAAAACCCAACCCACCTCCCGTGATGCAAGTCCCATGGTTCCAATTAAAATCACCTGTTAACTTAAAAAGGTCTCTTTTTAAAAAGGGTTTAAAAGATTTTCATTTAATTGATTCAATGTAAAATGCCCTTTACAATTACCACTATAAACTACTTGTTTCCCACTGAGTAAGACCCAATTTGAGATGTTTATCAAGACTTTGCACCCTTTCCACTCTTCATACTGAGTTCTTAAATTCCTTATTGACAGCTTGCATCTGTCAGCAATGGATATTTTTAGTTTGTTGCAAGAAAGCTTTTAAAAGGTTGTAATGGCTTGATTTTGTCTCTGTGGTCTCAAGCGATAAATCAGCTCTGAATGGCCTCATAAGTGTGGGCAGTGCTGGGTGCCCTTTATTTCAGAACAGTAAAATGACATGATTTAACAAATTTCTTCTTTCCTTCCTCTGAGTATTTCCATAAAGGCAGCGCTGTTTAGTGCAGAGATCACACACCTCATTTTTCTTTACTTTTTTTTGTCTCTTACTCACACTTCTTCACAACTAATAAACATTGTGGCACTGACTGGTTTCTGCTGAAGTCTCTGTGGTGGTGATTGTGGTGCTCATCTACAACTTTGTCCTCAAAAGACTAACACACATACCCCCCAATTAAGACAAGTGCACTTTTATTAGAAGACAATTTGTTATTTGAACACATTTGCTAGCTTACTGTGCGTACAGACTCTGTTTTATCAGGTGAGACAGGCAGAGAAGCGCTGGGTTTGCAGCGCACGGAGTACATACACATCCCCCTGTTGTATTTTAGCTCCCAAAGTCTATCAGGGGAGAGTTTATCCATCCAGAAAGACACAGATTTTTTTGTGGCTGCGAGCTGGATGGTTTTACAGGCAGTCACACCCCCCACCCCCCCCCCGCCCCATATTCTCAGAAGGGGACCCAGGCCCCAAAGCTCATCCCTTAACATAAGGCAGAAAGGCCACAGAAATTCTCTGACCACCTGGGGGGGAGGAGCATCTGATGGAGGAGTGAAAGAAAAAAGTTGTTATAAAGGATTCAGAAATCAAAGTCCACCTTGTTGGGTGTTTTGAGGAAGCCAGGGAGCCTGGGTGTGTTTTAGTCTGAGATCCTTCATCTAGCGAAGGGCAGTTTTCCCCCTTGAGGACTTGCAGCACCCTGAGAAATCATTCCTGTAACCACAGCTCTCTGGGCCTGTGAAACACTAACATTTTGCACACAAAAAAAACCCTACTTTGCAGTTTTACACCACAGGACTCTTTGAGCCCTCGGGTTTCTTGCAGAGACAGGCACCAGGGAAGGGTCTTTCTGCAGAGCTGGGCTGGGGATGTCCAGGCACCTGCTGGTAATTGGGGTTTTCCCCAGAAAAACCAGCAGCTCCTCTGGGCTTGCCAGACCTGTGAGGCCCAGAGGGACAGAGATTTTTCTCTTTTGCAGCCAGTATAGTTTGAATTTAGGAAATACCAGTCCTGCTTCTGAGGGGTGTCCTAAACTCACAGCCTTCTTGCTGTTAAGCCGAGCCCCAAGGTGCCCAGCCTTCACCCTGTAACATCCATCCCAGTGAGTGCCAGCACTGGGTCCCCCCCGGCTCCCAGGGGTGCAGGCGGGGGACACAGAGACATGTCTGCCCCCAGCTCTGCGAAGTGCAGCCGGAAGAGGCTTTTTGCCTGCAAACCCGTTTGTGTCTCCATTAAAGCAGGTGCTCTCAGCCGAAGGGAAGCACTTCCATTTGGCACCGGGAACACTTGAAACTTGTACATCTCCCCCCACCCCGCCACCCCAGCCATAGAACAGTCTGGCAGTAAAAGTACAACCACATCTCCCCTCCTCGAAACAGGGGCTGGCATTTCATGTGGTTTGGCTGGATTTCAGCCTTTTCCCAGTGTTTCTGGGGTATTTGGATCTAGCTTTTCCACCCCAAAATTATTTTTAGTTAGTCTGTGGATGTAAGGGGTTTCTCTTCTTTTTATTTCCCCCTTGTTACGGAAAACAAAGCTGAAATAATGTGTTGTCAGCTCCAGGGAGCTGCAGGTAGACAGAAAGCAGTGTCTGAGCTCTGGTCTCCTTAGCCTGATGGCGCTTTAAGGCATCAGGAGATTAAAACCAGGGTAAAAGTTGGAAAAGCTGGAACTAGCCCTGCTCTGAAATGTGTGCCCACGTCCAGTACACACCTCAGCCACCCTCTGTCACCTTTGGGGGACAGGAGTGAGTATGTGGGTTTGCTTGGGGTGCACCCACCTTTCCTGACCCATCCTGCACTTACACAGCCCAAGGATGACGGCAAATGCTTGCTGTGTACATCGGGAGCCAGGAGAGACCTGCCGGCCACTGGATGGAGAGTGGGGCATCCCAAAATAGCTGTAAGCATCACATTTTTCCTTTCCTCTGGGCAGGCTGGGCTTTTTCGGGCTGAGGGGCTGAGAGGTTGCCAAGCTGTAGAGGTGGGGCAAAGTGGGGTGAAGCAGGGATGCTGTGTGGTCAATGCCTCAACCCCCTGAATCCCTGGCCTATCTCCTTTCTGCGGGTGGGGAAACTGAGGCACGAGGAGATTTTTTTTCACCCCTAAATGCAAGCAGAGAGCGGCTCAGCCAGAAGCCCAGGTATTGATCTGAGACCAAACTCTGCCTCCTCTCTCTCTTCCAAAAAGGCCATATTTGTGCTGCTCAGCAGTAATGCCGCAATTTCTCTTTAATAAAATACACTCATAGTCACCTGGCCTGCTAAAATCCAGCCCAGCTCTCTAACCTACGTTTGCTGCTAATAAGAAACCCTCCTAAATTACCCCAATTAGAGTTTCGCAAACGGAGAGTTTGTTTCCACACTTTCAATCAAAACTCTAGCCGGACCTGGGGAGAGAAGATGTTAGCTTACAGCCCCCGACGCAGACATGCTAATTACAAACCACAACAGGTTAAAATGTCCAGCACACAGGTGATAAATATGGGTGTAATTATGGGTTATTGTAGGAGCTTAATTAGGATAGCCGTAATTAGCCTATTTTTCCCGAGCTTCATTTAGCAACTAACAAAATCAAATGGAAAGTATTTTAATTTAAAAGGCTTTCTCAGCGTAGGGTTACTAGAAGAGACTTAATTACTCGTTGATAACTATGAGGTGGAGAAATCACGTCTTTTGTGCCAGTAGTAATAAAAAGCAAGGCTGTTAGCCAAAAAATAATACCCAGCAGGTTTTTAGGTTTCACTCCACGTAAAAATCTGGGAGTCCTCACCTTGGGTTTAGTGAGGCTTAAGTTGCAAACTGGCACCTAATCCTCCAGGGAAGGGCCTCGTGTCTCTTTTCTGGGCTCGGGGGGGGACACACGGGGGGACAGGGAGAGCCAGGGGTCCCCCTGCACCCCCAGCTCTCCTGCCCAACAGCTACCTCCATCTGCTCGGTGCCCAGAGGCTGCTTCAGGGGCATCCCAGCGGGTTTAAACACCAGGGCTTGAAGCTGAGTTTCCCTCTTCCTAGGAGAATTAACGAAGGAAAAGGGGAGAGAATTGGCAAGTTTTCAGAGAGAGGTTTCTGGGTGTGGGTGTAGCAGTAAAGGAGTGTAGAGGAGTAGGTTTTAATTCAGGTGCCCAGGGTCCAATTAAGTCCTTCTTCTGTTTGTACTTGAAATACTTGTGCTGTCAGAGCCTCTGTAAAGCTCTGAAAGTGCCTTGGAGCTAGTAGCAGGCTGGTGTGCCGATGGCAGCAGGAAAAAGCCCTCTCGTGTGGGATCTCCAGCCTCTAGACATGGAAAAACTGCAGAAATGCTCAGCTTCCTTAAGGTTAAATAAAATAACCAACTCCCCGATCACTGCTGGTGTTGTGGGAACAGGGCACAACTCATATTCAACATATGAGGGGTTTGGGGCATTGCTTTTTTTAAAGAAACCCCTCCTGCTAACATCCCTGTGGATTAGGTTGCTCATTTACTGGGCTTGAAAACATTTTCCTGTTCATGGGCTAGACAGATGAGACTCTAAGATTCCTCTCTTTCTTGTTCATTTAGGGGTGAAAAATTGCCAGCAAGAATTCAATTAGCATCATATCTGCTTAGCCCGGACTGTGCTGAGGGCCTTCCTATACCCATACTTTCAGTGCGTCGTCTTCACAATAGCAGCATCTGCTTTATTATGAGTTGCCTAATTGATTCTGACATGCCCAGTTATTATATGTTAACAATGTCCTCTAGGGTGAATAGTTAGAGGGAAAGGGAGGGGCAATCACAAAGATGTTTTTCTTCTGTTTCTTGGACCTCCCTTCAGAATTAAAAGCTGTGGCTGACCTATCGCATTGCCTTGTTCACAGAAAGGTCCCTAACTTCTGGACCTAACTTGCTTGCAAATGCTGGTGGCAAATTTTCCTCTGGAAGTTTGTTTTTGTTCCTCCCCCCTCAGCATTAGAAAATGCATATTCAACAATGCCAGGAAGGCTTCTAAATTGTATGAAATGGGCTGGCGTGTTATATGAAAATGAAAATTAAAGTTGCCTTTATCATTTTTCCTGCTCGTATATGAGACGAGCTTGGCCAGGCTGGCAGCAAAAGACAGTATCGTTTACTAGCTCAGTAGATACAGTTAGAAAATCTGGTCAGCCTTCGAAGCTCACAAACCTTTTCTCGAAGAACTCTATACAAAATTCAAAGCCATCATTGCTTTGGTGGGGGTACAAGGTCAGCAGTAAGAATATTATTCTGTGGGAATTGTAAAAATATCCTAACTTTTCCTTCTAAGAAAATAGGAGGATATTGCTGCGTGCTGAGGAATGAAACTTCAGATTGGGTTGGCACTGCTGATATAGGGCATCTAAAAATCAGGGTGATTATGGGAGCAGGAATCGGAGAGGGATTAACAGCCGGGCTGTCGGACCCATCCCTCTCCAGGTGGGATGTGCAGGGCATGTTTGGGGCAGGGAGATGGACTAGGGGAGCTCTTGAGCCGGCTGCCAGTCTTACTTCATACAAAACTGTGTGCATGGCTGGAATATTATTTGGGCAGTTTTATTACCCTAATCTTTGTCAGTCTTATAATTTGGCTTGATTTAGACTCGCTCTCTAATTTCTGTACTTATTTATAACCACTGCAGTGACGCCCTTGTTCTTGGCGGTGTTTGTGGCTCCAAGAGCTCGTGTTGTGCTCGGCTGGGTGATCGAGGTGCATCCACATTGCCCGTTGCCATCTCAGGCCAGGTCTGTCCATGCTCTGTATTACGCGACACCAGTGAAAAGCTCACTCTGGAGGCAACACACGTTGCCCTTCTTGTTTGTGCTGCTGCAGAAGAGGAAGAAATCTTCCTGCACCTCGTGACCCCTCCCGGGAGCTGCTTCTCCTGTGTGATGCTGTAAAGGCCTCTACACTTTGTAAGCATCACCCAGGAAAAATCAAAGAGTCAGATTAGGAGAGAACTCACAGCAATGCAATGGCAAAATGGTTCTTGCTGGGAAACACAGTGTGTGTTTCTCATGGAAGCTGGGTGTTCATGGAAGTCCAGTTCCTTATCGATTTGCCTCTATAGCTCCAATCCCTTATTGTGGCAGTAATCTTGCTCCTCTCCCCCACCCTTCGTACCTTGCCGTACCTCCTGATCAGGGAAACCCAGTGCCTTAGGAAAGCAGATTAAAACAGCAGAGCCCAGTGTGGATCCAGCCGTGTTCTGTCTCCTCTCTTTCCTTCCACGGGCCTGCAAAACACATGAAGTTTTATACAAGCCTTTGTCATTTAGATAAAGAAAGTAACGGGGGCTCCAGAGTCTCTCTAAATGTCTTTTGTAGGTCTTCTGCTGTGGTCTTTAGGCAACACCTATTATTTTGTGTCAAATCTCCTGCAGTTAGTAGCCATGAAAAAGTGTTAAGAGTTAAATCGTGAGGCAGATGCTGAAAGGTACAGAGCAACCATTATATACCTATATACATATAAATATATGTATATACACACATATGTTTTTATATATATACGTATATACACACATATGTGCTACATATGTAAGGAACTGAAGCACAGCGACACCAAGGAATGCAAATCTAAGTCCGCATTACACCCCGCCATCCTTCGGAGGACCCAGACCAAAGCGGCTTGTGCAGGGTCACTTGCTGCAAAGTCTAAGCCAGACATGATAAGGAAGCCCAGGGTTTGTGACAGTGCCTGGCTCGAGCACCTCCACCCTCCCTGTCCCCTGAGGATGTGACAACTGTCCACCCTCATGGCCCAAGACCAGGTGGGACGACGGCAGCAAGCTGCCACCAGCCTCTCCAGCTCACTGGTAGGCAGGATCCATTAAAGGTGCATTTTAAAGGGCGCTAATTCTGTCCCAGGGCTTAAGGTGAAATGCAAAAGAAATGGAAACGGGCTTTGCTACAGCCCTGCGAGAGGTGTCAGAAGCGACGGAGGTGGGTGAGCCTTGCAGGTGTTTCTCCCTTGAGCTGGAAGCCGCGTTTGAGCCCACGGCTCATTACAGCCAGCGGCAATTGATGCTGCACATTGACCAGGCCATTCCCGGGGCTGCGCTGGAAAGCGCCTTGAATTTTGTCAGAGTAACTTATTAGGGAGCATTAATAAAACTTGTTACCCTAATTGAAACAAATACTTAAAATAAAAATCAAGGCTTCAGACATTAATGGATGTGCGTGTGGGAGAGGGAACAGCACACGAGTAACTAGGCTTCCTGTCCTTTTAGGATTGGCTAGCAATAACCTTACAGCGATGACAGCTAAATTAGAGAAGATGGCTTTCCCTAATTTCTCCAAACAATCACTTAATGGGAACGGTATAATTCCACGAAATAGGTGAATGGAGTACTGATCCATTTTATGGAACCATCAATAAACTAAACCTTGCCTGCTTTTAAGATTAAACTGGAAAAAAAAAAAAAGAAAAAAAAGAAAAAAAAAACAACCTACAGCCAGGGAAGGGAGAAAAAAAGAGTATTTATCTTTACACATAAAATTTGTGTGCTAGTAAAGTGCAGGCAGTGACAGGAATTTCAATTATTTAATCAAAAAGAAAATGAAAGTGGCTTTAAGTGTTGTGATTTGAGCCAGTGAAATCTAATGTGGGCTCACATTGAATATGAGGAAAATGGGAAGAAAATTAAAGCTGCTCCTACTTAAATCATGTGGTTACAAATGGTAAATTAGTTTCTCGATGTTTTCATTTAAGTGTTTAAGTGGAAGGTTTTATTCTTAATGTAGTGTTGTGACACAGAATAAAAACCTTATCTGTCTCTATAGCTTTTTTCTTCCCCTCTCCGTGCTGCTGCCTTAGAAGGCAAAAGGGGAAAAAGCTGCAGCAATATTAGACTGCTTTTGTTAAAATTGGGAGGCAATATGCTTTCACCACAAGCTCATTAAGGTAATAGATGAATAATGTCTATTAAAAATGCACTAGGCTAAATGAATTTAATGTGTGTTGGGAGGGAAATTGCATTTGCCAGAGGATACAAACTGGAAAATTCTCCTTTTTGTACTTATTTTGAGACTCAAGTACTGATCTCAGTTGGACAGAAATGCACAGAGAAGCAGACGCACAAGTGTGCACACACACATCTCTTATTTGAGACTCTGTTAGAAAGATGCACAAGCTTATAATATTCTAAAATACCCCCTTAGCTTTGAGGATGTTTTGTATGATACGTTGTTGCCCATGATTGTGCTGCTGTTTTCCTCCATTCAAGCTTATGGCCCTTGACCTGTTGGACGTCTAGGTTTAATTTTCCATGTGTAATAACAAATGGCAAACTAATTTGCAAAGACGGCTGTGGGCTGTTGAATGCCAAGTCTTGATCCCCCCGAAGTCAAAAGGAAACAAAAGCAGATTTTGGCAGAGAACAAACACTTTCTCTGCATTGGTGAACCTGGTGATTGCATTGCATTGATTGTTTCTAGCATGAGCTTTGAAGGGAAGGTAACATATTTATGAAGTAGGAAACCCCATAACTCATTATTAAAAACACTAGCTGAGTAGAAGCTGAATCAAGACCAAAAAAAAAATCAAATTTATGCATCCCATAAGTGAGAAACCATAGTGCGTTTCTAAGTCCGTGCAGTTTTCCATCACACTTCTCCTCTTCTAAAACAAATACCAAACTCTGTATTTAATGATTTTTCTTCAAAACGGGGAAGTCTTGAAAAACTTGTAATGTGTAAATGTTTTTGTTATCTAGAGTGTGTTTGGCCCATATACAGAACTCTTTAGCACACATACAAGATGCAAAACTGGTCCCACAGTCCAGTGACATTTGTCAGGAAGTTACCATTCCCCGCTAGGAGCACACGTACACTTTCATGAAAAATTAAAGATGATGCTACAGTGCTGCCCTAGTGCCTCAGTAGCCCCTGGCCGTACCGCCCCCATCCCTGGAGGAGCCCTGCTTTCTCCAGTAACTGAAGAGGGAACCTGTTGGCTGTGCTGGGCATTTCGGCAGCGAGGGATGGCTGGAAGGTGCTGCCTTCTGGTCAGCCACTCACTTAGGAAACATTTGGGGAAAGTGCATGTTTGAGACTGCTAATTGTCCCACTACTTGGAATGAAATTGGCTGCTCTGATAAAACCTTACCATGGCAAGGGGAAAAAGGAAAGTTAGGGAGGGATGTACAAGCTTTATTTTTTTTTTTTAAGCAGGAAATCATAATAAAATAAAATACCAGAAAGAGCAAGGAATAGCTGGACTGAATCAAATATTGCTGAACTCCATAAACTGAGTTTATTTTTTGAAGTGTGTGAAAATAATGCAAATATTGTCTTAGTAATTTATTATGAGGCATCTGCCTGCATCATTACTTGTTTCAGATGACCTAGAGCATTTTAATATTTCCATTTAAAAATAACATTGGCAAAGGCAAGAAAGTGTTTTTAACATTAGACAATATTATATTACATCACATCGCCATTTGAATACCTCGTCCTTGGAAATGTACAAAATACCATTTCAAAATGTAATTTCCAGTTTTAAAGCATTATTTGAAGATGCATTTGCGAGATGCTGACTAGATTCTCTCTTTTTCCCCCAGACCTGTCATCCACTTCTGGAGTGCTTAAAATAAAGTGCACAGATACAGAGTAAGCTGAAACAGTCAAGAAGCAATATAATACAAAAATGTTTCGAGTAAAGTGTGTTACTCAGATCTTTCTAAAGTACATTTCTTCCTTTATTCTGAAGGCCACAGCACAGACAACTCTGACTAATGCAAGTAATGGAACCAATCTCTTCCTTTGATCCTTTGTAAACTAGGTCCAACTAGTTTTGCAATCTTTTTGGAGCAAACATGAAAGAAAAAGATTTAATTATCTTTCAATGAAGAATGATTCCTTATCTTTTAGCAAAATGATCGGCTAAGACAGCATCAGTTTGTGACCGTCACTGTGCGTGTGACACACACGGTGGGAGAGGTGTATGTAATATATGACATTTGTTTATGTTTTTTATCTCAGCGTAAAATGATACAACAATTTATGTATTTAAACTCGGAGGCAAAACTAAGCCAGTATGCTGAGGCTTGTCCCAAGCGATTTATAAAATCTACTCACTAGCAGAGATCGACCTTTTAACTGAAGGCTGAATCATATTTACAAAAGCTTAGTGCAGAGTTTGTAAATAATCACAGATTTTCAATGGAGCTAGTCAAAATATAAATACAGAAGAATGGAGAGGCTTGCTAGAGATCTAGAGATAAGGGAAAGCTGCTCATTCACCCTGTTTATAAACAGGTCTTGCCTACATATACATTGTGATGTATCAAACATAGTTTAAAGAGTCAGGAAACTGGTATTCTTATTCCACAGGCTACCTAGGCTGGATGTTTTTTCTGAGCTTGATACAGGAGTTACTGGATGAAACTCTGGCTCGTGTGATTCAGAAGGTCGGACTGGGTGGTCATAAAAGCTTCCTCTGACCTTGGAGTGCATCATTTGTGTGCTTTTTATTTTTAAGGCTTCAAAATGAGACACTTTAAAGTTGGAAAGTAGAGAGTGGAATTGGAAAAAAAAAATCAAAGTATTTGCGTCATTTACATTTATGTGCTCCATTGGTTTTGTATAAGTTACTCCTGACTTAAGCCAGCCTGAGATCAGACTTGGGGTATATTCAAAGTATTCCTCTAAGAAGAAAAGGCATATGAGGTTTTCATGAGGAACCAGGAGCTACAGAAAGAGTATGACAAATAATCAGAGGAAAACCACAAAGAACAGTAGGAGAACAATGGGACTAAACTAAAGGTTGAATGGATAAGAAAGAGAAAAGGAGGATTATCCTGCCCCAAAGGTTAAAAGCAAGGACGTACGAGGTTCATATGTCATGAAATTAGGGAAACATGGGAGGTTCTGAGTCATTAGCACAAAAAAGTGAATCAAAATGTTGAGTTGTGCAGATGATTGTTACACAGCTGGAATGAAAGCAAACGAATAAGCATTAATGTGCTAAAGGCGACAGCAAAGCAGTGTCTACGGCAGCAAGAATGGATTTTTTGAGAGCAAAGGATTAGCTGAGATCCCAAAGTACAGATGGTCTTGGGTGAAGTAATCACCTCCGCCTCGAGGGAGTATGCAATGCCCATGGGTTGGCCACACGACGAGGAGGAATTGATATGTAACCAAATGAAGAGAAGACTAATTGAATGCAGGTCCCAGGGAAACTTCTAAGCCTCCCTCCCAATTTCTGATTTGTTCCAAAAAAAAAAAAAGGAGGAAAGGAAGGAGGGAAGGAGGGAAGGAGGGAAGGAGGGAAGGAGGGAAGGAAGGAAGGAAGGAAGGAAGGAAGGAAGGAAGGAAGGAAGGAAGGAAGGAAGGAAGGAAGGAAGGAAGGAAGGAAGGAAGGAAGGAAGGAAGGAAGGAAGGAAGGAAGGATCTTGCTGTGTTTTTGGAACAGTACAGAAAACCCTGCTAAAGTTGAAAACAGATAATTTAAAAGATCCTAGGTCTCAGTTAGTAAGAGTCACTATTTTAAGGGAAATGTTTAGACCAAACCTGTCGATGTTAATACTTTCATTCTCTTTTTATAAGTACCGTGCCTTCAGAAAATGCTCAGAATTATCACCTAATGAGGCAAATTTTCAGTACAGAGATAAAATTCTGGATTTAGGAATGAAGGCCCTGAGTCCATGCATGGATAGTTGCATTTGGGAGCTGTGTAAGGAAGCTACAGTCTAAGCTTTTGCTCTTTAAATTTTATTTTGCCTGTCATTGATGCCATATCTCTTTTTATCCCCCAAATTCTTGCAGTTGTTGGTCGTGATACAAGCCTCCGAAGTATCTTTCTGGCTCAGTCACTTCTTAATGTGGTCCCCTCACATCAGGAACAATTCCACCCACCCCGTGCTTTTTACCTAGAACTGTAGCCTTGAAATTACCGTGATGTTTGTGGGTAGATTCAGTGATTCTGGCAGAATAACACAGACCCAGCTTTTAACCCGAGTGTTTATTGTCTGGGAACAAAATCAACAGGCTGATTACTTCTCTATTTCTCATTCTGTCTTCTCTGCATCTCAGCTACAAACGAAGGAGAGCGTGCGTCCGTGGGCTGTGGGATGACGTATTTTCGAGGCAGCAAAAGCCAAGGGATGGCAGAGCTGTGAGCCTTAGAATACCTGGCTGGATCTTCTCCCACTGCTGCCCTCAACTCCAGTTGGGAGGTAAACTTTTCTCTGACGCTTCAGACCTCTTTTCTTCTGACACTCTTCAGACCTCTTTCCTGCAGCCAGGCTCCCATTTTGATCGTATCAAGGCTGTGTTTTTAGTTTAACCCTTCCTTTTTGAGTGGATTTGTCTTGAAAGGCATGAAAAGGCTGGGCTCCCAAGCTACCTTACCTCTTCAAGAGCCATGGGAAGGTAAGTGCATGTATTTTCAAACCGCACCAAATTTATCGCTAATGCAACACACTGAAATAAAGCTACTAACATCAATGTAGCTGCACTGACCTTTTAAATGACCCCCTAGGTTTTAAGTCAAATAAATTTCTGTTTTCCTGGGCAAAATTTCCCCATAACAACTTCAAATGATCTTAAGTGTGCAAGTAATGGCAACTGGTGTTTATGTAAGCAAAGCACATTGTGTATTATGCATGTTATTAAATCACAACGGAGGTGTGTATATACGGGGGGAATATGTGTGCATCGCTGTCAGCAAAGTTTATAAAGCTCTTCGAGCCTGTAGGAATCATTTTAATTTATTGAACACACAACGAACAAACCCCACAGTGGTGTGGCTACCTGGGCCCACAGATGGGTACCTCTGGAGGTCTGAATCGTTTGGGGTTGCAGGCTGAGACGTTACGCAGTCCCGCAAGGCGTTCAGGGGAGGATGCAAGAGCGCAGCGTCGAGGGCCAATTCTGGTCCCACCCACCATGGGAAGGAAAACACACACCACAGCCCCTCTTGTTTCCTCTCTTAGATGTGTCCCTCAGCCCAGCGAGACCTCAGCTTCTGCCCAGGTTTGGGGCAGCTTCTGCCAAAACTAGGGAAATACTATGGGATCACCTCAGCAGGGGACCCCGCTCCATTGAGAGGAGGCCACAGAGGGTGTCTTTGGAGACCTGACTCACCCATGAATTTGGCAGTAAATGGAATTGTGTGTGTATGCCAAAATACATAGGCATATCTGCTTGCGTGCATATGTCTGGCCAGCCAGAAAAATGGGCTAGTCTGTGATCTGGGGGCTGGTCCTCGGGGAGGACTGGGGGTGTTTGGGGGTCCGGGGCTGAGATCCATACCATTGGGTCCCCATCACCGTGGGGACCTGCAGAAGAGGCCCAAAAGGGGGAAAATAATTTAAGGGGACAAAGAGGCCACCCTGCCAACACTGCCTGCCAACAATGGGAAGCACCTGGCACCTTCCTCCTGTCACAAAGCACCGTGAAAATGTTATATTTTAAAAAATCCCTGGGTGTGAGGACTGCAGTGGAGAGGTCCGCGCCTCCTGGGGGTTACCTTTCTTTCAGGGGGCTTCTCCACAGGTGGGGGGTATCACCTCTGCTTCTTGTCCTTGAATTAGCACCAGTGAGAGGCTGCAGTGCCCAGTTTGGGATCGGATTTTGCTGCTGTTGCTGCAAGGTAACACCGAGACAGCAGCCCCAGTCCGTCCTCCCCAGCAGTACCCTAAATAAAGATGGACCCCGAAAAGTGGCTGTCAGGCAAGCTCATGCCTGAATCCTAAAGCTCTGATCCAATCTGGCTGAAGTAATACGTCTTTAATCTTTCAGATCTGCTTTAAATATATATATATATATCCGCCAGTGCT
Source organism: Larus michahellis (assembly GCF_964199755.1). NCBI lineage: Eukaryota > Metazoa > Chordata > Aves > Charadriiformes > Laridae > Larus > Larus michahellis. Next base: position 4,776,062 of record NC_133912.1, read on the forward strand.
GAGTAAAGCCCCAGCCCTCCCGGAGAAGCAATCTCAGCTGACGAAATGGCCAGTCAAGCGGCTTACACGCCCGTGGCTGCGCTCCCTCCATTAACAAGTCGGGCGTTAGACCCGTTTCATCACTGTTAATTCATTTGCTTACTCATTTGCTCCTCAGAGAAAGTTGTTAGCCTGTTGTATTTTTAAACCCCCGGCCAAAATCCCGGGCTGATGCCGAAATGGGCATTTCAGGAGGGGACGCTGCAACAGATTTTTTTTTTCTTCCCCCCCGCCCCCCGGCGAAAAAGAGGGAGTTTTGCCGGCAGCACCGGGAGAGGTGCTTTTCCCCCAGCCCTGCACCTCCCGAAGCGCTCCTGCCTCGGTGTAACGCTGCACCCGCATCCATACTGTGTGGGCATGGATAGATAGATGTATATAGATAAATATATATATACACATGCATGTTGCTTAAGTGCGTGATGAGCGCAGCGGTGCCTGCCCGCGCCCGGGCACTACGCGTGTAAAACGAAGCGTGTGCGTGGCTGTAACTGCCTGCATGTAGAGAGAAAAATGCTCCCGTGGGTTTTCCCGGTGAGGCAGGGAGCTCTCTGGTGTCCCACCCGGAATTTTGGCCCCCTGGAACTGATGAAGGAGCCACACCTGTATTTTCAAAGCTACCTCGCGTTATAACCGGTTGCTCGTCGGAGCCCGAGCGGGCGCCTCCCGCTGCTGTGCCCGCCGTGGGCTGCCCGTGCCCTCGCCCGCGCCTGATCGTGCCCGGCGGCGGCGGCGAATAGACGGCACCGCTGAAAAACTCGGGCGCTCCGAGTTCCAGGTTCATTAAAACCCGACGATTGCCATTTCTATTCTTTTAAAGGGTTGTTTTCTTCCCCCCCCCCCCCATCTGTTTACCATTTACCAGCTCATCCATATGGAAGACATGGCTTACACTTCCCTGAGAACTGTACTTTTAGGACTAATTGATTCTGGTAATTAATTTGTTCTACCTGCTGGATCAGATGGAAATGCTGTCTGTGTGCCCAAGGATTAGCACTTGCCTTTCTAACATCTTTCTTAATTATCTAATAGCATGGGTTGCGCGAATTCTGGCTCTATTAGAACACTTTTACTATTAACGGTAGTGATTGGAATTGTGATGACAACTCGATTTCAACAAATTAGAGCTTAAAATCAGGAGATGAAGGAGAAGTGCCTTCTTTTAATTTCCCTGAGTTTAACATCAATAATTAGAGCAATTTTCTGAGATGCGAACCGAAATTATCTCGGCTATGATGTGGTATATCACCCTCATTTTAGCAAATTGACTCCGGGGAAATGAATGTTACAGATTAGGGAGGGGAAAATAAAAAAAAAGACAAACAGAGGAAAGACCAAAAAAAAGAAAAGGAGAAGTGTTAGCACAACACTGAGCGGGGGATGGATGGGAACAAAACCCCAACGGGATAATAACCTGAGCGGAATGGCACAGGCTGCGTGGGGACAAGTTGGGAGCGGAGTGAGGGACAGGTCGGGAAAGCGCCACTCATTCCCCTTTTCCCCCAAGTTTTTGCTTCTTTAAAAAAAAAAAAAAAAAAAAAAGGAGAAAACGCTGGTGTTTGGGAAAACGTCCCAAGCCCACCGCTCGGACCGGGGCTGGGGGCTGCGCTGCGCAGGGGAGGCTGCGCGTCAGCGGAGCGGCTCCGCGCCCGCTTCGCGACCCCTCCGCGCCGCGGAGGTGGTTTGGGTGGCCCGGCGGGCCCGTCCCCCCCTCGTCCCCCCCTCTCTCGCCCGATCGCCATTGGCTCGCTGGAGACCCCCCTTCCCACCGCGCCTCAAAGGCGCGCATCTCCCCGCGCAGCCAAAACCCACCCGTCTCGCATCCCCCGGCTCTTCCAGTTTATTTCTGGCTGGGGGAATATATTTTTTGAATTATTATTATTTAATTTTGCTCCGGATTTTTAAAAAAATTATTATTTATTTATTACTATTATCGTTATTTATTATTTCGGCCCCAGGGGGTGCAGCCGGCAGCCCTCTCTGCTCCAGCAGCCAGCGCTCAGCCCGGCTCGCTGCTTTCCCCGCTGCCCGAGGGGGGGACAACCGAAATGAACCTCAACTTCACCTCGCCCGTGCACCCCGTCTCCGCGCCCAGGCCCACCTCCTTCTTCATCGAGGATATTCTGCTGCACAAGCCCAAACCCTTGCGGGAGGTGCCCCCCGAGCACTTCCCCGGCTCCTTGACCTCCCGCGTCCCCCTCTTGGACTATGGGTACCCCCTGATGCCAACCCCGACCCTCCTGGCGCCTCACCCGCACCCCGCCCTGCACAAGCCGGAGCATCACCACCACCCCTACTTCCTCACCACCTCGGGTAAGTGCAGCCCTTCGCAGGAGGAACCTGCCGAGTTTGGTGGCCAGGTGGCGTCGAGGTGGGGACACGGGTGGGGACACGAGTCCGCAGCCCCGGAGGGGACACGCTCCAGCAGCGAAAGAGGAGCCGCTCCGGGGCGGCGGGGCACCTTTGCATCCTTCACCGAAATCGCGGCTGCCTCCCCCCCGGGGCAGGAGCCGCCCGCCGCCCCTGGAGCGCCGGCTTCGTTACGGGCGAAAGGAGCCCACCGAAGTGCTGCTTGTCATTCGCTCGATTGACCGAGGTCTTGAGGGTTTCCCTCTCTTTGCCTTTAATATTATTTTTTCAAAATTATTTTTATTTTTTGACATATAACATTTCTTTTTCCCTGCGTTGTTCCTCCAGGCGGTGCCCGGGCTTCGCTTTTCCCCTTCCAGCCGCACTGCCCGGGTTGTGCCCGCTCCCCTCCCCGTGGCTGGGAGAAGCTCCCCCCGCCCGGCCGGAGCCCTTCCCCGGGCCCGTTCCTTGCCCTGGAAGGAAACCCTCTTCCAAAGTTTCTCACTGGGCAGCCCAAGTTGTGCACCGGGGCGGCCGTTCTCCTCCCGCCCGCTCTCATCCCAGCCTTTTCCAGGGCTCTCCTGTTTTTTCCGCCTTTATTTCGTTGTGGTTTAATTGCCGCGAGGGTGAAGGTTTCCCTGCCAGCCGGGCTGGTCCCTCCCGCCCGGGCTTTGCCTGCGGGTTCAGCAGAAGCGAAGCGCTTTGCAAAGCCCCGTGTTTTCAGAGCAACGAGACCCCCCAAAACCCAAGCCAATGAAACGACCGACAAAAACGAAATAAACGAAAAAAATTATAATAAAAATAAAAGAGGCACGGGGAGAGCCCACCCAGGGGCCGCAGAGGGCAGAGCCCCCTCCCCGGCTCCCTGCCCGAGTCTCTGCCGTGTGTGTCCCCCCCAGGAGTGCCGGTGCCAGCCCTCTTCCAGCACCACGCTCACGCCGAGCTGCCGGGGAAGCACTGCCGCCGCCGCAAGGCCCGCACCGTGTTCTCCGACTCGCAGCTCTCCGGCCTGGAGAAGAGGTTCGAGATCCAGCGCTACCTCTCCACGCCCGAGCGGGTGGAGCTGGCCACGGCCCTCAGCCTCTCCGAGACCCAGGTACCGGGGCGGGGGACCGCCACCACCCCTTATCCCATGCAGCATCCTCCACTTCGCTTTTTATTTTTTTCATTGTTATTATTATCTTTTGATTTCCCCTTCTTCTTCTTCTTCTTCTTCTTCTTTTATTTTTTCTCCCTCCTCCTGCTCTCCTCAGGTGAAAACCTGGTTCCAGAACCGGCGGATGAAGCACAAAAAGCAGCTGCGGAAAAGCCAGGACGACCCCAAGCACCCGGGGGGTGAGGAGAGCCGGGAGCAGAGCTCCCCCGAGCCCGAGCTGCCTGAGGCGGCCGCCGCCGAGCCCCGCAAGGGCCCCCCCGGCCCCTTCCTCCTCCAGGACCCCGAGGACGAGGTGGACATCCTGGAGGAGGGGGACCTCTGCGCCGGCTCCCACCGTCTCTAGGACTTGCCTCTGCGGGGCGGCTTTGCCCCAGCCCCGGCCCCGCAAGTCGCCCCTGCCTTCGGTAGTGCCGGAGCCCGGAGGGAAGGGGGTGTTGATGCGGGGGGAGCCCGGGGCGAAGGCAGCCATGGGACCCCGCGGTACCGCCGGCTTCCCCCCAGCATCACCCCGAGCTTTGCCTGCAAATCCGACGGGGAAGAGCAAAACGAGGCGAGTTTCCTTTAAGTTTCCCCTTTCCCTGCGAAATATCGGACTTTTCTCCGTTCCCCGAACTTTCCTCGATTTTCAAATAAACGTGTCCCGGTGCCAGCATGTTGTGGTTACTGGGAGCGGCAGGGAGGCATGTCTCTCCCCGGACACCCCCCCGAAAATCTCGCCGCTCTTCCCGAGCCGGGCTGGGGCTGGCCGCCTCCTCCCCAGTGCTGTGGGTCGGGTCTGACCCCGCGCAGAGCCCCCAGGGCACGCACGTACTAAAAAAAAATAATTGTAGAAACGCCCTCCAAAGAAACAGGTAAGACCGAAAGAACCGTTTATTTAATTCCGATACGGGGAAGGGAAGTGGGGAACACCACGAATAACTCGATCCTGCCAGGGCTGCCCGGACCAAACGAAATCCCAGCGAGCAAAAGGGTTTTTCTGCAGCTTGGAGAACCACCTGCATCTGCAGCCCGGTTTCTTCATGGCTTCCAGGTGCGAATCACCTTCCGGATACTTTCCTTTTCCTCCCAAAGAGCCCCAGAGCTGGTCCCACGTTTGGTTCCTGTCCCCCCCACCCCGCCTGCGTCTGCCCCAACGCCTCCCTGAGCTCCGTGTCGCAGCCGATAGCGCAGTCACCGTCCGTGCTCGCTTTGCCTTTATCTTCCTGCCAGGGAAACGGTTTTAATTTCCAGGTACATTAAGATTCTTTTATTTTTTTTTTCTTCTCTGGGGTGAGCTGCTGTCTGGCAAATGCGCTGGGAGAGTGGCAGAGGCTCCGCATCTCTAGGGGAGGGCTGGGGCTTTCCTCGGTAAAAAACCTAGAGGAGAAGCTGGTCTCCCTCAGATGTGCAGCCCCCGGTGCCATGGCAGTGTCTCCTTAGGTTATTTAATTTATTTTTTTTCCTTTTTTTTTTTTTTTAACGGGAAGTTAATTTGGTTGTGTGGTGTCATTAGCACTTTCAAGGCATTTTGGATTACAGGACATGCAGTTTTGTGAGGGAAAACGTGTCCCTGTTTAAGACAAAAATACAGATGATTGAAATGTGTATGTTTGCTTCCTTTTCGTGGGTTTCCCTTTATGTTTTTTACACATAAAATAATAAAGATGACATGCTGGGCGGGGGGGGAAATATACAATACCCAACCATCTGTCCAGAAAATAGCTAGCTGGTTTTTACACAGTGTTTTCAAATACTTCTAGGACAATCACTTTCATCAACAAATTTTGCTAAAATTATAATTCAGGAGGTAAACCAACGGATTTCCTCCTAAAGCCTTGGTGTGACTTGAAGCCCCGCGGAGAGCCAAGCGCAGGGTACAGCAGGTCTTTTCCCACTGCTGGCTGGAAACGCTTCTCCCAGCTCCGTGGCTCTTCCCTTCTCCCGACTCCTACCCAGCCGTAGGCGGGAGGCGATGGAAACTGTCGCGCAAACCTTTCAATTTGACACTGTTATTCGTCTGCATCCGCACTCAGTCGCCCACTAAGTAATTTGTTGGTTTTGCTCTGTGCTGATTGTCAGCCTCCCCCTGAGTGCACATTTCATTAGGAACTATTAGAAGCAATATAAAAGAGAAGCTCTACCGTGATATTTACATGATAATATTTTTCTGACCACGTCCACTGCTGCTGGGGCCGGGCGCTGTGCACCGCAGTGAGCGGTGCAGTATGGATGCCCATCTCGGAGCCGGCCTGGCCAATCGCACTCTGCTGCGACGGCCGGTGGCTTCACGCTCAGGTGGACTTGCCTTTGGTAATAGGATTGGGCAGCAAAGTATTTAGTGAGAGAGAATATTAGGAGTGAGTATAAAGATTTAATCATTTAAAAAACCCCTGCACCTGAATGAAAAGGGATATTAAAAATCCCGTTTCTTTACATTTGTGTGTGATTCCTTTTACTTGTGCAAAGAATTGTCTGTTCTCTCGTATTACTAAGGTGTGTAAAAATACTCTGAGCTGGAAAGAACACAAATAAAAAAGGCAGGAGAAAATAAAAGTAGAAGATTAAGGGGCAGAAATGACAGAAGCCTTTTGGGTACAGACATGCAAAAGCAACTTTGTCCTCCTCTGTGCATTTACACCACTCTTTCGCAAGGCATCCAGTGGATGTCAAAAAAATGGTTGTGGCCGCCCATGGGCAGTGCCGGGCTCTGCCCTCCCATTGCAGGTCGAGGAGTGTGAGCAGATGCTGCGTAACCAAGTACATTCCCGCTGCACCAAACACCCCAAAAGTTAGTGCCCATCTCCGTTGCAGTAGTGGGACCCGGGGCATTTGTGCAGCTGTGAGCTGGTGATGTTTATAGTCTAATGGTGGCTCTCAAGGGAGGGCAGGATTCTGGGATTTGGGTGCAGGCATGGCGAGGATGCCCAGGAACAGGCTCTGCAGCATGGTGCCACAACCCAGACAGTGCTGCAGATGACGGCAAGTGACATGGGAGCAGCTAAAACCCACAGGTATCCTCACCTCAGGGCCATGTCCGTGGGACCCCTTTAGCAGCAAGGTGTCACAGTTCCTCTGGGGCACAGAGTTGTGACAAAGAGCCCATTCCCCTTTCTGCCACCAGCATTATCACACTTAGGACATGCCAGGTCTATGAGGAAGGGTCAGAATATGAACCAAATAACACTCCAGTCTCTGCTGACTCTCCTTGGCCACTACAGGAACTTTCTTCTTCACAGACTATTTATGCTGATCAATAAAATAAAATCAAATCCACCACCGTCCCCCTGTCTTCATCTCTCTGTGGTTCTAGGCACCTTGGCTAACATTTAAAATGACAATCATGTTTAAAACCAAACCCACTGATCGCCAGCAACCTCCGTGACAAATACACACAGAAGGTGAACCACCCAACCCCAGGGAAGTCCTCATCCAGCCCGGACACTGCCGTGGCGCACACTGAGCCCTCCAAGGCAACAGGAGGCGGCTTTGAGAACAGGCTGCTTATCCCAAAAGTTTGGTGCAAACAAGGGCAAAACCTTGTTTTGGTCTCAGTCTCAGTAAGACTGAGAAAGAGGAAGGAAATAGTCACTACCTGAGACATCCCCTCCCTCCCCGGCCAGCTCCTTCCAGGCTGGGAAGCAACGAGCTGGTGACAGGAGGCTGCACTTTCTAGACAGTCTGGGAAAGCTTTTGGGAAGAGGTTTTCATGTCTTTGAGAGCGGAGAAGGTCCTGGGAAGAAGGAAGGGCTGCAGAGGCATTTGTTTATTTCAGAGATTTTTCCTCATAGAATAAGTGAAATGAGGTTTTATTTCTGGGTCCTGCCTTGTTCAGTGACAACTGCTGACTTTTTCCTGCTCTCCCCAACAAGCTGGAGGACTAGGGGGGAGACTGTTTAGATCTGTCTAGCTCTTTTTTTTTTTTTAATATTTACATGTTTGTTTGGGAAATGCTGGGGTGGAAATGACTTGCAGGAAATAATTGCTGGAAATAGGAAATCTTGGTGGATTTCCTCTGTTTTTAAGGTACACACTGAATTTTTGATTTTCATTAAAATTCTTGTGTAAGTTTTTTTATTAAATGACATTGTTTCCTGTTAATTTATTTTAACACCTAAGTGGTTAATGTTTGTTGTTGTTTTCATTAAAGAAAATTAAAAAGCGGTCTATAAAATCCATCCTTGAACATTTGCTTTCTGTTTTGATTTTGAGCATTTTCTTGTTCCTTAACATTTTTAACTTTTATGGTGCTGGAGAGCCGCTCTAACCAAAGTGTTTTCCTTCTATGGCCAGAGCTATGTAAAAGCAGATCAGATATGCAGGCAGTGTGGGCAGCTGTAGAGTGAATCATTTGCGAAGTCCTGCTATTAAACATGTGTAGCATCATCCCTCAAAGGACCATGGGCTCTGGCTTGGTGAAGGTGTAAATAACCTATGGCCAGGCCCAGCGAGTGACCCAGGCTTTGCGTGCACTGTGTAAAATTCTCTCTACAACTGAAATTGTAGACGCTCCTCTCATTGCTTGTCTCTGCTGGCTGATGGACTGAGCGTGTTTCTTCCCGTGGGTTTTCTGAAGTTTCTGCAGGCGTGGGGCCACGCTGAGGAGCAGAGGAGGAGGAGGTGAATGTCGATGGGATGCTGACTACAGCGCTGCGAACTCCTGGGTGTTGTAGCCTCCTAAACGGATTATTTTGTTCTCCATTTCTTCTAGTCACAATAACAAACAGCATCACCTTAACTACCTGCAAACTCCTGCTTGGATGGTTTTATTCGGCTTAAAAAGTGGCTTATTTCTGTCTTGGATTTATCTTGTTTCTACAGCATAATAAGCTTAGATGAAACACTTGTAGCTCTATTGCTGGAAGTGCCTTGGGGTGGCTACAGGTTCTGACACAGTCAGTATTCGGGCAGCAGCAGCAGTACATGGCACTTGGTGATAAAGGTGGGTGGGTGTGAAGTGTCTGCTTAAGAGCAGGGAGGGTGATCCCGCAGTGACCTGCAGTGCCTTTTCTACCTGCTAGGGTGCAGGTAGTCTTTCAAGGAGGAAGCTGGTTTTAACTCACGATAATGAGGTAACTCTATGACACAGGTTTCTGAAATGCCGGGAGCAAAGGCAAGCTGACAGAATTCTGTGACTCACTTTGCTCAGCTATGGCTGAGACCACTCAACTTGCTTTCCTAAAGTAGAATATTTTCTCCGGTGTTGTGTGTCTTGTTGGCTTTGCTGTGACTGCTGGAACAAATCCTTAAGTGCTCCTATGACACAGAAAACTAGCCCTGTGGTATTACCTGCAGCTGCCCGCTCTGCACTCACGATTATGCAAAGCTCTCGCTGAGCTGCTGGATGCTTCTTTAGCATCTGCTCTATCCGGGTTTTTGGCTCAGTATCGCTTCTGTTCAAAACGGGCTCTGCTGTAAGGCAGGCTGCTTTAACTCACCCTTGCCAGCTGTCACCAGTGGAGGTTCACTGCCTTTACCTATCCCTGCGGTTTTGTGCATCTAGGGCTCTTTCTCACGCCACGGAGGCAGTCGCCAGAGTTGGTCCTTTCTTCACATGCCGGCTTATTCTCACACAGAGGACACTTAGGTTTGGACAACATGCAAAAAAAAAGAAAAAAACCCGGCATATTCTTTGTGCTGTTATAGTGATCCCTAACGGGAGATGAGGATAATCAAGTGCTTGGCTTGTGGGCTGTTTGGACATTATGGCTTGTTCATGCTTTTTTGAAGTATTCAATGACTGCAGGAGTTAGACATAATCTCGTCTGGTTTACAGTCCTCACCTTTGACAGCTTGTCTTTAGAGAGGTAATGATAGAGCGTGGCTTTTAGGCTCTGCCTTATTTAATGTTTTTAACTGATGAAGCAGTATGTTTTTGCCAAAATCAGCAGCCTATGAGGCAGCTGTTTGTACCTTTTGTGAGATGGTGGTGGGAAGCTGACTTCAGCCATCTTTGAAAGGAACGTGACGGTGATGTTATCTCAGCAGCGCTGCTCCTAGGTAGAACTGACCCCGGGTCTTTGCCCACTGAAGGTGGTCTCAGCTTCTACACTTCCTGAATCCAAAATATTAAGAAATGGCAGCACTAGAAAGGGCCCGCCAAGGAAATGTTGAGAAGTTCTGTTGGGTGGTGTACACAAACACATTTCTGCCCCTGTGAAGGCAGCCTGTGCTCATGGTGAGCAACACTGGGCTCTGTGATAGCTGTGCTGGAGCCACAGGACTATGGCAGGCAGGTTCTACTCCAGCTCATCTCTCCCTGAATACTTCATGCAAAATTCAAGGCCCGTCTTGTATTTAAATTTCTTGCCTTCCTAATTTGAAAGACATTAAGTTTTGGCCTTTGCTTTTAAGCAGATGGATGCTCATCATTTATTTGTATGGTCCCTTTTTGTGCCACCATATCTGTTAGGTGCAGGAAAAATTTGCATTAGTATTGAGGCAGATCAAAAGATTTTCTTTCCACATATGCGGCAAATAATGTCTTTTTCTGGGAGGAAAAAAACCACAACCCAGTCCTTTCCAAATGGTTTGTGAGATGATCTTGATCAGTGTTATTTAAAAAATATCTATCCACCCCCCCTAGATGTAGCATCATGTAAGTATCCCTGGCTTCTAGTTTAGCATGGGTTTAGTATTGAAATGTTTCCTGAAAGTTAATTGTTTTATTAAAAAAAAAAACAAAGCAAAAAACAAACGAAACACACCACCCACCCAAAAAGATCACCCTAATTTATGGGAGCTGTAAAAGGTAGTCGGGTGACAGATAGGGAGGAAGGTGATCAATTAAGACATTAAGCATTTTGCACCACATGGACGCATCTGCATGTCAGCCAAATAATAAGGCCATCAGCTCATTTTCAGGGGGCTGTTGCCTACTTCAACTCAATCCTCAGATCAAAGAGAAAATGTCTGCTTGCATTTTCTAATCAGAAAAGGGATGCTAATTTAGGTTCCTTAATGTGTGGTGGTAAGAGACTTCTTCAATTAACTGAATTCTATAGCTCGGAAAATAAAAAAGGGGGATACAAAGGGAGTCAGGCTGGAAAGGCAGAAGTTCTCATTAAATCAAAGGTCCAATATTCATTACCTCCAGCATCTGGGGCTAAACACTAAACATGGAGATCATCAAAGGGGGTTTAATGGGTTAAATTGAGAATATAATCTAATTAAAATATTAGATACGAGTAAATAGCTCTTTGATATTCATCTGAAGGTTTCATTAAAATAGGTACTTGAGGTTTCTATTAAGGGGGGATTATCACTTTTAGGCAGAAACAACAAGTTGAGGTTCCCTAATCAGAAATGCTTCAAAGTGTTACCATTTGGTTTAAAAATAAAAGTAGAAAAGCAGCAACTGGCAGAGCATGGAAACATTTACCCAGCCTAGCTTGATGGATCATACCACAGGCATGCACCTTCTACAAAGAGGGGCCAAACGCAGTTCCCAAAGGTGAAGAGAAAGGAGGCTGAGGCAGAGGACGGTCCTGTTCCAGCAGTTGTAGTGGACATTTGATGTCCTCTGCTGCACGTTGATATGCAAAACATTTCCCCTGCAACCTGGCCCACGTTCCCCACATTGGAAGACACTTCTTCCACAAAGTTTCTCCCAAAGATGATAAACACCAAAAACTTCCGCCTGTGAAGTCTAATAGTCTAATTCAGCACGTGTGGTGGGAAACAACTGAAAGGGTGGAGAGCTTCCTGTCTCTCAGGTGGGTCAGGAGGGCTTTAAAGAAAGGAACATGTCCTTTCTCCACAATGGAGAGATGCGGTATGATGGTCAGTTTTTCCCGTATTAGGTTGGGAGCCTGACTGGAGACCCTGCAGGGTGTATTTTGGCAACTAACCAACCTTCAGGAGGACCTTACCTTACCTTTCCATTGTTAGCCTCCTTCAAGGAGACTCGAACCCTTTTTTTGGCCCAAAGACTAATTCTATCCTCCCACAGAAAAGGGGACCTAATAAATTGGATAAAGCAATTATACGTAATCACAAGGTTGTTGGGGCTTTTTTCCTTTTAACCAGCCTATTTTCTAAGATATTTTAGTGTGTTTTTTTCAAAATTCCCTTGCTGTGTGTTCTAATCACATTTCATATGTGGACTTAATTCATAATTTACTAAGTTAAAGAAACAGAACCATTGTAAGAAACCCATCCGTTTGTTACTATTTTTATAGATTTAATCTGTTAAAAGCTGTTTCCTCTCAAATATGTAGCTCTCAATTATCCTTAGTTACCCAATATATTTTCCAACTGCTTCTGGCTAATAACAGATTGTCTGCATGATCAGCCAGTACTTGTTTTGAATTTTCTTGTCCCAGACAAAGCTTCAAAATTTAGGTCTTGATCTGACAACTATTCACTAACAGATAACAGAGTAACATTTGAATAATTAGTATTTTATCATTACCAACTGCTATGTTTGGTGCACATTTTTTTGTTCTCTTTCTTACCAGCAATGGATTATTTCTGGCTTTATTTCTGGAGAGTCTGCCAAAGTCTCCTCTGCACTTCAAAAAGAGGAACATTGCTGGTACTGAGATCATCAAATGAAACTGATGTTTATTTTTAATGTTTTGTGGATGTGCCCACATGTCTGACACGTCTAAAAATGATCCAGTTGTGACAACCCAACGGCTGATTAGTCTGAAAGATGCAACTGCTACATCAGTTGATTTCAAAGAAAAATAACAACAGTGATGACCACATTTAAATGCAACTGGTTATATTTTTTAAAATTAGGTATAGTAGAAGTGATTCTAATATTTAACAATGATTGAACTTAAGCCACTTTATATTTCAATGGAATGGTAGATCAGTATGTGATGGTGATAGCTCATAATCAAACAGTTCAGACATTTTTGCCTTGAAGATATCCCTAAAAATTTCCGAATACTTATAAGATATGAAAGGTTCTGAAAGCAGCTACAACTTGTTTCTCCCTCTCGTGTCTATTTTGCAAAGTTTCCAAGGATGCGATTTGAGGCAAACTGTCTCCATTTAAAGTCTGTGGCAGAATTCTTTCCTCTTTTGCCTCTTCATCTGATGGTCTTGCCGTGAAGGTCTTCGGTCTGGGAATCTTCCTAGCATATTCCAGCGCCTAAAAATACGAAAACTGAGGTAACTGAGGTAACTGACTAAGAGAAAACTTGACCGATATTTCCAAGAAAATTCAGGTGTTTCTATGTTGAGTCAAATTATTAGTTCTTCTAATTCCTGATCTTGTTTCTGGCAGTGTTCAATACTAGACGCTTCAACAGCTACTGCAAGAAACCTCCGCAGTGGGCAAAATAACTCACTCAAGGAGATTTGCTTTCTGACACTTACCACTGGAGGCCACCTTAAATACTGAAGCGGTGTTTTTTCTTTTAATAACAAAAAGCAACACAAGTCTATTAAGTTTATAAACATTCTTTTTTTTTCTTCCCAGTCTCATTAAGCTCTTGTCAGTCATACCTTATACCAGGGAGTTCTGCAGGTTAATATGATAAAGATGGAAACTGAGTGCTCCATTAACAAATTCTAATGAATTGACATACTGAATGTCCTAAAATGTTCTAACAAGTTTTGAAATGAAGTCTATGTATTTGTTTTAAATTCTCTGGAACCTGATTTAATATAATCCCTTGCCAAATTCTTTTTCGGTTAATTTCAAAGCTAACACAGTTCTGTACAAGAAAAGATTTCCGAACAAGTGAGGATGGTATTAGACATGCCAACATTTAACTGTTTCAGAGTAAAACAAAGACTTGCCTCTCACAGAGATCCCAGAGCTCTTTTATAACCATGCATATTCTTTTGTGACTGGAAATTTCTTTACCAGTAACATCCAGTCTGTGCAGCACTCACACATGCTCTATTGAGAATATGAACACCAGCATGAAATGAACCCCCATTCCAATTCTTTTCTACTTCAGACACTCTGAATGAGTATAAGCTGAACAAATATAGCATTAAGCAGCGGGAAAGGTGGGCAGGAATGGAATACTGACAGGGACAGCATACCTTGAAGAACTGTACTTCCCACACTGGCTGATTGTTCCCTGTTATCATGCGCTTTTCCAAATACGTTTTTCTGTAGCAGTATGTAGGTAAACTTGCATGTGTGAGTGTGAGAAGTAAAGACCACACTATGCAAACAAGAAGTGTGTAAGTTCTGTTTAATCGGGCTTAGGTTCTCCTGCCTGATAGGCTTAACTATCAAAATTAAAAAGCAAAACGGGAGTACTCAAGCTGTTGTTCTAGTTCTGACATGTCTCACTGAAGCTGAGCAGGGTCATGCTGAAAGAGGAATGTAAAGCAGATAGCTGTAAGACTGTCAAATAGTATGGAATGATGTATGGAACCTGGAAGGCTGTCTTGCAGAGGGGATGGAAACAGTATTACAGAAACCCTGAAACTGAGAGAGCCCTGGTTTAACCTGGGACATTATTTGGTGTCTGTGTTTCAGTTGCATGTATTTGTAAACACCTGTTAGGTCTCAAGTTGAAGTTGCATTATCTCACATTCTTGGTGAAAGAGTGTCTGGGAAGTCTTCTGAAGGAATCCAAAACCCTTTTGAAATCCAAAGAATGCACTTTCACCTTTTTGTGGTTTATGTGAGGTTTGGAAATAAATGCAAGTAACTGAGGGATTCAATTCATATTAAACTCTAAAACTTTTTTTCCTGGCGCATTTAATTCTCATTTGTCATCTTGGAGAAATACCTGTTTGTGCGCTTTTGGCACCAGGCAGATGAGTTCCTATAGAACTGATTGGATAAAATATATGATATTTCTAGAGCTTTATTACCTCCTGCAACAGGGAAAAGGTGCTCCCTTTGTTTGTTTGTGTATACCACTGTCGTAGTCAGTTGTTGCTCATTTGGGCTATTTTTGAAGGCCAGTGAAGGCTAAAGTGATGTTGTATGGGCTTGAAAAATAAGACCAATTACTGTAGCTACACAACTGAAGTGAAAAGAGTTTGTGAGTGAGACCGACAGGCGGGTGGATAATAGACTAACAAGAGGATATCTGTGGTCCATCAGAAGAGCGCACTCTGCAGTAGTGTGGCCTCTACTGCTGATGTGAAGCAGAACATATGGCGCACTGGGTATGTTCCTATGGGGGTCCCACTCTCCTTTATTCCCACCCTTTCCCCAGGAAAATATCACTAGCTGGTTAAGCCAAGTTGAGTGCTGGTAGTTTGGGTGGAGTACTGCTCAGTTTCTGCTTGGTACACTCTTACGAAGAGCAAGGCAGGTGCATGGACTGAAGACTGCTGTAGGCAAAGAAATCAGCAACTCTTGGTATACATACATGTAAAGCCATAACAGAATAGATGCACAGATGAGCACTTGTCAGGATCACATGAGAGTAGAAGTCCTTAGAGTTGTTAAAAGGAAAATCAAAATGGAGAGACTATTTTAGCCTACTGTGAGTTAAATTTATGCTTTTCTTTTTCTTTGCGCAAAGTCCAGAATCCCTCCCTGCATGCATGTTAAAGGGACTCCATTCTTACCTTCTGTCTTGACACTGAAGATATGACCTGGGGTTTTCTGGGTAACCTCTGAACCGAAACAATGTTTTTCATATTGTGTTCCTGAATTTGCTTTGCATATTCCTTTTGTTGTTTTAACTTCTCTTTCTGACAAAAGGAAAAAAGTGTATGGTTAATTAAATGACTCAGTGGATCCATCAATGAAACACTTTTTCCACTGGAGTCTTCCATTTACACCTCTGTTGCTGTTTAACCTGGCTATGCTATTGATCATTCCTCAACAGAACACAACAGGAAATCCTGATAAATGGCACAGCTTTTTTTAGTCACTCTTCTTTTTTAAGAGCTTTCTCTTGGACCGTATTGAGGACAGAGCTCAACAGAAATGCGACAGATGCATCTTTATTCTGAATGTTTCAATATATCTGTTCAATTTTAAAATGTCTATGCTAATTCCTGTCAGCTTTGGCAATGACTTTTAAAAACTCCGTACTTACTGTTAAAACCCTGAATGACACGCTTCATTTACTTAACTGATATTCTGTGTCTTTGTATTTCCAGCAATTCATTATGCTCAAATTCAGCAGCATGCTCTACTTGCCCCTGCTATCAGCCAATGTCAATTATTTCTTTTCAATGCAATGATACCCCAGCGGCATGCCAGGTTCCAGAAGCGTTAAGATGGTGTTAAAAACACACAGAGTCCTGGACTATGCACCACTCTGTCCATTCCAATTTCAGATCTCTAATGTGTTTCATTTACGGCAAGGAGGAAGAAAATACAGGGGCTTCTCAAAGACTCCAAAGGGATGATCGCTTTATCATTTTTGGTCCCTTCTGTCCTACCATGTTTCTATAAAGAATGCCATATAAGGCACCTGTTGTCAGATTAACAGGGTCTCAAAGCATGCAGGATGGAGTCTGCAGCACCTCAGGTATACAGCTGCTACCAGACCCTCGTTATCAGCAAAGAACAGGTCAAACGATAGCAATTGTTCAGATACTTGTTCTGAACAATCCGTCTGCATTTCAACAGGGTAATGTGCATCCAGCTATTTTCCTCCTGTGTTTGGACAACTTCTTTTACTTCCACTTTGAAGGTAAGGTAAACTGCATTGGGAATGACACTGCAACTCAGTCACATAAGTGTATACTTTACTGATGTGCAATTAGCCCTGTTGAAGTCTGTGAACTACTTTTTTCTGGAACTACAAAAGTAGAGGGTTAAAATCATCCATGATACAGCTGCTTTTCCTTCAATTTGAATCTCCTCTCAGGCTCTCAAGCTAGACCTAGAGTCAAGGACACAAAGTACCAAATATGAGTTGCTTCTCAGCAGCGATTTCTTTGCCATTCTCCCCTGCCTAAGTTTGCTTCACACAACTGAAAAGCAGATCATGTAATAGGAAACACTTACTTTCTCTTTGATTGCTTCATAGTCAGGTCCAAGGCCTCCAAGCTTTATGTTCAGATTTATGTAGGCTTTTGAGCTACATGGCTGGAAAACAAACAGCAGTGACAGATTTTCCTTTATATGACTTCACGTAAAGCAGTCTTGTAGTGGACACCCAAGGTAAGAGCAGGATGCAACTTGTGGTCTCAGTCTTACCTCCGGCATGTCTCATTTCAAGGACTGTAAGTGACCAAAAAGACTGAGCTAATTGCAGAAGTCAAATTACGCTGTATTTCCTTTGAATCTAAGCAGATAATTGCCAATCATCCAAATCACAAAGCAGTACTTTCTCAGTCAAAAATGATCTTTTGTGAGCTTTATTTTTAAACAGCTTAAAGTGACCCACTTGACTGTTATTAGAATGAAACTCCAAAGAAACTGTTTTAAGAGAAGCAGATAAAAGTACCTGATTTTGGTGGTAAAAAAAATAGGCCAATGTTGTTAGTAATCGTAACCTTTCTTTGTTCTCAAAACTGCAATGGACAGTTGTTCACAGACAGTTGAAAAACACATGCCTTGCCGCACAGCAAAAGCTTTACAAGTGCATAGGGAAGAGAGAAGATGAGTGATGGGTGATGCCACTTTAGTATTTCATGACATTACTACAGACCCCAAAACTTCCAGAATCTTTTTAATCTCTTTCAAGAACACTAGATTAATTTTTACAGGTGGACTATGTTTTGAAAACTTGTCAGTGGAAGCTCATTATGAACAGCGCTATAGTAATTTCAATCACATAGTAATTTCAATCACAGAGTAATGCAGAAACACCAAGAAATTTCTATACGTAAATAAAATATGCATGTCTTCACAGGACATGTTCAAGTTAAACTCAACTACAAAGACACTAATTCTATGCACTGAATTTTCTACTTGATATTTCTTTGTGTCAGTTATTCCTACTTTTTTGTGAAATATTTACATTTATATTTTAATTTAAGGTACTCTGAAGAGTTAATCATTTATCTATCTACAACAAAATCAGGGTTTTCTCACTTCACGTGATGAGCATGACTGCATTTATTTGTTAGGAAAAGGGGGATTTTTCTGTGAGACATAAACAGTCTTATTCTTTGTGGCGCTCCTCATATATGAAGTGTGAGAAAGCTACTGAAAATACAGGACAGCAACAACGGTTTGAACTCAGAGGAGCAGAAAGGGAAAAGGAAATCTGCCCTTCAGTTACTATCATAATCCAGCTAATTCTTCTTAGAGGCATTCAAGCAGCAATACACACACTGCCTCCTAGATGAAACACATGAGTAATTATTCCAGCTTAGTTTGTCTGCCCTGAGACTTGGAGCTAACTTCTTAAACATTTAATTTGTCAGGGACACACAGGGATATCTCTATGCTGTTCCACTGCATCTGTGTTAACTGGTTACATAGTGTAACACAGTTACTGTGTTAACTGTTCATACAGTATGAAACTGGACACGCAGAAAAGACAAAAAGAACCAAGTTTTAATAAGGACCAAAACTGGATCATCAGGAGACTTGTACCAATGTTTATGCTGTTAGCTTTACAAATCCTCTAAGTTTGTTGTTGTTCAGTTTGATTGCCTTGGAAACCAAGAGATTTGAGTTGGATAGTAAATGAGCATGACCAGGATAATGGTTTGCTCAGATCTGAGGCCTGGCTACCTGCTGCTTTATACAAATAGCTTTATTCTAAATCATTTTATCACTGGATAACTTAAAAGACAAACACTGCTCTGTGTGTTCTTAGAGCTAATCAAGACTGAAAGTGACATAGGGAGAGGTGGTGGTGATCTGCCTTGCTCTTCAGACCAAAATTATTTTAGTGTCTGTTTCCACCTTTGTTCCTTAGTTTTTAATGTTCTGAGCAAGTCAATGTGTGTCAGTGTGCTCTCTGTAACAATGACATATTCCTCAGTCCCCATTCCTTTTTTTTTTTTGGGTGAAGATCTCTGGATTATTAAGAAAAAAAATATTAATCAGAGGGTGAATTAGAAATGCAAAAAATGTAAAACCATCCAACCCACATCGATATGCTTACCTTCTTGCTGACTTTAGGCTGGTTTTGCTTTTCCATTTGCATGAGATAACCTTCTGAGTTGCTTCGGCATATTTTCACTTGATTTCTGTCACCGCTCTCTGCATCTACCTCTGAACCACTTTCTACCAGTGGGATTATAGCTGGAAGTAGGCTGAACAAGTGCCTGTCAGCTAAGTGAGCTCCTGTCAAACGAGTGATTTCTTGGTGATGTTGCTCCATTGCCTGTGTAAATTGGGAGGTTGTACAAGGGGCTGGTGGTGAATGGTGAAGAGAAGATTGAGAAGGCCTCAAAAAAGAAGGAGGGGAAAAAAAAGAATCTTTATTTGTACATAGCAGATAGCTCAACAAGCAATCTGTACATGGAATGATCCCTGCTCACAGAATATACTGGGAACATGCACATGGAAAGACGGGTGTTTCACAATGACTGACTTTGGTCGCACCCAATTGTATGGAAACTGTTTAAATAAATCGAAAAATTACAGACAGGGAAACTTTCACCCTGATGCAAAGCTAGCTTAAGCCAATGAAAACTGCCTTTAAAGCCTGCTTAAGCCAAATGAAAACAGGCTTTGGATCAGGCCTGCTGACCTTTTTTTTTTTCTCAAGGTGAAAGAATTAATTGTCTATGTGAAATAAAACTTTAATTTTTATTGAAGCAGGTGACATTCTATATAACTACGGATTTCCATGTCCTGTCCCATGTGTAGCGAGCCAGAATTGCTACTTGATTGACTCTGGATATTCACCCTGCAGGGCAAGTTTTGCTATAACTCCATGCAGCTAGCAGCAGACTTATGCACAGGGTTCTTTGCTATCTACTTTTTAAACTTCACCTTCTAGCCTTTCAGAAGGAAACGTTCAGTTGGGGAAAATTTGATGTACAAGACAGCCTGGAGTACAGAACTGTCCTTTTCCAATGCCATTTTTAAAAATCAATGGTTACAATGAATCTTAAGTTAGTAGTAATCAATAGTGGCGGGTTTGTAGCAAAAGAATTTTATACTTCGGACTTTAAAACATTTTCTTGTTCATTTCTGTTTTTTCCAGGCATCACAGCATTATAATAATACTGTTTCAACATGTATATCCTTATCATAAACTACTGATAGCATAGTTCTGATACCTTTTATCCGCATAAATGCGTCTTTTGCAATCCTGAAGTGATATTTGATCATTCATCAATTCTTGAAAATTGGCATTAAAAGTAGATGAAATATTCCTCTGATTTGGATGTGCTTGACCATTGGTACTATAATCTCTTGCCAAATGCTGCACAGTGGCCCAGTTGTACAAATGTTGCTGGTCATGTGGAAGTCCATTTGGAGAATCATGCTGATATTTCTTGTTCTCCTGGCTGGTATATGCTGGAGATATAACCCCTGCTGGGTTAAATTTACATAATGTTGGATGAAAAGGACACGAAGATGTGGTAAAATCCTGATTAACAAAATGTCTTGAATTTGGGAAATTATTTAAGCAAGTGTCTGAATTTGCTGCTGTGTTAGTGTCAGGGTCAACAGAAGGACCTTGATACAGCCGTTTCTGCTGTGCGCTGCTGCTGTCTTGCTCCACTGCCTGCATGGCAGCAGTCTGACATTTTGGTATTTGGTGGTGCCTGTGGTGCCAAGACTTTGATTCTGCTGGTCTCCCTGGTGGTTGTCGGCTATCATTCTTTGGGAAAGGTCTCCCCTTGATACTCTGGTTGGATTTTATTTTATTTCTCTGCGAGAACTTATTTTGGTGATCCTGAAACAAGTTATCAAAAGTGGGGTGAATTTCAGTGGTTGCTATCTCATATGTTCATTAAGATCAACAACATACAAGTTTGCCTGTCACAATGCCTTTCGTGTAGCTATTTCTTAGAATTCTACAAATTAACTGATTAACTGATGTTCTGACCAGATTACATCATGTTCTGGGATTCTAATTCAGGACAACATTCTTATTTTAGCCCTTAAATAGCTGTGCAGGTTACAGTGAAGCTGAGTTCTGAACATGTACTGAACTTTGAACATGTGTTGATGTGGTGCCTTGAACGGGACTGAACAGGCTGGAGTGTGTAATCATTTCTCTCTTTAAAAATCAGGGAAGTATGGAGCCAGCCATCCCTGTTTAATGTACACTCACAACTAGAAAAGGTTTATAGCAATGTTTTAGACATCTGAATGAGTACTGCAATGGAAATTAGTTTTAAAAGTGAGTTCTCATCAGAGAGTGAAGTGTAAAAGGAAAAGCATCTGTGTCCTGAAGTCTAGTATGATATGGAGAACAACGTTTCTTTGTGGCATTTGTAAGGCTTTGGGTTTGAATTAACAAAACATGTCTTGTAAAAGGGCCCTTAAAGAGAATTAAGTATGGTATTGGTCCTTCACAACTATGATAACAGGTCTTTAACATTCTGATAATGAGTTAGGCCAGTTTGCACAAGTTTGATTAGAGCCATCAAAATCACTCCGACCTGCTCTCCACAGAGTCTAATCCTGACTCAGGAAATTATGCTTGTGGCTAGACCAGCTGGTGGCCTGGCTAGACTTAATCCAAAATTAAAATATGTAGGAACCCCTAGCCAAGAACAGAAGCACACATGCTATTCAGGTGCTGCAAAGACATGCATAATACTGCATCAAAATTTTGCTTAATGGCCAGAGACAAATTCTGAAGCAGAACAATATAAAAATGGTTCTTTACAGATGCAGACCATATCTAAGAAATGATGCTGTGTTAAATATGGAATGAGGGAGTTTTATCTGAATGAGGTGCAAAAAATAGGTGCCCTTAAATGCACAGGATGTCTTGTTTCTAATCCTGTAGGCAAGTGGTAGCTCATTGTCAACCATCTATGGAAAATGTTTCAAAAATCAAATCAGTTCTTGGTTTTTATCCTCTCATGAAAGTAAACTGTACTAAATTTCAGGAAAAGATGGCTACGTACACACTATTAGACTGGTCCACAGTAGAAACAGACTGATGTCAATGAATCAAATGATTTCATTTCTAAAGCAAGTACTCCTCCCTGCCCTGTATCCTGTGAAACGTTATCCAAATTATAAGAAACAATTTAAGAATTTAAGCACACCAGGACTACTGTCTTGAGCTACACTAACATACTCTAAATCTGGAGTTTATTTAAGATTTATCACTTTCCAATTACAGCATCAGGCGTTGCCTATTTTGAGGAAAGACATAAAAACATGGCTTTCCTTCTAGGGAATATACAAATCCATTCTCAGTCCATTTAATCTCCGTCAGCGCTAAAATCCTCCATTTCATCCTCCTGTCTCTCTAGGGTTCTTTTGTTAGCAACACTTGCAATCACTACATAGCATATGCACTCAGAATAACTACTTAATGGTACGTATTAAATCCACATACAGAGCAGAATGTTTTGGCGAAAGCTTTAGCACTGGGGAATCCTGACTCCTGGTGCCAAGATGATGATTTGTTAGCTCGACCTCTGCTGTAACGATTAATGTTCTGGCATACTGTGCCACTGGTGGAAAGCACGAACTGCTGCCAAACTGGGACCAGGCCAATGTTTCCCCATTTATACGGAATGAGTAGCCCTGTAAAATACCTCCTTCATTCTGCAATCCCATATATAAAGCACATCTCTCACAATGAACAGCAGCGTAAAATCTTGTTGGTCCTTTACAGAAGTGCAGCTTCCAGTTTTAAGTGAACAGTGGGGAATTTAAACCTTCGGCCTGAATTACTTCAAATACTTGTAATACAAAAATATTAACTAGATTTGCCCATAATAATTCCAGTTGGCCTCAAGTTCTGGTTCTCAAGTTCTTGGTTTCTCATCAGTGAGGATAACCTGGTCTCTTTTATTGCTCCAAAGACTATCCATCGGTTTGAAAGGCCAGCATAAAACAGATCTATAGACTTATGTGTATGGAGGAGGTCAGTGCAACCTTTTCTACTTGTAACATTTTCTGTTTTCTGGTAACGCCTTGAAGTTCATGGGGCTTTTATGGGACAAGTAATGCAACAGTAGTTAAGTTCTAGCGCAGAATCCTCATGATCCATCAAACATGATCATGTACTAGCTTGCATTTTTACATTATTACCAACTGAATAATGTCCTAAATAGATAAGATTCTTTGAGCTCAGAATTTCTTAGAATTCGGGATCTATTTTGATTTAAAATAATTGAGTATATAAAGCAGCACATGCATTAAATTTTTGTGGTAATCTACTGGTATATATCTAAGGATTTATTGTCAGTAATTGGTACTTTAAAAGTAATGAGATTACAGCTTTAAATATTCAAACTTCAATGCTTTTATATATATATTTCAATTATCATGTTCTATCAAAAAGCAACCTTGAGCTGCTGTGATTTCAGGTACCATTTGTCTTCAGGTTCCATTTTCACAGTCTGGAGCGGTAGGACACTCTGAACTGGTTCCTCATCAACGGTTGTGGGATCTGCAACCTAAAAACCAAGAATCTTTATGGCCCCAGCCCAACCAGATGAAAGGATTTAAAAGTCTTGGGGAAAGAATGAGAAATAGTTTGCCTCTTATTAAAGCTAAAATGATAAGGTTAGTCATCATACAATAGATAACAAGAAAATGAACAGCTAAAAGAGAAAATGAAAAAGGAAACAAAAACTCAACAGCAGTGTGGTAGTGGGGAGTATTCCTTCTACTTTTGAAAAGAAGAGAGGAAAAGAAAATTGTAGGAAGTATGCAGCACAGAAACCTACTTGTAACTCTCAAATGTCCGGGCTTCTCCATTTATATGAGAGCCAGTGGATGTACCTAATAACAGAAAAGCAACTAGACAATCATCATTGTCCACACAATCAGCCAGTGTACCAAGATACTGATGGATGACACACATCATAGCAAAGTCTTGAACATTAGAGTGATGTGGAAAAAGATGGCAAAACACAGTAATGTTGGTAGAAAAGTACGAGGAGTAGCTGCAGAAATAAAACATTTAATACAGATAGCCTGGCAACAAAATCAAACAGCTTGTGCAAAATAGCAAGCCCACAAACAAGAACAACACCTTCACGTGGCCACAGTCACGTGGTAGCACGATGGCTGGAAATCAAATTTAAGCAATTTTTTGAGGGTGGCTGCTGGCACTACAGATTTTGAAGCCAAGAGATACCCTCATAAATATGGCAATAATGAACTTTTTCTTGAAAGCGTGAAACTTTTTTTTTCCCTATCTATAAAACTTGACAAAAAACAATGCTTTTTTATTTATACTTGTGTTGTCCCAGCTTATTCTGCTAAGTACTATATCAGGTGTGACCTCAATTAAATGTGCAGTTAGGCACTGGGAATTCTGAAAATCTTTCATATGTAAGTACTGGAGACAGGGATCAGGACTTCATTGTGTAGACTCAATTAAATGTGCAGTTAGGCTCATCATAAAGAGACTACAGCTAACTACATGCTGGACTGTAGAAGTAGAAGGTGGTAGAAGTGAAGAACACTGCAGAGTGACACTGGCTAACACAGGAGAGCTTGCGTATCTGTGACCAAGAGAATTATTCACTGAATTATTCACTGAAAATCATAATGGTGAAATCAGTGTGAAGGAAGTGTTAAATCCTTCTGGGGAGCTGAGCTGCTCATCTTTGGGGGTGAGAGGTTCGAACAACTAGGAAAAGGTAGGTAGGGTCTGTTGCTGAGTTTTCAGGTGATCTCATTGCTCCAAACGGCGATGCAGATTCTATTAGTTGTAAATAGAAAAGTTCACAAATTAAAAGTTACCGCATAGGTTTCCTGAACTGTAGATAGATACAGCTTTGCAGTCAGTAAGACGTTTTTGGTGGAACCAACTGACTCACTGTATTGATAGTTTACTGGGCAGGTAAAGCATACTTCTACATTATCTCTTTGAAAGAGGAACAGGACACAACCTCTGCCAGCATTTTTTGTGAACTATTCTATTAATACCAATCAAATTGAGAAAATGATCAAATGAAATTGCATTTTGAGCATCATAAGCTGTGTAATGCCTATTCTGTTAAATTGAGGCCCATAATTGCTTCTCTACTGAAAAGATACAACAAAGACAGCAATCATGGCATGTCATTATCCCAGACTAGAAAACCGGCCTTTGCAGTGAGGACTTCAAAGGCTTGTGGTTCTCGAATTGCATTTGGCTGCTATTGTTGAAGCGCAGGCAATCTTGATTAGGTGTTTACACTGAGGCAAGGCGCAGTGCACAGAGAGTCTGAGTGCCTTGGTCTAGAGCCATTAAAAAATTGTACATTATGTTCCTTGCTTTGAAGTAAGGGGCTTGTAGGTAGGAAAGCAACTCATATTGAGTACAGCTGAGCTAGATTGGACCACTACTACTCTCTCTTTCTCTCTCTCAAAGAAACTCATCATCAGGTTCTTAAAGAATCAGGCAACACTGCAAAGAATTTGATGCTTTATAAAATGCTATATAAATTAGTAAATATACAGATCAACACACATTTATGGTATGTTTTGGTACATACAGACTGCTGTCTGTATGCACAGAGATAAAAGCTGTAAATCTTGCAATAATGAGGCTGCAAATATTTTACCTATGTCAGTTGAAAAAAGCTGCATGCAAATTACTTACTTCAATGTAAACATTATTTCACTACCACAGTACCTGACAGCCAACAGTGGTCATAATAAAACCAGCTTCAAAATTCTGCAAAGCTAAAAATAATCCAGTCACGGTATTCAGAACATGTTTGATTGCTCCAGCAGGAGACAAATGGCTTGTTTGCTTCTTTGCATACTTGGTGGTTTTGCACTTTTGCTACAGTCTTCCAGGTGAGGTGACCAAAGTTGTCTCGCAGGCCAGCTCTGGTCAACAAGATGCTTCCGTCAGGCCTTCTTTCTCCCCCTCCAACAAGATGGACCAACGGTTGTCTCAACTAAGAGCAAGAGAGGTAAGTAATTCTTCCTATGCCTACCTGCAGCAAATACAAAGCTAGCTGACAGTAGGTGGTGATGCTGTTGCGTCTGTATCAACTTGTCAAGGAAAACCCCACACCTTTCTATACACATGCTGTCTGGCTCCTGCTATGTCACAGCCCTGCAGTCCCCACGGCTACTTCAGCAAGGTAATCTTAGAACATTGCCCTGATTTTAACAGATATTTTTTTTATATTCTATATCTCTAAATAGTGTCTACACAATGAAGTCCTGATCCCTGGCTCCAATACTTACATATGAAAGATTTTCAGAATTCCCCAAATAGTAAACATAATCATATCAACACAGCTTTAATTAGCATCAATCTACACTAATTATTTTTACCATCAACCAAATTATAACTGAAAAAAACAAGTGCTCTTAATAGCTCTGCTAGAAAAAAGCTTGTCCACCGTTTCGCTCTTTGTAACATAGTCAGCAGATGCCCTCTAGTGTTGTGTCAACTGTTCATTAGCCTTGGAAAATGTGTCACTTGAAGCAGAAAGTCTCTGTAGTTTTGCAAGTTAAGAATTTTCTATGCTACAACTCGCGAAGTGATCAATGACTCTCACCTTCCCGCATAATAAGTAGCAAGTAGAAGCAACAAACTCATGTATAATCGTTCATTAGGAACTGTAATTACATTTCCACTTAATCCTTAATACAAGTTGTCTGACATTTCGCAGTCAATCAAAGGAACGCTAGGCCCTTCAAATCCAAGTACTGTACATGACTAGTATCTGCTAACTGATTTCAAATATACGGTTTGGTCTGGCTGAGAAAGCAAGCAGGGGGAAAGCATTGTCTGACCACCCAAATCTGCCACATATTTCTTGGATATTTCCACATGTGTGTCCCTAAATGACAGTGGTAAGCAAAAGTGTGGATGGCCCTTGAAACAGTGTGACCCCAATGTGTTTTCTGGTTCTCAAACTCAATTGTAACTTCACATATACTTTTTTATTATGATCAATGCAGGTGGAAAAACAGCCTTCTAAGCCAAAGGTGGCATCGAGGTTTCCTACTGCAGTTAAAAAATTGCGAGTGTTCTTGCTATGAGAAACATTGCTGCATAGAGCAAAACTCATGTTGGCCAAGCAGAGAAAAATCAGAGGCTGCAAAAATAGAACCACTGATTAAGGTGCAATGCAGATCCCATAGGAAAGAAGTCAGCATTTCTTTAGCATCAAGATTAAAACCTAGTAAGAGATCACCTCTGTGACCATGCAGACATGCTTCATGGACAAGAATAAACATAGTTTAACTAGGCTTGTAACAAGGCCGTCACTGGGGTTGTGAGTAACTGAGGACTTGTCAATTATTCCATAAAGCGTGAACAAGATTCACATTGGAAATCGTAAGTTATCAGTTGCATAATAGATTGTAAATCTACTTAGCTCCCCTGCAAACCTGATCATGCAGCTATTCCATTTTAACACTAGACAGTCCTCAGTTTTACCATTAGAAAACATGTAAAAATTACCTACCTGCTCTTGAAGAACTTCTTGCTTTTTATTGTGTAATTGAAGGTAGGAATTTGTCTTCTCTGAACACAATCCTAAGGTCCGTTTATTTTTTTCCACAAAGTCTTTTTTTGCTCTTTGTGGTCGATCTTTTTGAGTCTGAAGAGAAAAAGCACTGCCATATGTACTGGGACTATCTTTGAAAGGACAGCCATCTGCAGATTCCTTCCCTTTGGTATTTAGCCTAAAAGGTTCATTACTGACCACGGCATTTGGTTCATGAAAGCTTAGTAACTCTGTACCAAACTCTGAGAATGAATCTTGTGATTTTGCCTCCTGTTGATTCTTTCCTTCAGGGGAGCCATTGGAATGGAGGTAAAATGAATCTTGTGAAAAGTCCATGCTGGTTCCTCCAGCACCTTGACATGCTTTTTCTGCCTCAGAAAATTCTGCTACCTCTTTTGTGTTCTTCCAATTAGGATTGTACCTTAGGCTGAAATATTTGTCCACAGACTGTTGCTTCCTATTTAAAAAAGGAACACAAAATTATTTATGTGTAAATTGTATAAATTCTATATTTTTGCAGTGTGCAACTTAAGCCAACAAATGTCCTGCAGATACGGTCAAGTGAATTATTTAAGTGCATACAACAGCATGGCCATTTGTGGGATCGGGATCAGAACAGTTTTATCAAATATTTTTTCATAAAACCAGTTTCCTTTAAAATGATGTAGCCTACAAAAGACAGTACGTGTTGCTTATTCTTCAGAGACTCTGCTGTGTGAAAGAAAAGTGATATTTCTGATAAAATCCCTCTCTCACATGTCAGTAGAACTGACTATCTAAGCAAGAACAGCTTACAGCTCTGTATTTTTATTCTCTCTCCTCATTCCTTTGAAACATCATGATGTTTCAATAAAAAACTCTCTGTAAAAGACTCTCATTAACTTCTCATTAAAAAACAGGCTGTAATTGAGATAAGTGTAGAAAAACACAAATCAGAAATGTTTGTGGGTTTAGCTTTTTTTTTAACAAGTGTCCAAAGCGTTGCTCAAAACTACATTTGGCATAAAGCAAACAAACATGGTCTGCCTTAAAAATACCACAATTGATTCTGTTTATGATTGATGGTCTGATCCAGCAGGAGGAAAACGAACTGCAGGAGCCAAATACATACAAACTGGCTTTCAGGAGACGTGCGGGCAGTGGCAGGAGTAAGGAGCATGGGAGAAAAAAAGCTTTTAAGATTGTTTTTTCTTAGCTGGACCTGCAGTATAGTCCTCGTTTCTTGGACACTGACAAATGGTGAGCCTTTCAAAGTGACATTTATGGCACTGAAACCTGGTTGACTCTTCAGCCCCAATTAAAAGAAATGTACTGATCTGCTGGATTCTCCAAACTGTGGCATAGTTAATTATATTAACATTTCCAGAAATCATTTATTCATCCTTTCTAAATTAGTTACATGCCTCTATTTCAAGTGGGTCCTAGTAATAAAATAACCTGTTTCTCTAGCAATGCTTTTTGTTTCAGGTAAGCATTGGTGCCGTGGTATCCTGTATACTAGAGATTAGATGGTTTATATCGGTGAAAACATTATTATTCCTAGTTGTCATACACCACAGGTAAACAGAAATAGGTGATCATATTTTGAAATGAGTACAGAAATATGTGATATAATTGCAATGATTCAAATTACAGAGTATAATGCCAAAGAGTTCTATTGTGCTGAAATGTGTGCACAGGAGCTCAATTGTATTATGCAGGCCAGGTCACCGCACGGGAACAAAATGAGTGTGAAGAGCTCCTTCATCTCTAATCATCTGCAGACAAAAAGTGCACCTTTTATTCCTCCCCCCAACTTGATATAAAGGTTAGATGGACTCTGTACTCATCAACAAAAGTGTTGTATGTAGACAACAGATGCAGCGTTTCCTCTTCAAATTCCGAGGTTAGTAATGGATGTAGAGAGGGGGTTTCATATGTATATGCTGTGATATTTGCTCCGGTTAATGGACTGTATTTGAGTACTTACTAGGCTAAGTTCAAACAAAATAAAATCAAATTTCCATTTAATGAAGAGCCTCACATTCAGCACAGTATTCAGTCAAAAAAATTACTAAAAATTAGAGCATGTTTCTAGTACAATTAACATCATTTGCACTCACAATAAAATATTCAATAACTGGCCATTTTGCCTGTTGAGGAGGTGAATAAAAGCATGCTATTAATCATTTAGCCTTCATTTGTTTGCCATTTTATTTTAAGTAGACAATTAAATTGAAACTGCACATTATTATTACTTCAGGTTTAATTTAATCCCTTTAAACTTGAGAATTATTCCCAATTTATACAGTGTTAAACCTTTTATGCATCTGACAGCAAATTAAATTTTATGTTATGTACCAAGTTAACGCTTTCTAAAGAATGTTTAAAGGTGATGGTAACCCTGAAAATTTTAATTTTAGATTTAAGAACCAAACTGCATTTATTCAATCGATCAATTTTTGCCTATAAGTTTTCTTACGGGTAGTGGCCTGGGTTGCTCAGCACAGGTCTTTCAATAAGGAACGAAAAGAGGATGTGCTGGTACTGGTCCTTGTTTTCTCTCTGGTCCTTTCCCACAGCCCAGCTCCAGAAGCCCTCCAGCCCATGATCTGAGAACTGCTGCACCATCTGAAGGTCTGACAATTTCATGGCAATGGTTGCCTATTTGAGACGGCAGCCAGCACGTACTGCTAGATATTGTAGTGTGGGGTCCACAGCCCATTAGACACAGGACTCCTTCCACTGACTGCAGTTCTGGATCAAGTAAACAGAAATAAGAGGGGATCTGTATTTAATAGGTCTTTTCCAGAAGAAACTGCAGTTAAATGCTCCCCCACTAGCTAACCCGGTAATGCTTAAGAGAGGGGTTAGCATGTATCTGTTCACCACTTCCTGCCTTCTTGCCTGCCTCTCTTAAAGGTAATTAAATAGGCATGTAGCACTCGCCTCGGTATGCAAGTGTGTAGAGACAGTATGTGGGGAGCCTATACAGGTCTGTGAGGGATGTTTTCTTTTCCATCTTACCCCTCCTACAACTGGTGTTTCAGCCAACATAATGAACAGTTAAGGCTATGTTGGCAAAATGGGTATAATAATTATGAATGTGGGTAAGATGAAATAGTGCATTTCTGTGGGTAACTAAGTCTGTAGGTGCTCCTAATAGCATTTTGGCAATGTAAATTGGTCTTGAATACGTAATGTATATTCTGAGGAGCATAGGTTTTAAAGTGTCAGAACTATTCTACTTATCTACTAAAATCCTATGCCTTACCTTCCAGTAGCATCATTCTTCTGTATTCCTTTTGTATATCGATTTGTGTCAGCTCCTTCTTGTTCTTTTAAACTCCCCTCCTCCAAGCTGTCTTCTTCTAAGCTGTCATTCTCCAACTCATCAGAATACAGTCCTACCAGCTCTTCGTTTTCACGAATCCGCTGCTGGAGTTCTAACTGATACTGTCTCTCCTGAACAAGGCTTTCAGAATCAGACTCTTGGGAGTCATGTGGACTCGAGGCAAAGCCCCTTTCGTTTACTGATGGCCTTTTCCAGTTTGCAGGACGAAAATCTGATTGCATGGGTACGCTTCTGGGAAAATGTTTTTTACTCATGTTGCAAGTGTGTGGAGAAGAAACTGAAATATACTTCGTACCTGAAGAATTCATTCCATGTTTTGCACTGATGTTACACACCAGTCCTGTATTTGGAAAACATGAGAGTAAACACATAAAGGTTGTTCACTCTACGATAATGATTATATTTGTTAAAAGCTGGAACTGTGGGTAGTATCATTGGCTTGGGCGCAGAATTTGATCTTCTACAGTTAAAACAATTCTTTACTCTCATCCATTACACTGATTTTCCTGTAAGCAGTTAGTGTCAAGGTCCCTATACAATAAATGCATAACTTAGTGCTATGAAATCTACCTTAAACTATTAGTGGTAACAAAGCTAATCATGTATAAACAGCTTATGAAAAAAGAAAATGAAGCTAAGTCAAAGCAACAAAATTTTATCTGCTAACATCTAAGAGGTAAGAGAAATTTTGTATGTTCTCTTTATTCAACTTTACTCCATTTTGACATGTAAGCTACCAGTAAGAAAGTCTGTGTGACAGGGAAGAACACAGTGAAAAGAACCAAACACTTCTTAGATTAGACAGACAGTTTCTTTTAATGTGATTGCATTTAAGCGTTCCTAAGTAATTTGCACCACCAGATACTTACAAGGTAAAGTGTCTGGGAGGAAGGAAAAAGGCAGTGTTTTGTGAAGAAATGCAGGAGTCAGTTCCAGTGCATACAGTGTGACCGATCTGTTTAAAGGAACGTGGTGAGTTGCACTTTAAGTACACGGGTGACTGTTAAGATATGGGAATGCAAAATATAACTTCTAATTTTTCAGGGTCAGCACTGCTTGTCACACACAAGTGTACCCCCCAGGAGGCCTTTTACCCCTCGGCGGCCGCCGGTGTCCTATCGCTGATGGGCGCACACCCTGCGGCCAGGAGAGGAAAGCCTGGCGCTGGCAAGGGAGCCTTCTCTGGAAACTGCCCCTCCGCGAGGCAGCGAAGCCGTGCCCGTAACCCCTGCCCAGGAGCCTCTCCCCGGCCTGAAAGCAGACCTTCAGCCCCCCTCAGAAGCGACTCCCCAGAGGCCTCGCCTCGCCCCCAGCTCCCTTCACCCCAGGTCCCCTCACCGCGGGCCCTCTCACCCCAAACCCCCTCACCCTCGCAGGTCTCCGCTCTGCCCCGAGGCCCGGTCCCCAGCCCCGCCGCCCGACCCGTCGCCATGGCTGCGCCGGCGGACGCCGCGCCGCACCCACCGACGCGAGGGCGGCGGGGGGAGCGCGTCTTCTCCCCCCCGCGCGCGGAGGGTGGTAGCGGCCGGGCTGGCGAGGGGCTGCGGGGCGAAGCCACTTTCCACCTAAAAATGAGGTTATTCCTAGCCGTCACTTGAGGGGCGTTTATTTATTTCCCATTCAAAACCCGTTTTCAGCATTTTGGGAAATAATGATCTCTAACTAGAAAAATAAATGCAGCTTTCTGTTGTATTTCTATAAATTTCCTTTATTTTAGGAATTCGGTTCTATCTTTCTGCAGCAGAAAAGGCTCCCGGTGGTGGCTCGGCGGGGCTCTGCAGCTGGAACGTCTCAGCGATTCTCCTAGCTTGCCCATTTGCAGTTTGTCCCTGGATTTGGGGAGTCCCTTGCGCGTCCTCTTCACCTTTGCCGACCCCTTCTTTGAAGACTTCCATATTCTCAGTAACACCCCTGGCAGCTGAGGCGGTGTGGGAGACTGCAGCACCCACATGCTTTGGTGTCAGAGCCCCTCGGAGACTGGTGCTGAGGCGGTCTTGCACAGCAGAGCGTGATGTTACCATGGTGCAGCTGAGGAACTGCGGCAAAGTCCTAGCAAGGGGGAACAACCTTCTTTTTTTTTAGCATTTTGGACATCAGAGTGCTTTCCTGCTTGGTTAAATCCAGCTGATTGTCCAGGTTTGGGGTAAAAATGAGGTAATACAAGTCCCAGCTGGTTTGCAGCTCCCACGCTTGCAGAGGAGCTGGCCGAAGCATCACATGAATATCTTCATATCCTGTGGTCCTTGGGGCTAGTTGCATGTTCCCTTGCCAGGACCCTAATTGCTGATGGGACCCGAGATGGGAAGCTCTATTTCTGGCAGGGGTTAGTTAACTCCCCTGAGGATTACAGGTAAGTCAGTGTGTTCATTGCTAAGAGGTTTCTAGGAGCACCGGTCCCATCTACCTGTCCCACTGTTTAAGGAAAAGTCCCAGTTGGCTTTTGGGTTGAGGGTAGCTGTTTGTACTTCTGCTCCTTGAAATCGTATTGATATCTGAGTGCTGTAGTATCAATATCAGGGAACAGTGGTGTTTCTGCCCATTGTACAGGTTTGCCATTGCTACACATCTGTTTCCTTTCCACATCTGAACAATTTCTCACTGATCGCAATGTTTTTGTCTGTTGGATTCTTCTGGGTTGTTTCCACATATCCTTCTGTTACATACTGCACGTTGGACTTCTGATTGACAACTGAAAGATAAACACACATTTATTACTGATTTTGTAAAGGGTGTGTGTGTACCTGATTGAAATACATATTAATTAGACTGTTACAGAACAATAAAAGATGACATGCATTCCTAGAAATTGTTAGGGTATCCATTGCAACAAAGACTGAGATGCATGATGTGATCTAATGCAGGTTACACAATACTCAAGGCACTAATTTGTACAAGAGTGGTTTAAATATGTTGTAGTTTAAAATATTTTAAAAAGAAGGAAAGTTTTGAAAATATTTTTTACAATAATTATGAGCCCCCTTCTCTTCTAATACTTTTTAGGTGCTTCAATAATCTCATGTTGAAAGATGTTGGCAAAGTTCCCTTATTCTTGCCCTCTGGGCTTATTCACCTGTCGAAAATGATTTTCATTTTGTATGGTCCTGCATCACTCTTTCTAAAGCTATAATATCTGTGGTGGACCTCTGGGTATGAAAGGGTTTAGAATATTCAGGTTTAAAATGTGCAATTCGTGAATATCTCTGTATAGTAAGACTGACTGCAATCTGCTCTGGCTGTGGTCAGTAGCAACGCTCTAATAGGAATTAGTTTATGCTGGTTAAAGCTTTTTACCATGTCCATTCTTCTCGTGGCCCGGACTGTCTTCATTAGATTTGGATTTATAACTCTCCAGTGTCTGCTCTGAAACATCATTTTCTGTGCAGAAAACAAATATTATTAAGATGATGAGAGATTTTTCCATGACTCTTCCTCGCTTTCTGCCTTGAGCATAAAAATCCTGAGAGACTAGTTGGGGGGTTCAATCATCCCGATCATCTAAGAGGGATGCCTAAGACAACAATTTCGTTGGCTTTTGTGGCATCTTGTGTCAGCTGAAGGGACTCTTCAACAGTTGCTTGCAACAAGTCCCAGTCACTGTCTATGGGAGAAGGACATTTAAGCGGTGGCTGGAGGAGCCGTGTCTTGTCTCTGCTTAACAGGCTCCTCAGCTGTCCTGCCCCAGCAGATGCTCGGACAGGGTCATCACCCACCTCTTTTCCACACTCCATGAGCTTTTTTCAGCTTCCTCATAAAAAGCAGGACAATGATAAGCAGCACGAAAATCAGAGCAGCCACCAAGATTGGCAGCAGGAGATTACTCTCTCTCTTTTTGATGCCTTCAGACTTCAGATCTTGCTCTGTAAAAGAGGCAGGTGTATGTTTGTGTTGTTAAATAGCTTCCTCTGAGTCTCTGGTAATTAAGATGAGAACGATAGGTCCTGGATCAGGCCAGATGAACACGGTGGGAGAGCAGAAGTCACTTTATTGGACTTAATTTTAGAATGTGAGGTCAATTTTTTTCTTCTTGTATGAACAAGAAGAATGTACTGAAATCAGTGGATTTGTGCTCTGGCATAACAAACAGTAAAATTTAGCTTTTAGCTTTTTACTAGATGATAAAAATGGTTGTGTTTCTGTGGTGTCTCCCCAAGACTGCAAGCCAGCACTACCCTAGTGTACTGACAAAAGGTTTGGAGGTGGATATGTGGCCAGAGAGAACCAGTGTGGTGTAAGAAAACTCATTGCATGTTTGGAAGCTGCCATTAAAGAGTTCGTACCGAAGGTGATGATGGAAATCACAGTTACATTTTCACTTGGTAGTGGGGCTTCTGTCCTGGAAAGTTCCTCTTCTGTGACATTGCCATTGAATGCTGTTTCAGTCCCTGGAGGAATGGAAAGGAGAACGGTATTTCTCTGAAGGGCAAAGGGATGCTTAAGAAATGCGTATTTTCCCAGAAACTTTGAAGTCCAGGGCACCTGGTACTGCAGCAGAAAGGGATTTCTGGAGCCCTTGACTTAAAGCTCTATGCTCACTTCCTTAACACGGTATTTCGTTTTAATCTGAAGACCACCTAAGCTTTAAAAACAGAAAATCCTCAGAGCCTCTTACACATTGTTGAACTCAGGGCTTCCCATTTACAGCCAAATTAAAACAAAGCTGACCTTTGCCTCTTTGTTCATTTTGGGGCTTTCCCTGTCTACCAGTTTCCTTTACTTGCTTGCAAAAATGGGAATGAGCATGTATCCTTTTCCTTAAGGAAGATTTTTTTTTTTTTTAAATTCATATCCTTGACTACTCTTATACTGTCTTCATAGCTCACAGTGGTGCAGTCACTCAGTGTGAGAATCCCTTTCCTTTGCCACCACCACGCCATGTCTGATGATGTGAGGTCGTACCGTTGGGGACATAGTAATTTGACGATCCAGCCAATTCTTCCTTTCCTGCTGCAGCTGGTGGTACTTCAGACCCTGTGCAGACAGACAGGTGAGTTCTGACTTTCTTAGACACACAGACAATATATCCTTTTATAATTAACATTGACTTGAAAAACTAAAATGATAATACGTGCTGTGCCTAACAAAATTTTACATTCATAACATGGATAACTAAAACATAACATTCATAACATTCATAACCAAAAGAGGGAAGATTTAGACTAGATATAAGGAAGAAATGTTTTACAATGAGGGTGCTGAGACACTGGCACAGGTTGCCCAGAGAGGTGGTAGATGTCCCGTCCCTGGAAACATTCAAGTTCAGGTTGGACGGGGCCCTGAGCAAACTGATCTAGCGGAAGATATCCCTGCTCATGGCAGAGGGGTTGGAGTAGACTGCCTTTAAAGGTCCCTTCCAACTCAAACCATTGTATGATTCCATGTAAGCACACCTAGTGAAAGTCCTGTTGAAAGATTCAAGCTTTCAATGTATGTTTATCAACATAGTACGAATTGTTTATCAGGATGTAGCCATTCTGCGATGTTTGTAATCACTGGTGTAGCACTTTTAAACAAATATAAAGCAAGAGTTCATGTGTTTCTAAAACAGACGATTGATTTTCCACTGCAGGGCACGTCACATCAAGCAGGCACCTTTGCCCACCTTGGTGGGTTTTGGCCAACCAATTTGGGCAGTGGAGCTCATCATTCCACTGGGAACAACTCCTCAGTTCAGCAACTGGAACCTGCAGCCTGCCCTGCGCACAGATAACTGTTGTTGCACAGTGCCACCTAGTGCAACCGTCCAGAGAAAGCCCAGCCTGGGCTCACAGCATCCTGCGACAGTGGCCGGTCTGTCTGCTGCTGCTAATGCTGATGTTCTTCTGCATCTATCGAGAGAGACTTTGTCCGCTTTCATGGCTGTAAAACCTAGGGCTCCCCGCCCAGGCAAGAAACTCTGTGGTTTATGGTACGTGCTTGTTTGTAACCTGGAATGTAACACTGTTCTCGGTAGCATTTCTGTCCTGGTTTGGTAAATTCATGTAACTAAGACCAAACTTACAAGTAGATGTGACATCGGGTTGGAGGTTTTGCTGGGTTGCTGTTGACGCTGAGCTGGTAACTACTGGATCCTCTGGTACTGCAGAAGGGACAGCTGGTTGTTTGGATCCTAAAGGAACCCCCCCCACCACCACCAAACACAAGACAAAAGTCAGAAGCGACACTTTGCCATTGAACTGATTAATGAAAAAAGGAACCTGCTCTGGTATGCCTCATGGTTCGGGCTGTTTGGGTGCTCTGTCTGATCTGTGGTTAGACTTACAGTCCTACCCTCCCACCTTTGACTTCCCTGTCCTCTGAATATATTTAAAGCTATGAAATGAGGGGAAAAATTGAAAGTGAAACCCTCACCAGTATGCTGTGGGTAGCTTGGAGCGGAGGCCGTGCTGCTGTTCTGATCTGACTCTGCTGCGGTCACTGGGGGAAAAAACAAAGCAGTTCTGAAGGCCAAGCAAAATATCCCCCAGAGCTGATGGCAACTGCTCTTTTGCAGCCCTACCTCTAGGTAAAGGCACTGTACAATATTTTCTGTGATAGATGCTGTATTTATCTGACCTATGCAGTAATTTAAAAAAGGCTGAGCAATAAATGCCTACCTGTAGATTCCCTGTTCTCAGACACATGTGTATCCACTTCTAGTGCTGCTGGTGCAGGACTTGTATTTGTCACTGAAAAAAACCCAACAACGGTAAAACTTTTAGAGCATAACCATTTGTTGAATCATGCAATGTAAGGAAAAACAAGGTAAGAATAATTAGATCTATTTTAAGGATGAGTAGATGGACAGAAGGCAAACTCTCCTCCAAGAATTACTAGACAAGCAGCTTCAGTGTTAATTTACAACATTTACACCCTGCTACCTTTCCAGGTGGATGTGTCTAATACATGGGAAGCTCAGAGCTTTTTGAGAACATAAACTGTAAACTACGTTTAAAGCTTTATGACAAACATCACCTGAGTTCTAGCAGCAGCACTGGGGAACAGACCTGCCTCTGCTGCTGTGGCTTAATGTTTAATGAATTTTAAGGTAGTTAAGAAGCAGGAAAAAGCCCCCAAATCTTAGTTCGGAGTTCTTCTTTTGCCCCACGTAGCCCTCATTTAAAAGTAGATTTATGGGCTTCAGCTTTGCATGTGTATCTGCGTAGCTTTCACCACCACAGAGTGATAAAATGGGATAGCCACTGCTGAAGGAGCCTGCCGTACCTATCCTAGGGAGGTCCTCAAACCGGAAGGATGCCATCAGCTTCTCTTCTCTTAGTGCCTGGTGGCGGACGATGCAGCTGGCTGTTGAATTGGGCCCATAGGCGAGGACTGTCAGCGTGCTGGTTGCGGTCCATTTCTTCCCATTAGCTTCTAACTTGTGCTTAGTGTCACCTATATACCCATTGGAAGAAAACATTTAAGTGCTTTCTAGTGAAGAGCAATTTAATGAAAAACCTTCCAGGCGCAATCTGCATTACTTTGCTGGGGTAAAGCAGTGCATGGTTACTTCGCACAAGTGGTTCATTGTGTAAATGGATTACATGGGAGCCCAAAGGCAGCAAGGTCATGTTTTCTTCCTTGGCAGTTGTTTAAGTGCAGACCTCGCTGCACCTCCTGTGCTTAACCCAAAGCCTCCGCTCCCTGACATGACTCGCACGGGGAAATTCCCCTGCAGGACTGTGGTGAAATGTCCAAGTACCCACTGTCACTTTTGGTCCTTACTGAACGGAATAAATTGCTTTGCTGTGTGCCATAGCCACGCACAGCCCGCAGCGGGGAGCCTCAGGGCAAGGACCTGCTGGTTTGCAGCGCGACTGAGGCCTAGAAAAGTTCTGATTCTGCTATGTGATATCCAAGAGCATTGCATTTGAGTCTTAATAGCTGTGGATTTGTTACCCCGAACATAAAAATAATTTGTGAAATAGTTGTGCATATTGATAAATATGAACAATAAATATTGATGGGCCATATTTACATTTGTAATAAATAAACATTTATATAACTGTGAAATCCTGTGCAAGTCCTCCATCATCCCCACAATGCAGGTTTGACTCTTCCCCTTTTGCAGCTGGGGGAAGTTAAACACAAAGATTAATTGCCTTGCTATAATGAATTAGAGCCACATAACTCGTCTGATGCAGTTCCTAGTCCTCTCGGTAATACTGACTTCTACTCGTGTATATGATATGGAAAAATAAAGGTGTATTTCCTGTGACACAGAGACATGTTTGAACAGCTGTGGTGGAGAAGTTTTTTTTTCAGATGTTTACTTTTAATGCCCCTGGTGGCACAATAATTTCTACTGTCTGTTTATAATGTAGAGGTTCTCTGGAAACAAACCGATGCTTTCTCTTGATCTGTTGCCCTTGGTAACACCCTTATTCTTAAATGACAGAAATTCCTTGTTTCCAAATTAGCCTTTACAGATAACTTGCTGTATCACATAGACCAGTATTCCTCAACTCTCTTTTCCATCCCCAGCGGGGTCATGCAACAGCTCAAAATGATTTCAAAGTGTTTTTTGCTAGGAAGAAAATAATCTTTGTCAGCAACGGCTCAGTAATTACAGCTGGTTCGCCCCCGCTGAGCCCTGGTGGAACTGAGGTGCTGCCAGTAATTAAGATGTATTAGCTATTTTCTGATTAGTATAAATATTTGCAGTAAGTGATTAAAGCCGAGAATGGAAGGGGGAGAAAGGAATGTTACCCAGTCACCTTCAAAACAAGGAAAGGCACATGCAGAAAGCCTGAATTTTAACATTTCAACTGGTGTCTGCCACTAGCAGGCCACAGGGTGCAATTAGCGCCTCTTCATGCAAATATTCCTTCCCCTGAAAAGCGGCCACAGCCGAAACCAGCCGAGCAGCCACCGCAGCGGCCTGGTGCGGCGAAATTGCCCTCCCAGGTGCAGGGGGGGCGAGGTGAGGGGCCCCGTGATGGCTGACCGGCTCCGTGTTACAAGGGCCGGGAGGAGAGAAAGGTAAGCACAGGTTTTTGTTAAAATAAGTGGAGAAAGGCAGGGTTGGATTTGTGTGTTGCGGGAGGCGTTCAGCGGCCGAGTTGTGTCTTCTGATGTTACAAATAACACACTTTATCAGACCAGAACTGAGGTTGCTTCAAGTTTAAGGAAACCACTGTTTCTAGAACACCGGGGAAAAATGCATATAAAAACTCAGAGATGATACAGCGCTTCCCTGAGCTCTCCATGACTTCACAGCTGGTATTCCCTTAATCCCTTACAGTGCCATAGAGCCCAGCGCTTCCCAAAGACACGCAGGATTTTAGAAGCTGTTTCCCCAGGCCCGCGCGCTGCCCCAGAGCGCCT
This sequence comes from Larus michahellis, assembly GCF_964199755.1. Lineage (NCBI taxonomy): Eukaryota > Metazoa > Chordata > Aves > Charadriiformes > Laridae > Larus > Larus michahellis. The sequence continues at coordinate 4,815,628 of NC_133912.1, forward strand.
TTGCCCCTGCAATGGCAGACGGCTCTCTGCCCTGCCTTTCGTGTGGCTCCCTTACCAGCTTTGCCGCTTCCCCGGAGCGCAGTTCCTTTAAGCACAGGCCTTTATGCGGTTGCATTAATACCTGTGTATCTGGCAGCCTGGTTTTTTTTATTTAGTCTTAATTTCTAGCTGTATTCAGGCCAGCACACTTCTCTTGTTTTCTGGAGTTCATAGTTAAAAAAACCATCTTGTGGGGGAGCGGGGAGATTAAAAAACTAAGCTTTTGATGATGCAAAGTACACATAAGAGCTTGTTAATAGGTGAAGGAAAATACATTTGCATCTATCGGTGTTTTCCTCACACTTGGACATAGATGTGTATTTCCTCTCTGTGCTACAGTTAACAGCTAATAAGGTAGTTGTTATTAGAACGTGGCCTTCCAAGCAGCTATTTATATAGTGCGCAAGTTACATTGAGCTATGTGGTGGCTCTTTTCCTCCTTGTGTGTCCACCCAGATGCATGGAGCCTCACAGGGTGGCTTGGGCTGTGATTCCTGGGCTTTGCTCTTGCTTCTGCTCATGAGCTGCCTTCTCTAACAGACTCATGAAAGAGAAACGCTGCTGGTGTGTCTGGGAGCTGCTCAGCAAAGCTGAGGAAAACTTGTCTACTGGTTGCAACATGGAAATAGTTATAATGGATTTGTTAACTGATTTTGTACTGGGGCTTTGAAAAGCGTTCCTCCAGAGTTTTGGATTTTATTTCAGTGGAATTTCACTCCAGACTTTTAAGGGATTTTGATGCCAGGTGGTGGTGTTCTGCAGTGAATGTGAACAAAGCAAATGAGCGCTGTCCCTTGCACAAACACTGGAATTTAGGGCTGAATTCCCTCCAAACCTGCACCACAGGGGCCAAGTTTTACTAAATGAGTAGTAGTCCTAGCTGATGTGTTGCAGAAGGTGTTTCACCCGCCAGTATTTTTAAACGTGCCCAAGGCTGATAAGAAGAAATTGTTAGTAGTGAATCCCTGGTCCTGTAACACTTACCAGGGAGCTCTATCCCGTTGTCCAACAACCAGGTAATCTGGGGCTGTGGTTTACATCCTTGGGTATAGCAGGACAGTGTAATGCTGCTTTCTGTGTCTCGGGATACTTCCAGCACTGGATTAGAAGGAGCAGCTGCAGCAAGAAGATTTAGAATCAGTTATAGTACATCTTTCTATTCGATTTGATGAGTGGCTCATACACAGCATTGTTTTGGGGGGGACTGAGCTAAAACCAGGATTATGTTGGTTAAGCACCCTACACTTGCATGCAAAAATGCAGGTCTGGAGTTGAGGAGCTGGCCTTGTTGTTCTGCTCCTCTGGAGCAAAGCAGGTGAAGGAACTTACCTAATACCTTAACAGTCTTGTTCTTGCTTTTGAAGGGGATGCCGTAGTAGAAGCATTTATATACGCCTTCATCGTCCACTGTTATGTTAGATAGTTGGATTGATAATTCATCCTTTGAATAACGGATAAGTTTGTATCTCTCATCTCTTAAAGCTGTAAGGAAAATAAATCCCAGCATGCTATGTGTGTCGGTACATAAGAGGAAGACAGGTAATCAAAGCAGTAATGAATGAGGATAGTTTTCTTTATTGCATTTTTTAATTCATCAACACTTGATGTAACGGAGCAGTTCTATCACAAAGTGTTCCTGGCTGGTGCTGCGCTAGTGCAGAGCCCACAGTAAACTGAAGAAGGAGGGGATGTGCTGCCAGCTGGGAAAATGACACGTTTTCTCTCGCTTTTATTTTCAGGGGGTCTTATTCCTGTGTTACCAGGTATTATAGCAAGTTGGGTTATTTAAGTGTCTAGATGGATAAATATAAGCAAACATTGGGGTGTGAGGACATTATATGTGGTCAGAAAAGTAATAGGAACTTTGAACTGAGGACCTTTCCCTTCCCTATTCCCCAAGCCTTTATTTGGCCTTGAAAAAATCACTTCCCCTGTTTGGGTGTATTTTGTGATATAAAAATGAACACTATGGTGTTCACACACCTCTTTACTACGTACTAATTGGCTTGTCAAATTACATTGATTTTAATGAGACCATTTCCTAGGATATCTGTACTTTGCAGTACAGTCCCCTTTCTCAACTTTCTAGTCTCTGTTTCATTCCTCCTGCTGGGTCTCCCCTGGGAGTGCTCGGAGTCAGGCCAGCAAGTCACATGGACTTTTCCCACAATCACAGCACAGAAAGTTTAACTTTCTGCCCTTAAATTGAACTGAAACTGGGGAAGTGTACCAGTCATTAGGGAGAAAAAGACCTCAGAAACGATCTTTTCCATTTTTTTTTTTTTAGCTGAGGTCTTGTAAAAATACAGAGTTGGGAGAAAATCACAGCAGTACTATAATTTATGGAAGTGATTAAATGTTAAAGGATTTTGAAATCACCATGATTTCAAGACTTGTAGCTAGCTTGTCATTTCTTTTTTAGCTACAGTGAGACTGGAGGGAACTGATTCACAAAGCGGTTTATTGGAGAGGCAATGTGACAGAGATTGACAGTGGTGATTCTCTAAATGAGGAATCTTTTCTTTTGTATTGCAAAAGGAAAATATTCAGTGTACCTGACTTATCAAAGATCCAAATGCTTTGCAAACTCTAATCCTTGTGGGTGTTACGTCATGCATCTTACTGAAGGATAATGGTGGAATGTTGGAACTATGGGTTGAATCCTCAGGTGATTTAAGGCAGGTAACATTTTGTTCAATTGGGTTAGAGTCTGCTCCTATAGATACCAGTGGATATGATCTTTCTCTAAGCCTATTAAATTGCTGTGTCAATTCAGCAAAACTTTAAGCATCAAAAGGGACAGAGCCACTAAAAGATGGAGATGATTAGAACTGGGCATGGGCGGAATAAAGTGTCTCAGTCCAAAACTGTTGCGTAGAAAGAGAGAGTTTGTGGCTGTAGCCAGGGCCATAGAGAACTTGCATAAACAAAGGAATTCTTGCTACTCTCACCTACCTCTATGGTGTAAAATACTGAGATGATACATATAGGTCAAAATTAGAGATAACTGATGGAGAGGTGACTTCCTCCTAGGTCCTGCAGCTCTTGGGTGCATGATCGGACTAATAGACTGCAACAGGAGAGAGGAACCCCTGCCACAGCCTGGTGTCGTTTTTGGAAGCCTGAATGTCAATGCAGCACAACGGGCTCCAATAGCCCTGTTTCCCATACCCATTAGCTGTCAGAGGCTCAGCACTGAGTTTTGTTGGATCCCATTTGAATCTAATGGTTCATATGCATTATACTGAGACTACTGAACTTAGGATCTGGGATTCCACAGGAAACAGTTCCTCATACATACATGTGCGAGTCATTTAAACATGCTGAAGAACAGTCATCCCACTTGCTCTTGTAACTGAGTAAATAGGAGCAACAGTTACTCGTGACATTTTCCATATAGAAATAATGGCAATACTTGAAGGAAATATTAGTAGGCTGGTTTGATGTGGGTGCCAAGACCCGGTGGCTGGGATTCCCAGAGCAACTGAAGAGGACCCTTGGTTCCTGGTCAGTTTCAGTGGGAGTTGAGTACCCAGTGTCAATTGGATAAATCCCAGCCATTGTTTTCATTAAAGCCTAAAGGCTTTAACCAGCAGGGATACTGATGAGGTACTGTACAAATGGGTATGACCAAGGCAGTCCTCATCTTGCAGAGCTGTTGAATTTGGATCTGTTTTCTAAAAATTTCCTCTTGATGCACTACATTGAATTCCCTGATGAGCAGAAATGTACCCAGGGCTTTCAGACTTCTGTCTCTCTTGTAAGGCAAGAGTGGGTTTTTGTGCTAATCTCCTGGTGCTGGTGGTAACTACAGTTCATTGCTAAAAGCTCTAGTGCCTGACCACTCTTGTGGGGGTTTCCATTTCATCAGCTTCCTGCCAGAAAGGGGCTGAACGTAAAACCATCTCGAGTGGTCGGATAGCAGGTGAGTCAGACTGGCCATGGGTGGGAGCTCGGAAAGCCCACTTTGGAGTGACCTTCCAGCCCCACGTGGAAAGTGCTGCATTCAGTTTTCACACTTACCCCGCTGGGTGTTTAGAAAAATGGCAAACCCGTGAGGGTTTAACCACTGCCGGGCAGAACCCTCGTCACTGCTGAGGGTGCAGCGGAGATTTAGGTCCTCTCCTTCCCTTAGAGTTACGGTTTCACTGCCAGCTCCTGGAAAATCCCCTGCCAGAGATGAGAGGAAAAAACAAGTATTAAAATATGACATGAAGTAAAGTGACAATGTTTCGACAGAGTAAGATGGCAACTTTACTTTTTTCACGGGTGTGAAGTTTTTTCCATATTAGGAAATTTGCCAATATGATTGTACTGATATAAATAAATCACAGTGATTAGACAGGTTATCACAGTCACTGTGTAAGACACATACCAAAGGTTTGTGTTCTTCAGCTGGTAGCACAACCAGTTTGTTATTAAATGTTATTCCACACGAGTCAATGAAGTATTGATAGTAGACCTGTTTAATGCACATTCTCCCTGTATGTTAACGCAAACATTAATTTTTCATTATTCCATGTTTCATTCTGGAGCTGTTGAACCTGATTTGCGAGTGTGTGTGACTGAGCCGTGGATGATCAGCACCTCTGAAAAATGAGGCTTTTTTATTCAGAAATTGTAATGCTGCAACTGCTTTGAACTGGCTTTGGAACTTACTTCGAAGATAGGATCCACAAACCTGGCACAGGTTACTAAAATGAAATTTCATTCTCTCTTCTCCCAGTTCATTTTACAGACAGGCAATAAAGTGTGTTTTTCTCTCCAGACATTCTCAGATATATAATACACTTTGTGAAAATATTTGATGACCTGGAATGAATTGCCTTCTCCAGAAAAAAGCATGCCCTGGAGAAATTACTAAGAGCAGTGCCTGGGTCAGAGTTAAGTAAATAGGCAGTAGGAAGGTTTTATTTTTCATTCCTGTTTTGTGTGTTTTGATTTTATTTTCCAGCTTACTGTCTGCTGCAAGTTCCCACTGCATACATGAGCACTGCAGTCTGGGGAAATGAATCTCTCTGGGCTTCAGGAAAGCTTTTCATTTTCTTAAAAACATTTAAAAATATACCAGAAATTAAGCTATCATATGGCAGTCTTGCTGTACCTGATCCTTTACCACTCAAATCAGAGAAAGGACTTCTCTCCCTGTAAGACAGTAGTTTCCCATGGGATCCCACGCCTCACCCTTGAGTTGAGCACACCTGACATTTCCTGGGCCAGAGGTGGCACGGAAAAATGGTCAGTGATGTAGTCTGGGACTCCACAAATACACCACGGACCTTTTATCTTTCTTCACTATCTAATCTTCAGAGTCTATAAGCTTGTCGAAGAGATTTCCTTGTAGTATCTTAGTATTTTTGCTTCTGAATTTGTAATACAATGTATGCTGCTTTAGCTAAGGAGAAACTGTGTGATACAGATCTGCTGTCTGTCCTTACTGCACGGTGTCAAGAGACGCCACAGGCCGAGTTCAAGAGAATCACTGTACACCAGGGAAGCCCTGTTGAACTTAGAGTGGCCATAATTGGTGTACCATCACATCAGTGCCTTTGGGTATTTCCTCTTGATTCCACCTCCATTTCCTATGATTAGTGTCCCAGCTGGTTTCTTGGAGCTTGTGCCACGTGGGAGTAGTTTGCAGGGGAGCGGTAGCAAAAGGAAAAGCTCCTTGCATGGGTTTCACTTGAGAAAACCTGTGTCAGGAGGTGCATGTTGTTAAGGCAGCCAAGCGGGCCTTCTCTGTGGTTTTCCATGAGGCCTGTCTGTATTTTTTTGTAGCGATGGTTTCCTGTCGCTAACAGCAGTGTGGGGTCTTTCAAGTCGCACCTTTTGAGGTGAGAGCAGCAAGACTGAACAAGAAAAGGTGGGGGTGTTGCTTGCTTTTCTAAAACAGAAAAAAGCAGCACCCAGGACAGGGCATATTTGCAATTTCCATGAGAGACCATGGCTTCATTCAGACTACGAGTCACGGGTCAAATTTCAAATTAGGGGGCAGTTTGACGTGGCTGTGGTCTTCAAGCCACTGTAGCCTACCACAGTACCGTCACTGGGGTGTGGGAGATGCTCCCGTGCCAGCTCCAGAGGACAGTGGCTCTTGTACTGTGTGGGTCCCAGGTGCCCTGACTACCTGGAAAAATTAGTCTGGCATCAATTACAGTGATACATCCACCTTCTTGTCAAGAAAGGGCAAAAATTTCTTGCTAGAAATTGCAGGATGCAGTTAGGCAGAATGGTTCATGCCTCTGGTTGTTATTATTTTAGCCATCAGAAAGTGCATAGAGAACTTATTAGTCTATGAGACATCCTGTTTAATGAGTTATTTTTGACCTCTGGCTGCAGACCTGCGAGTGGGAGTCTGAATTAATTCTGATAGCCAAGAGCAGCTAGCAGTTGTCACCAGGTACAAATTCATCATGCCAGGAGCCTGTGGCAATATTGGGGGAAGAGGGGTTGTACACTGAAACAGAGTGGAAGCTGCTGATTTGGAGCAAGTCTAAAGGTGCCAGTTCAGCTGGGATATAATTGACAGCTCCTTAAGGCCTGGCTTCTGTTAAACACAATCAATGGTAATAAAATGTCCTAAGCATACAGTATTACAGAATGCTTTGTTGCTGTTAGACGCTGGGATTTGATGTGGCCTCTATTAACAAAACCTTGATGCGTGAGAGTATTAGCAAAGTGTCAGCAATAGCACTGCTATGGTTTCTGCTCCAGTGTTCATTAAGAAGGGAGAGGGACTATTGCTCCAGCCAGCACAAGGCTTGAGCGTGCATTCCTCCTGCAAAGGTCGGGAGTGAAGCCTGCTGTAGATAGCTGTCTTGCTGCTTTCCTTACTTAAGTCTTTCCCTCTTTGACATGGTCAAATATGAACCTTACACAGTCTCCTGTGTACGAAGGAGAGGAGATTAGCAAAGTAGGGATAAGCTACATCCTCTAGTAGGAGTAAGGAGATTGAGCATTTAAAGTGCTTTTCTTTTTCAAAGTACTTTGCAAGAGCTTTCTAAATTACTCTGACTTCTTTATATGAGCCTCTTTTTACACAAGATGTGAACAAAGGCATACATAGATATCTAAGCCAGGGAAAGTAAGCGGTGATCCGCTATTTAAATTTAAGGGAAAAATATTTTGATTTCCCAATGCTTCACCATCTCCAGCGTGCTGCCAGCTGCTAGGAGGTGAATTAGTCTCATTGATAATGGGTTTAGGAGTCAGCTGGAATTCAGCAGCAGCGTGCTTTGGAAATTGGGTAACAAAACAGTGTTGTCAACAAGAACACAACAGCAAAGCTGCCTTGCGTGTGGTGTGCTGAAGCTCTGGAAATCGAGTTCTCCAAGCTGGACTGCTCGGCAAGGGGAGATGGTGTAAGAGCAGATGTATCGCTTACCTTGCATCAGGAGCAGAGCCGCGACGTGCAGCACCCTGGTGAAAGTCATGTTGTGGTGTAGGTGCAGGAGGTTGGTCTGTGCTGGCTTCCTCTCTCTGCCGGGGCTGCCGTGCAGCCTGTCCCTTTTCAGCACGGGGGGAGCAGATTTACCATGACTTCATCGCTGCCAGGGTCTCTGCCTCCTCTCCTCCTCTCTGCTGTTCCACTCTCTTCTCACCCATCTCACCTTTCCCACGCGTTGGTGACTGCTGAGAAATCAGTGATCTCACAGTCCCTAAAATGGAACTGGTGGGCGACAGGACTGGGGGAACTTCACCTTGCACCCCCTCCAGCTCAGCATCCGTGCTGGGGGGATGTATATGGAAGCAGGTAAAGAGAAACATGGACCCTGGGGACCTGGGCTAACCCCGCTGGGGACCCCAGCTGCAGTGTTGTGCACAGGATTTAATTCCCCAAGATGGGGAGGCACCCAGGAAGGCAGAGCTTATTTGGTGGACACTGCTGTAGTGCCGTCATTGACAAGGTTGCCTGAAAACCCCGCTGTGCAGTTTAAATCCCTGGAAAAATAGTCTTGTGTCACTCTGCATCTTGTACCGCCGTGCGCACGGGAGGTTTGCGTTGCTCTGCTTGCAGGGATCCTGGCAAAACAAATGACGAGAGAAAGGTGATGCGCTGTGTGCGGTTTGTGACTCTCCGGGGAATGAAGACCATTGGTGAGGTGGTTGTGAAAGGTTTGCTGAGCACTGGAGCATGGGGTGGAGGGATGACTACAACAAGGAGGTCCCAGAGGTCTGGTGGCAAAATCTGGGTTTCCCGTGTCCCCTTGCAGGTCTAATTATTTCAGGAGCAGTCTGGGGCATAGGGAAGCTTTTTGTGTCTCCTGGGTGTGTGCTGCCCAGTAACACCACAAGATTTATCCAAGCCTATTTTAGACAGAGCCGCTTTTTGTCATGCAGCCACATGTGCTGATTTCCGAAACAGCTTTGGCAGATCCTCTTCTGGCACTTCTTTGCAGCTGCCCAACGTTTAGTGCAAATGACTAATGTTGTCAAAATGAGGTGACTTTAATAAGATAAGATATATGGTTTAAAAGCTGCGTGCGTTTGCAGGACACGGGTTTGAGTGAACTGGACAAAATGGTTAATTATAAATACATTATGCGTTTCACGTTATTAGAACCTGTTTCCATTACACTTTCAAGTGCATGGAAGTGCGTCACTCTGTTAGTGTCTACTTGATTGATAATAGCTATGGCTTTTAGGTTAATCATAATATAATCAGTTTTACAGGAAAACAGAGCTGTAGGCTATAAAGTTTAATGTAGATATTGGTGTGAAAGAACCTCACTGTCTGATAAAACTATTGCTGGATTAAAAAATCCAGATCAAGAAATAAAATATGTGTTGTAAAGGTAAGCACTACTTTGGTTTAACAGTTGTGCTTCCAGTTCTGCATATCTAAACCTGACAGTAAAATAACTCTGGGGGAAAAAGCCATCAAGCAGCAGAGACGCGGAAGCCACCTGCCTCCAACCCAGAGGGAAAACTCCGTCCCTGTGCAGTAGAAGGGAAACCAAACTTGAGATGGTTTTGTGCCATCTGCTGTCAAATAAGTGAACTTCATCTTTAGTGGAGGGAAGAAAAATGTAACTCAAATTACACCCCATCCAGGTGGGCGTCCCCAGCTGGGATGTGGTGAGGGTGGCACTGCAACCCCAACTGAGAAACAGCCCTGATCCCTTTTTGTTTTAAGGTCCCAGTACAGCTGTTCTCTAGGCACATGCCCAGTACAAGCGCTTTTTCCTGCCTACATCTTCCTGGAGCCACTGAAAATACCACTCAGGTGCACCCCAGCAATGCACAGGCCGCTCTGAAGGGACACTTCATTGAAGGTCTGTGTCAGAATATTCACTCCGTCAAAGTCCAACACACTTGAGGGGAAAATTTAAATAGGAAGGGCAAGGTGTGGCTGTGTGGCATCTTTATTAAATCATCTACGAGACATTTTTGTCCGACTTTCGAGAAATCCATTTAATGTAATAAGCAAATTAAAATGCAGTGGTTGTTTTAACAGTTGTTAGCACTTGAAACTGAGATTAAAAACAACCAACCAGCCCCCCCCCCCCAAAATAAAAAAATACAGATGTCACAGGTAATTACAGCTATTTTTGGCAATACAATTATTGGTTTTTTTAAACAGCAAACATTTTTCTCAAATAAATACAATCTGCTCACACTAAAAAACATAATAAACAGAATGATACATGTTTAAAATGGAAAAAAAAAAAGTATCCATTGATAACATCAAGTTTTAAGAGATGTCCACAGAGAGAAACTTCAGAAAATACATTTTAATGGGAAGTAATAGAAAGGAACTGGCTGTATATTTTCTGTTATGTAGCATGTATGGTTCATGAATTTTCCCCAGGGAACAAGTACTTCAGGAGTGGTGAGAAGTAAGTAGCGATTTAGAGTGTATGCAATCAATCAGGCTTACTGCTTTATTTTTTTAAAATTCATTCACCATTTTAAGCATGTCTGCTACCACCATCATCTCACATGTATTTTTAAAATTCAAACAATATCCCCTATGATTACACTCTTTTTAAAAAAAAATTCAAAACCCACAAACCAAACCTCTTAAGGCTCCCTCTCTAAGCAATAGTTTTCATACAGAATTTCAATACGTCTTAAGTCGTGAAGCATCGCAAACTAATTTCCAGCTCTGGGTTTAAATGAGGGTTAGTTGACTACAGCCTAATTCAACTATCTAGCGTCCTTCTTTTTGAAATGAGCATGGATACAGTCGGACACTAAATCTCGCCCTACTTCTGCATGCATTTCTTAAATCAGGACTGGAAGGGCTCAGCCCTGCACAGATATGAGTCTTCCAAATTCCTCATTAAGTCAGTGGCGGGTGAGGGGGAGCAGCCTGTTGTAGCACCAGGCTTTGCGTGACTTCATCCCAAGCCTGAGGAAATAATGAGAAATCTTCCTCTTTTTTTCCCTGGGGTCTGGATCAGGCCTTTGTAAGGACCCTCGAGACCCAGAGGGAGAAGTTTACAACCAATCCAGCCCAGTGCAGGAGCTGAGCAGAGAAGCTGAGTGTCACCCCCTCCCCATCCTCTGACCTTTTTTCCCAAGAGCTGCAGTCAGCACACAGTCAAAGATGACAGTACCCACGGCCCTGAGATATTGCTACCTGGGGGGGCTCAGGGCTGCAGATATCAAATAATACTCTGGGACATAGTGCTCTAGCATCCCTTGTACCCTCTTTGTTTTGCAGAATTACCGCTTGCATTGCCTTCGCTAATGATAATTCCTGCAGAATTCTTGTGAACAACCACTTATTTGATGATGTAAATTGTCACTTTCATAATGAGGGTGACACTAGAAGCTAACACCAGAGGAGAGAAGGAGGCTCCTACCATCAGCTGACTTCTTTCTGAAACTGTTCTGAGACTGAGTGAAAAGGGAAATACATTTTTCTTCTGAAGTTATGGCCTGGATTCTCCGTTTGCATAAACAAGCAAAGATCTGTTGATTTGAGTATTTACACTCATGGAAAACCTGGCTCCATGCTTAGAGGATTTAAGTATTTGGCTGTAGCTGTCACTGCACTAAATGTAAGGGAAATGCATGAAACTTTAGAATTGGCACCTGCATTAACCTAGAAAGACATCCCCAAGCAGAGCTCAAGCTTTGGGGTCAGGGCACGTGGCAGCCCCCTCCCATCCGCTTCAGCAGAGGGAGATACAAAGTCCCTCTTTGGGGGATAAGGACAAAAACTCGTAATCAAACCTGAACTTTTTCAAATACCTTGGGTTTGGCCTTCTGGTGCCCAAGCGTCATCCTGTCAGCTGCTGCTGGGCTAGAAATTGATTCTGCGCTTTGATTCTTGTATTTTTCTAGCCCAACCCTTAAGTTGCAGTTTATGAAAATGCTGGATGACGAACTTATTCTTGGCAGATTTCCAGCTTTATTCCTTAATTAGGAAGAGAGGGAAAAATCTAGGAACTGCTATTTACCTCCTATTTACCTTCTGTACCCTAATTAAACTGTCAGGATCTGATGCAGCTCACAGTAATGTCAAGGAAAAGACTTGCACACACTTTAGATAGATGAGGTCTAATGTTCTTCTGGGACAAGACACATTAAATACACATTAGTGAGCAGCAATGGAGTGAAAGTGAAGCAGCAATTGCTTTGTATTCTTAACATCTCAATTAAAATTTAAAAGGAACATCTTTTTTTTTTCCTTTTTTCCCCCCCAATAAGCCTTATCAACATCAGACTACTTAACACAAAATCCCTATGAGAAATCAAAATGCTAGAAGAAAATAAGATTTTTCTTTCTGAGATTCTTGACACCTGAAAAATCTAATTTGAGATAAGACTACAATTGTCAAAATACTTTCCCAAACATCCAAAAATATACTTTTTTTTTTAAGAAGAGATTATTTTAACATCTACCTTCTCAAACAGAACAACCTTTTCTATATTACTTACTATATGCAAAGATCAGCTAGTACAATATTCAAATTGTGCATTCAGGTTTTGTTCCCTCTTTTTCATGCTTCTGTCTAAATTAACTCTTTGTAATGTCGCTTAACTGCAGTAGGACCTGAGCAGCCTTCACTGTTTTGTATAGGCAATATATGTTGCCTCAGATTACATCTTGCCGGCCCACAGCGTGAAACAAAAAGCGGTCTGGAGAATTACATGTGCATCAATAAGCAAATTAGTTTTGGTGTGATTGTCATCTATTTAGTTTTAAACTCTTTGCAAATTTGCAGTGAGTAAGCATGGAGGAAAACAAGCCAGAAATGCTCTTCAGAATGACTGTACACAGCCAAAAATAGTTTAAATTACAGTTAAAAACTAAAGTGACAGCAGCGTAACTGCACGGGAGCAGTTTCTTCTGTCATCTCATAAGTTATCTCCCTGACTTTTCAGCGTACATCCCTGGTATAATAATGCACTTATGAATGGCCTGCTGTGTATTACATAGTCATAAATGTATAAATAATGGACTATCGTTACGGATCATGACAATGTATATATTGCACAGGATGAGCTCTCTGCTGACTCAAAATCTGTACAGAATGTGGTGTACTCTCCCTGGCAAGCTCAATAAAACCCAGAGACAAGCTAAGATAAAACCCCTTAAGAAGTTAACTTTGCAACTGCTGAGTGTTTTGCCTCATTTAGGAAGAAGGGATTGCAGTTTATCACTCCGTGTTTGTTCAGACTGCTGAAAGTGCAGTCATATCCTACTGAAGGTGAGACCAGTCCTGCTGAAGGCTTGAGAGGTTAAAAGAAACCCAGCCAAAATCAAATTTTGATCTTGCTATGAAGAATAAGCCTTTGTCAGAGTTGGCCAGCATAAAATTCTGTGCCATACACACATTTCAAATGAGGATGCTCACGCTTTCTGCAGAGGGAAAGCTGGACAGAAGAGGGGTACCTAGGATGCTAGAATTTCTCTCCTGGTACTTCTGAACTTGCCTGTGATGGTATTTATGGGAATACTCAGACTTATAGCCCAAACCAATGAAGGAGTATGCCTAAATCTCTTTCATCCCATTTAAGCACACTTTTAAGTACCTTCTTAAAGTAAGCCTATGCTGATAAAATCTGTACAAATGTCTGCAGGAACTCTTTGACCCAAGGCTGATGACTTAAGATAATATTAAAGAAACCTGCTCTGAGGCCAGTTTATACATAAACTACCCACTGCTGTGCATTTTGCATTCTCCTGTGAAGCAGCTGGTATTGGGATCTTGCAGGTTGTTGCACTAAGAGGACACTTCTTGTGATTTCAAAGATACTAGCTACGGATGGAAACCCTTCTCTTCCCCTTCTCCTCAAAACATAACGCTTTCTCCACCAGATAAACAGCATCTTAATAGGCCAAAGCATGTTGCTCCTAAATCTAAGTGCACTGTTTTTTCAGCTCTGCTTTGTCTTTATGACAGATGGCACTTAGGAATTAAGGAAAAGGAAGCAAAGCATGCAGCGGCGGCTGAATTTCAGCGTCTTTTGGATTTCATCATTAGCTCCTGAAGACAGCTGCTTACTGCAGAACCTCACCAGGGCTGACGGAAAAGCGCACAAGGGACGGAAAGCCACCACTGTGTAAATGACCAGCACAAAATCTCAGTATAAAAGGGAAAACCCTTTTTCAAGGTCTTCTGAAGAGAATTTAAATGACACAAACACTTTAGGCTGGGTCTGTGCACAAGGGTGGATTTCAATAACCTAAATAAAGGGAAAAAAAAAACAAACCCCAACTTTCTAAATCCTTCAGGTTTGGTTCGAAAAGGCATACTTCATCTCCACTTAAAACTGGTCCTAGTCTTTGTTCACAATGGTGCTGTCTTTTGATGTGCAAACTTTATCTGTAACCGAGGTGAAATTCAGAATTTTCTTCTGACGCAGATCAGCGTCAGTCAGTCTTTGCACCCATGGTATGCCCAACACCACCCCTAACACAGTGCTCAAATAGAGGAGAGGGATAATCTGATGCTGGAGAGGCAATGCTGAACTCTCATTTCCAGCTGCTGGTCATACACTTTATGGAAAGTGCTGAGAATTTGGGGGTGGTGAGTGTGTGTGGGGGGTGTCTCAGCACATGGTCTTGAGCAAGCCTGCTAATGCTTTGCAAAAATAGTAGTGAAAAAAACCCTCAGCATCCTGAATGCTCGACTTTTACACAGTGCTAGTGGTGTCTAACGCGGTGCAAAAGGCAGTGAAAGTTACTGGTGTTATCAGAGCTCCATTCAAGGCGAGAAAATCTTCCCAAGCTACTGACTAAACAGAGACTCCCTGCAGTGTAAGAGCTTCAATCTGTATTTTAATATTTTTTCCCTCAAATAATTCTATTTTGTATTTGCCTAGTTGTATATGAGAATTTTTGCATGACTGTGGCTGTGTAAGAGATATGCTAGAACAGCTGTTTGTGTGATCCACTGAACACATTATGACTATTTTTCCACTGTCAATAAACACAAGAAAGAAGAGACGTTCTCAAACGCTTAGAAAGGCCATGGGTTTTCCTTGTTTGTGTAGCTCTGCCTATTCTTGTAGTAAGGTTTCTCTCCAGTTAAAGCCTCCAGTTGGTCCGTGTGTGAGAGGGAGGATGGGGGGGTCCGTAAGCTGCCAAACACCTGTATCTCCCAGTTCTTCGCACGAACAAAACCCCAAGTATGGAATCTGTGTGAAGAGAGATGGAAATAAAGGCAATGAGCAGGGATCGAGCTGTGCAAGGAGGGAGCTTCCCTAAGGGCTGAAGTCCTCTTGTGCTACTGAAGCATTTCACTGTCTTCTCTCTCTTTCCGTCTCCCCAAAGTCCATTTTCAAAGAAGGATTGTAGGACTCGGGTGTGACAGCCAGATTTTGTGCACCATTGTACATGCAAAACAGTGGGAAAGACAGATTATATACCCTTGTGACATAGTTTAAATATGTGCCAGTTCAAACCAAAGATGTCCTGTTGGCTGACATGGTCCTGAAATCTGAAGGCCAGCATAGGTATGGAGGAGAAATATGGATGCTAGTCTGAGGGTGATAGTCCTCAGATCAAGTATCAGCTATGAATACTCCTGAGAGCATCTGCAAGGCTGGCAGTGGACAATGCCACCTCCTTAGCCAGGGCTGGAGTAAAGGAATGAAGGCAGAAGACCCCATTATAATTTTCAGTCCTTTTCTCTGATGGTTAAGAGCTCTTTGGAGTGAAATGAAAAGGGGAAGTGTAGGGCAGAAGTGCCCTGTTCACTGTGGTTACGGTGTTTTCGGCACTGGAGGGCACTGTGTGAGTCTCTGTACAGTCCAAGCATAAAGCAGAGTCACTGCAAGCCCATTTTTAGGTGGGCATCTGATCCCACAATGTGTCTTACAGAAGTGACACGATAAGATACGCCTTTTAAACCAATCTGCCTTATTCTCCTGACTTCTGAAATGCGGGAAACTCTCTAATAGGTGGAATGATCAGACAAGAGGAACAAATTGTCCTCTGCCTGGTTAAGCAGATTGCAAATTTCATTTCTGTATGTAAAGCCAGCGAGCTTTACTCCTTGGCAGTAATTACCTTTCGGACCATCTGTACAAAGTCCTTGGAGTTCTGCGGCGAGAGCCCTTGGAGCTGGCAGGTACAAGCCTCCAGGGAGGATGCGTGTGCCACGATCAGGATGTTATTTCCTGAAATAAAGTGAGAAATGCAGGCTGAGGCGGGAGGTTAAACCTGGTGCCCAAGATCAAGCAGACCATTTAAATTTTCAAAGTGGGTTCGGTTTATCATACAACAACACATTAAACTATGTGTATTAGGGGGAAAAAAGCATGGTTTATTAACGTATTTAGAGCATTTATCATTTTTCAGGATAATGGCTAACTCAGTGCTGCTTAGTTTTAAAGTGGCTTTCAGAAGAAAACAAGAATTCCAGCGAGATTTCAGCTGACTTGTGAAGCAAATGCTTTTCTCCTACCCCAAAATTAATTCTGATTAAAACAAGCACTTTAATTTCAGTTGCTGGTTTTCCACAGCGATAGCTTTAGATTTCCATTTCGAAGATCCTTTACAACCAATGCCACAGTGTGCTATCGAGCTTTGTGTGCAAACTATTAAAATAAACACTTACAATGTAGAGACGGAACAGTGAAATGAAATTAGTGAAATAACCAGAACTCAGAAACATCCTGTTTCTTTGTTGTGAATGAAAAATAAAAGCTAGGGATATTTCAATATTGTGTTTAGAGAAATGTTCTACAGTCTTTATGGGAAATATATTTCAGAAGAGTAGCTCAGATGGGGGATGGAAGGTGCCCCATCTGATGCTGGTAACAGACAGCAGAGTACAAATGGCTTCTTTGTTCCCTTGAGAAATAGCTTGCATTTGGGTAGGGATCCCTAAAATACTTGGGCTGCTTAAGTTTATGGACCTTTCTTGTAAGCTGAGCGTATCTGAATTCATAGTTCTGACACATCCAGGAGTTTCCAATATCTCTGTGAGAGGAGATGAGGGATTCAGGTATGGGGATTCACTCCTTGAATGGGGAAAGACTGGTCAGGAATACTGGCATTCACACCCCAGACAGTCTGTCTTGTTTTCACCCCCTCTGTAGCACTTACCTTTGCCTTTACATTCACTGATGATTTCTTTTGTTACTTGGTAGCTTCTACTTATGTATGTATCATAAGATTCGGAAACCACTAACTTGCTGACAGGAATATGAGGTCTGTGAGCAGAAAAACAAGTGCGGTGAATTGGAAGAAGTGAAAAAGTTTTAAGTGCAAGTTATGATTCATCTGCAAGTATGTGTTTCTTTAACTTTTCTAATTCCCCCAATCCCCAGAACTGCATCTTGTGTCAAGACCGCTATGATGATTTTTAAACTTTGAGACCGAGATGTTTACCATTCCTGCATTAAGGTATATCAGTTAGCTGGGGAAAATGGTAACTGCTTCCTCTAATTGGTGGTGTTGGTGGAGGCAGCATACGACGTGCTGATTATACTTGTGTGACTTTTGCAACAGCATGCAGCAATACTAATGCCACTTTGTGTTTATTTAGTTCTGTGCCCTCTGATCGGCAGATTCCAGGGCTCACCCACCTATGTAAAGTTAGCGAGTGGCAGGAGAACAAGATCTGTATCCTGCAGGAGGGGACAGAGGGATAAGGACAGTGTTGATGCAGCCGCCTGTGGACAGGCGGTCCCAGCAGGTGACAAGGTGACAAGCCATCACCCAAGCTGTCTTTGCAGACTGAGATCTGCACTGTGCTACCATGGCTTCCAGCTCAGCGACTGGGCTGACAACATCTGTGTCTGTCTGAGGAGACTGGGCAGGTCCAGGGAGAAATGTGGAGCATGGGGAAGGCAGGTGCTGGCTCTCTTCACTGCTCAGGCTTCACTGGTGAAGGACAGAGGCAAACTGCTGCTTTGGCCATCTGTGAAGCTGCGCTGCTGGGAAATGCCTGGAATTAGCCGGCCTCCTCCCGGGCCAGGGCTTTTCAGTGAATTGCCTGGTGGGACTCCGGCCAATTGTATCAGCTGGAGTAGGTGGATGTGCACAGAGAAGCAAGGGATAGCAAGTGGAAGGCTGTATTTTCATGCTGTGGTGCAAGGAAAAGACCTAACTCTTCCATCCGTCCAGTGATCTGATCTATCTACAGGAATTATGCTTGTGAGAGGAGACAGAGAGCAGGAGGGCTGTCTCCCAGTCCCCCAGCAGCTGACCACACAAGAGCAGGCTCTTTTCTTGTGCCGAGAATATTTGTTACGGACTTCCCAGAAGGCACGTGCTTTCTGAAGCAGAGACTCTCCTGTGGTCCAGCTCCTCTGCTCAGTGCTAGCCATGTGATACCCTTTCAGGGATAAATACAGTGTAAGGACTTCTATTTAGATATCCGCAGAGTATCTAAGTTGGAATTTTAGCTGCAGGCGGGAAGGATGCAATGAAAGTGGTTTATGGTATAATTAGCTATGAAAAAAATAAGTTTTTTTTTCCTTTACATTTGTCTTCTTTTTTTTCTTTCTAATGTTTCAACTGCTTATTGCACTTGAGGGCTCTTAAACACACGGGTGCACTGGGACACTGGGAAACACCAGCATTTCTGGTGATACCATAAACCACAAAAGCCCAGCCACAAAGTATTTGTCACAGAGCACACGTAGGTGGAACTCCTGTGTATGTATACGATGTGCGTATCATAAATGTTTTGTTTTTATCTGAGTTTGCTCAGCTGGTGATCAGTCTCACACTGAGACAGAAAGTGCTAGTCTCTGCAAGAAGTCATAGCAATACAGGTATTTCAGCAGTGAGGTGCAGTGGAAAACTGGAACTGTGTGACCTTTCTGGAGTTTCCTTGTTTGTGGGAGCTCTTTGAGTCTGGCTTGTATAAATGAATCATAAATTTGAGAGCAGGAAGCCTGAACAGATCTTCTTGTCTATTCTTTGCCACATGACTATTTCTGTTGGGTTTTATTTAGCCTTTCTCTTGGTGGCTTACAGTAAAAAGCATTTGTGGGTTAGGCTGGAGGGCACCACGGCTGCGATGCTTCATCGGGGAGTCAGAGGAGTCTTAAGTTTCCCTCTGGACCCTGGCTGCAGGTTGCTCCCAGCAGCCCCACAGTGTTTGCTGGCAATGCTGCTGGGAACGCAGAGGCATAGCCATGCGGCTGGCGAAAAGGAAAGCAGCAGAGGCCGGCAGCAAGGGCATGAGTTTGGGATGTGGAGCCTAAGCAGGCACCAGGAGTGGTCTGTGCAGCCGCAGGGGTGACTGACAAAAATGCCAAGCTCTGGCAAGGTCAGCTCTGCACTTTTGGAGCTCTGTCAGGGACCCTGAAAGCTGAGTGAATTATCTTTGCGTTTCCCTTTTCTGCAAAGTGGGAGGAAAGATCAGTGGTGCTTATGCATTTGCCATTCAAATGTTTTTTAACCAGGCGTTTACTTTGTTTGCTTTCACCAACTGTTTTTGGGTTGAATACCATGAAAATGTGAATCAGAAACCTGCAATTTTTTCCATTAAAAACTTTTCAAATGTAATTGCTGAGAAGTGGTAAACGCTTAGTGGTTAGCTCTTTGATAGAAAACCTCTGAATTTTGATGTCACAGGAGACACTGGATTCCTGACAGATGCAAACATATTCCCCAGGGTGATGCAAAACTTACGATTAAGGTCCATCACCATACTAATCATAACAGAGAGACAGACAAGCGTTTTCTCTGGGGAAGGGAAGGGCGGGTGCAAATGAGCCCAGGGTCTAGTTTAGTCCGTGAACATGATGTTCAGGGAACTGAGTCAGCAAAACAAGTTCTGTTAGCTCAGACCAAGCTTCTAAGTTTTAAGAAAAGGGTTAAAACAAACAAAAATACTTTGAGGGTTTCCTGGACACCTGAAAGATGCTCAGGGTGGAAGGAATACTGGAAAGAGGACCTCCATGGTCAGCAATATAGCTGGACCTTGCTGGTGGTCTGGGAAATTTGGTTTATAAAAAGCCATTCTCAGGTCATGTTCAATGCAGCAGCCTCGAGCCTGCCCTAAGTTTATTCTAGGAGCCTCAGCAGCTCTTCCAGTCACTGCTTAAATTTTAAAACTCAGCAAAGTGTTACTTTTCAAAAAGAACGCCAAATAGCAATGCAAGACCCTGTCACCCCCCTTTCTGCTACCTGTAGGTTGTATCGACGCTTAGAGTAGCTGCAGCTAAATCCACGGGGGGTATCCAGGCAGGTAGTGTGTTCCCAGAGACCCACTTGGTCCATTCAAACAAGCCCGGCTCTATTCGAATTTTCAGGTTGTTCTCTTGTTGCATACCTGGAAAAGGGAGAAAAGAGACCAGATATCACTGGAAGTAGCTGGGGAGGAAAGCAGCAAGACTTTGCAGCTTTAATACTTAAGTTTGATTGTAAATTATATTTTTTTCTCTCTAAGTTGTCAGTTGATCAATAGTAGGTATGAAAGATGAAGCATTTGATATATGTATTTAGCATATAATATGCCAAGGAACATAAACCTCTGGGTGGCAGCTATATGCAATATACTGAACCTAGGCGTGACTGTATTTTGGAGCTGGTTTTCAACTGTTTCCAATGCCAGGGTGTCTCATGGCTTTATTGCTATTTCCCTTCCCAGTTTATGCAGTGAATTACTCTTACTGGGGGTAGCAAGTTTCTCGCTGGTAGCAATTGCGGTGGGAGCGTGCAACGAGCAGCTGCAGGAGCGTGAGCAGGCAAGGGTGCGGGGCATGCTGAGCTGGAGGTGTCCACCTGCCCCAAACCCACATCTGGTTTCTGCAGGGGGGGCAATAAACCCCACCCTCGCCGGCAGCTGGTGTTAGGGCCAGCATGCTGCTTGTCTAAGCACTCATCACACCATGCAATTAGAGAAGGGCTACTTATGGACAGTGTTGCGCTAATGGGAAGTATACTCCCATGGAAATAGTCCTCACCCCAAATTACCATTTACTTGGGTCTCCCATGGCAGGCTCTCTTTTATCTGGTTGGCAGTGTTTTTCCCAGAAAGTGAGGAGAATGCAGCCTTTCCTGCTCGTTGCGTTCTTACCTTTCAGGATATTGTGCGCTGTCTGTACACAACGTAGGGATGGGGAGCTGTAGATGTAGTCTACGATGGTATTAGTTTCTAGCAAGGCTTCACCTGCAAGCAAGTTTCAACCCATGAATAAAAACAGACAAATGGCAATGTAACAGCAACAGCAGCATGCAGGGTATCTGTATCTGCAACCTGGCAAGGAGCTAAAGCAGCTTCCCAGCTGCACTGCTTGTGTTTGGGGAAATACGTGTACCCGTCATATTTTATTTCAGCGGTGTGTTGGGCACTGTGATGTGCACAGCTGTGGAACCGGGATACATTGTTCTGTATGCGTTGCTCCACGTGCGCCTAGGTACTTAACCCATATGCAAAGAAATCACAGCAGCTTTTGCTCAGTTTCTGCTTCTCTTAGATTTAGCCAAAAAAGCAAACAGTGTGCTGAGAAAAATTGTAGAGAGCTTGAATTTAATTTAATTTCATTTATAAGCCATAAATCAGAATGATTCAACTTAACTCAAACCCAACTTAATTCAATTGGCTTGATTCTGCGCTAGCATAAATTACCATTTCATTACACAGGTGGAAGATCACTGAAAATGAGATAAGAATCAACTCCACTATTAGGGTTATTAATATTCTTGCAATGCCTAAGGGAACCAAATGAGAACAGGAATCTGCTCAGCATTGCACAGACTTGTAGTAAGAGTTATATTTTTGTTATATTTGAAGAGGCAGGACAAAGAAGTGGGAGCAAGAAGGGGTTATTAACCTTGACTTCATATGTTTAATGATGGCTGTAACCATGTCAAACTGATCAATAAATCTCTTGAGAGAAGTGGTGTAATTTAGAAGGAGTGGCACATCTAACAGCCCTCCGTCACGGGGATGCTTTAGTCGTCAGAGGAATTACAGCTCCGGCAATTGTCAAGGTCGAGCCTGAGCCGCTGCGGCGGGGAGCGGTTGTCTGCAGATGGCTGGCACGCTGCACCCGCGCTGGCAGGTTGGTGGCGTCTGGGTCACGTATGCAGTTGCGTACTCGGACCCATTTAATGATACCAGCAAAGTGTGCCGTGATTGCTCCCAGAGTCACCTTCTGTTACGTGCATATTGCGAACCCCGATGCCATGTGGCCGGGAGTCTGAGCATCCTGCTGTTGTACAGTGATTTATTTTTGTTTAAAAAGCAAGTATAATTTTAGCTGCCCTAGTTTGAATGTGACCAACATGAAGTACTCTAAAGGATTTGAATTGGAGAAAATGTTAAGTACTGCTCTCTGAAGCTCATGTCTTTAAGGGGCTGGGCTCCCCTAATCACAATGTTCAATATGTGCTCTTTGACTACAGAATAATTTTCTGTGTATACACAAACCAACAGGCTCAGAAGTCAGCGACAAGGATCGGGGAAGGGGGGGAGAACACTGGAAATAATTTGAAATGTGTTTTTGCCAAATAAACGTAAAGCCAGACAGGCTGATAAAAGTATATTAGTGTAGAAAACTTCAGGTCTAAATTTAAGATTGTATAATCAAGGAAAATGCATATTTTGCACGAGGTGAGCATCATGCTGCTGCATTTCTCACCAACATTGGTAATAACAGCGTCTTCCAGTGTGGCACGTTTACAGGGCGGTAGGGAATGCTGATGGCTCTGATTTCATACCACGTCCTGGATTTTGTGCCTTGTCTTTTCTTCAGCTGTAGCAGCTGAAGGAGACAAGTTTTCCTTTGAAAGGGGGGGCTTGCCAGGGAAGGTGAAGGGACTTTGCAAAGGTTCTTGAAACATCTAAACCCTGTTAGTTCAGGGCACCTGATTCATCCACGTTAGCAAAGCTTCCCGGGCAAGCTCTCCTCTGCTGAGGACAACTTACCAACAAGCCTTGCTTGTGTACAGCCCAGCACGGTGATTGGCGCATCTTTTTCATAATCCCTGAAACCGCCGCTTCTTTGAGGTAAGCTGTGAGGCATATTCAGGTTACTACGCATATACCTTCCTGTGAGGGAAAGGTTAGAAGCAGTTGCTGGAATTACTCGAGAGGCAGAGGGTATCACCCGTTTCTACCCTCTTTCACCACAATGTCTGCACCTTGCAGGCGATGCCTACACCTGGCTGTCAGGCAGTTTTTCCCCTGTAGAACTATCAGGAATCTGAAAAAATTAAGTATCAGTCCAAAATCATCAGAGAATGTTGCTAGTTGTTTTAAAAGTTATCTTTAGGACACATTTAATGCCCCAAAGGAAAGTAATTTCCATCCTACAACAAATGAAACCTCAAATGTGACACTTTTACAGGAGGCTAAAATGTCAGAGCTCTTCAAATATAAATTAGAAAGAAAGTAGTTGTAAAGTCGTCCTTTTTTCCAATGATTTTGGCTACAAGATATTGGCATTTTTTTAATCGCAAAAAGACTTTTGATATATTCCCAATCAGCTCTAATGCCAATAGTGCCTGAAGTTATAGTCTGTTAACTATAGTTTGAAACTCAAGCATATTACTGGGTTGCAAATTGCAATTTATGCGCCAAAAGGCACTCTGAAATATACCTGTAGTGTTGTTATTTCTTTTAGGACTGGGAGCCAAATAGGCAAAAGAGGCTTTTTCTGACTGTAGTCGATGTT
This sequence comes from Larus michahellis, assembly GCF_964199755.1. NCBI lineage: Eukaryota > Metazoa > Chordata > Aves > Charadriiformes > Laridae > Larus > Larus michahellis. The sequence goes on from NC_133912.1 coordinate 4,838,713, forward strand.
TGCGCTGGACACTGACTACCAATGCCATCACTTCATTTCCATGAAAATGCTCTTGGGCAATGTTACTTTGATGGAATCTTTTCTTGCAATAGTTTTCCAAATATTAGCAAATGTAGTATTTATTCCCTGGCTTGTGTTTCACAGCTCTGCCATGGCAGAGCTCTGCACTGAGGTGCTCTGCAGCTGGTAGCTGCTCAAAGCAATGTTTTGTGTTAGGAAATCACAGCTTCCATCTAAGCTTTGCCCCAGGCAGTTGCAGCTCTCCTTCCTTCATCTAAACCTAGAGCCCAGGGGACCGGTGGGAGCCAACTCACCTTTGGCATCAAAACACTGTGACAACCAGTACTTCCCAAAAACGACATCCATCCTTTCCCCGTGTCTGCAGACGAACAGGCAGCGTTTCTGAGGCCCTGGCTGGCTGGTTATTCTCAGGGGCTGGAAGAAAAATTACAGGATGTTTGACCTTCATCAAAGTGCAAGGGTTTTTCTGAGAGCTGATTTACTAACGGGAGTCAGGACCAGGTACCGCTTGCTTCACCCTTGTGTAAATGCGGGTACAGGAAACTCTTCTGAAGTTGGTAAATTTATGCTGGTATAAAGCTACTAAAGGGAGCAGAGGATGGGGCCCTGCTGCCCCCTGCTAAGAGTAGGTTTGGTGACAGCAATGTCTTCTGTGCCTGTGGTTAATTGTGTCATTCAAAAGGTTGTAGAGAACTTTAACTTGTAACTTCTGATGCAGGCAGTGCAGGGAGACCAGAGGATAAGTTGTTGGGGAAAACCCAGTTGCTGGAAACTTGCCACTAAAACTGTGTGTGATTTCTATGTGTGCGTGGGTCCCTACCTGCACGTTCTGGCAGATGATAGTGAGTGGCCCCGCGTCCCCGGGTCCTTGGTCTTCCTGCTGTCTTCTTTCCAGAGCTCCGTCAGTGAAGGCTTGGATGGACGGGGAAGACGTAGTATTCAGAATTGAGTAGGACCTGCCAAAAATAGAAGGATGTTGGCTTTGGGTATGTTTTGGACTTCATGCACTCAGGCTGCAATAAGGACATTTCTGTAGTCTTCAGGAACTGATGATAATTACTGTTGTCATGTTATTATGTTATTATTTGTATTTTAGTGCTGCCTAGAGAGCACCTTGCTAGGTGATGTATACACATGAAGGGACAAATCCCATCTCATCAGGCTTTCTGTTTCCTTAGAAACAGTTTCACAGAACAACAGTTCCCAAACTTTGGTCTGTGAGGCTCTGTCAGCCCTCAAATATTCTCATGGAAAATGCCAAGACCTTCCTCAGAGCCACAGGGTACTCACTAACATCATCTGGGAACCAGCTGCACGTTATTTATGATGGTCTTGTGGACCAAAGTTTGGAAATTAATGGCTACAGGGAGTTTTCTCTCACCTTTGTAGCATAAGCTATTGCTTCAGTAGAAAGCTGGAGCACAGCCCTGCCTCTCATGCTGGACAGTTTTCAGGGTTTCTGTGCACAAAACAGCTTGTATCCCCTGGTAGGGACAGGGCATATTCAGTCTGAGTTGTTGTTTCTACATTTTTCAGTGCTGTCTATTCCGTTTCCCATCTACAGTGGGAATTTATTCTCACCAGTGCTTCCTGGTAAGTGTAGCCAAAGGGATATAATAGATCGCATTCTCCCTCAAGGGGCTTATCTAATGATGGTGCCTCTGAATAAAGCTCTCATGCCCAGGCGTTCAAGGACTGTAACCACGACCCTCAGGAGTAAACTCTGACAGGCAATTACAGAATCTGCAGTGACCCTCTGCTGATTCAGTTGCGTTGTATGGGTTATGTTTGCTTAGTCATGAAAAAAACCCCATTGTCAAATAATGTATATGGTCATGTACTTTGACAGAAATAGTTGCTGTTGCTTGCACTTTTCAGTGCCTTAAATATGTCAGAAGTTGCTTCCTGACTAGCACCTAGTTAGGACAAAATCTCAGAGGGGTTTCATAGCTGTTAAAATAACATCAAGTGCCTCTACCAATGGAACAAAAATAGGTTATCTGCATTTTTGTAAAGAACTGATCTTCTGTGAGATCATATGATTTGCACCAGTTTAAAGAAGAAAAAAATACCCCACTGTTGGTCCCGATGTTGGTCCCTTATCTGGTGGAATTAGGGTGCAAGGGTGAGACCGAGCTACTGGCTTATTCGGTCAGTGAAGATGCCATGCAGAGGAGTGCTGACAGGGAAGGGGAGCAGGAGGTGGGAACCCGCTGTGCTGGGGACAGCACTGTTGATCCCCATCCAACAGCCACCGTGGGTACAGCCCTCTGTCAGCAAATAACCTCTCCAGCCTGTTGCTCTTACTCTTTCAGACCTGACCTTCTAGCATTACCGATTCTCGTAACTGTATTTACTTTACTCATGGTGAGCTCCCAACAAGGGCCGGGCTTGCTCCAAGGAACTGCCCCCCTCACTGCCCAAATGCAGATAGAGCATCAGAGGTCGGGGCAGGAAACATCTCTGAGTTAGGCATGGTACGACTCTCAGGCACAACAGGGGTGGTGAATCTTGAAGAAGAGTTAAATGTAGGCAGGAGAGCTTTGTGGATAGGCTGAGGGAAATATTACTGGGTGCTAGGGTGAAAAATCTTGTCTAACCCTCCTCCTCAGAATATATGCGTGCAATATATTGCAGGCAGAAGTACAGTCACACCACACTTCCAGCTGGCAGGATAAGGCCAACTCTGATCCAAAAGCTGCCTGAGTGCATTCGCGTGTGCCAAGCCCAGGGCGGCTAAGCCTGAGCAGGGAGCACAAACAGACATTTATCACTGAATTAAGTGGTCAGCTTGGAGTGTGGGTGCAGCTAGCGCAGATACATCCTCACTGACCTGAAAACTTGAATATCTCAATATGAGAAGAATCTGAATTTCTTAGCTAGGACCCATCGCTGTTGCTGTACAAAGTGGCTCTTTGCCTTTAGTTCTGTGTTGCAGCTTCCAGTCCCTCATCCTGTCTCAGCCCTTTCCTGCTTTGCCCATATGATGGTCTTTTAAGGACACTGGCCTGCAGGATACTAAGGATTTGTTTGGTTACCCTTCTTCCCTTTGCCCTCAGGAGCTGCTGCACAATTTCTGAGACTTTCTTTCTCTCCAAGCCCTTATTAAAAGGCCATGAATGCTTTACTATCTATTTATAGATGCTAGGATTCGCTGCGAATGATGATGAGGCAAAGGCATACTATCTTGCTGTGTCTGGAGGAGAGCCATCAGTCTGACTTCAGTGGTATCTCCTTGATGTTGCTGGAAAACAGAAACTGCTGAAGCTATTTCAGCTTAGTCATCTTCTAAGCATAGGTCATTGTTTGGAAGCTTTTCCCAAAGGCTTGTGGTTCCTCTGCTTGGCAAACAGGGACTGAAGGCAGACAACAACATCTACTGTCTTCTGCATGATGCCTTGCCTTTAGTGGTCTGTCAGTGGTACTGTGTGTCCCTGGAGGTAATGTTCTCCCAGGCAGGAAAGGCCCCTTGAAGAATGGAGGTGCTGCAGCAGAGGATGGAGAAAGGGTCATGGCATAACAGCGCTGGTCCTCAGCTCTGTGTAGGAAAAGGCTCCTCTGCTGCATCACTCATCATTGTCTAGAGGAGAGGGATCCCTGGAGAAAATGAACCAGCCATTGTTGCAGAACAGGAGGAAGACAGAGTGGAAAAAAACCTACTGAGGCCCAAATATAGCTTGAAAAATTAGGGCTGTTTTTCCTCCCTCTGGTACTTGTGCCAAGTCTGATTTTGCAGGCTTATTAAAGGGGCAAGGAATAGCTTTGGCATCTCATAGGGAGCTGAAATAGATGGCTGTGTAATATCTACAGTGCTTCTATCCATTTTGGGGCAGAGGAGGTGCCTATTCCTGTCTCTGCTGGTAATGGAAAAGCAGTGCAGGGAACCATCACAAGTTTTAGCTTTAGGGTGGTGCTGGGTCCACAGATACAAAGATAGCACACTGACTTCTGCTGTATGCCTTTATATGCATAGGTGGAGAGCTCCGTGGCCTTGAATGCTTGTTTTTTGTGGCTTCTGTGGGGCAAGTAAATTCTTATACCTTTGCTGGGCTTCCCACCTCCTCTGGGTTCCATGTGCTGAGGGTGGAGAGTTTCTTCTTTTGACTGGGTAGCCCACTAATTTTCAGGCACGAAAGGCAACTTAGAAAATACCCTGCAAGCAGTTTGCTGGGGCTTTAGGGTGGATATACATATATATATCTATATATTTTTAATACTGGATCTGTAGTTTGGATTCATTCCAAGTAGCTTCAGCTCATCAGTAGCTTCTACTGCTACCAGGAGAGGATTTCCACCTTGATACTATACAGGGGAAAAAGTATTTTGTTTTTAACATACCAATGGCCAGGTCCTCTCCGAGGCTCAGTCAGAACAGATCTCCTGACATTGATACAAACACAACCAGTTCCTCCCCTAAGGAGGGTCCAGGGCTTGTTTCAGAAAGGTTATTTTTCATTTGCATACTCTCACTGAGGGGATGGCAAGAACGGGTTACACAGACTTAGGATCTGGGTTGTGTTGTGTGGGATGCTGAAACAAGTTTCTCCTCACTGTTACCAGCAGGTCCAGTCCTTGGCATAAGAAGAAATCATGAAGGGATGTGCCACAGCCAGCAAAGAAATGTAGTTTAGGTGTACAGAAAATCCTTGGGGTTTGCAGAATAGAAGTGATACCATTCCTATTTTTAGTAGAGAGTGAAAGGATTCAGACCTGGAGTCTCTCAAGACACAACCTGGTTTCATGGGCAGTCACTCTGCCCCGAAGGCAAAGCCTGTTCTCCCCTATTAAATAGATCATCAGGCTTTTCTTTTTAGTGATGGCAGCCTGTTGGTTTGCAGCTGAGGTAGAGACCTTACTATAGGGTAGGGACATCTTTATGTTGTATGTTTGTACAGTGTTAGCCAGGAAGGTCTGTGTGCTGGGCAGGGCTTTTGAGGCACTATTTAGATATTAGCCATAAAAAGCATGTCCTGCAAAGGCCACAGTTCAGCTACTGCCTCACTTGAGCAGTGCAACAGGGAAACCTTTTTCAGGTGAAATGTGCAGGAGCTAGCAATCTAATTTTGCTGTATTAAAGATTTGATCAAATATCCCAAAATAGCATTTTGCCTGTCATATCTCTTGCGTGGTATAGCCAGGGTGCTGCAGCCCAGAGTGAGCTGTATTTTCGTGACGATCTCAATAATGTATGATTTTTCACTTGAAGAATGCAGTCTCTTGTGACTAGGAGGGAAAGCTCCATGGCTGTTATTTCTTTTTCATACTCTGCAGGGATGAAACAGGACATGGCAGCATACACAGCATACACAGAGGCAGCACAAACCAACCCCCAGGATCACAGCATCGCTTGCCAGCAGCAGCCTTGGTCCAACACCCTGATCTGGGTCCCATCTCCTGCACCATGGCGATTCTCCTGCACTCCTGGTGAGTACTGCCATGCTCACTTTCAGGTCTATGAAATGAAGGTATCTGTGCACCATTCATCTCTTGCCACAAGGATCCTACCATGAATACCGTGGCCTAGATGGCAGTGGGGCTTACTTTTAGCTTGCTATATTGTTTTGACCAAATGACATTCTGTAACATTCCCTGCGGGAAGCTGTTGTGTAAAACAAGACTGTTTCTGGGTATGTAATAATGTTTTTGATAAATGCTCCATATTGCATGCTCCAATTCATGATTTATAGTCTTTCGCGGTAATCAGGGAAGGGGCATTTCCTTTCTTTGCTTGTCTGGAGGCAAAGGTGCTGGAGTTAAAAACATTTGGCTTTCTTTTTAGTTGCTGCTGCCGTAGGAATTCTTTCCCATGCTAGTCCCTAGGCCTCAAAACCCTTCCAGGCACTGGAAGGAAAAAAAGCAGAATCCACTGAGGCAGGCTGCTGCAGTCAGTGTATGTGGACCTGAGACCATTTTGGCTGGCAAATTTTAGAGGAAGAAAGGATGGTCTTGCTGGATTGGAGGTTGGAGGATCTGGATTAAGTCCTGTCTTCATGCAAACTCTCTAACTGACTTTGCCCGTGTGCCTTGATTTTCATTTCTTTAAGCCCTGGTTCCTGGAGGGCTTTTCTTTTCTCGTAATGAAAGGTGAGCTGAAGTTTGATGGTGACAGACTCGGTATAGATAGGTTTGTTCTGTTTGGCTACCATATGGATGAAAGCCCTTTATTAGTGGTGTTAATTTCTCAGAGGGCAGGCAAAAAACGAATAGATGGTTGTGACAGCAGGGGTAAATGAAGGATCTCTTGCTATACTTGTCCCTGCCTGACAGAATTCAGGGCTAGGCCAGAGCTGGTTTATGGAAGGGCAGTGGTTGGTGGCAGTCGCATCTGGAAGCCAGCCTGCAAGCTACGATTGCCTCGTGCCTGCTCTCCGTCTGTCATTCACCACGTTGCATGTGTTAAGCCTGAAAAGTCACAGGCAAAGAAAAAGACTGCTTGCCCTTTTGCTTTTTTTGTTTCCTGCATTTTGCTTGATTTGAAGAGTTGTTAGATCTGTTTCTATTAAGTGCCGAGTTAGATCAATTCCTCTGGTTGTGCCGTGCTGACATGGGTTACCGAATGCTTTCCCTTTCTGCTCAGACTCTCTCCTCACAGGTCATGTTTGCCCACTGAAATTTGAGATGCAAACTGTCTGTGCTTTCTTCTGTATCTCCATCCCTCCCCTTTGTAACTAACCTGCTCACTGGTGTGACCATAACCAAACTCCTGTACCTGTACATTGCTTAGCAGAGGGGCAGCAGGCAGGAACGTGTCTCTCCCCTCTCCTTGTGCTCTTACATACAAACTACTCCCAATGCTCCAGATTTGTCAAAGGTGTTTGGGTGCTTAGAGATGCAGACAGCCTTGCAGGAGTGCCAAGACCCACCCCTCAAGCACTAGTGTTTTATTGCTGTTTAACTAATTCCCATAAAAATCAAGAGGCATAAGGCATAACCTTATTCAGAAGGTAAGGTCTGCATTCTCATCGAAGCCAATGGCAGGCAGGCAAGTAGGCGCTTCTGAAAATCTTGCTAAGTATCTTAAGAAACATTGCTGATCCCAAGTCCCTTTCCCCAGGGAATTATATACAGCAGATCTCTCTTCCCAAATTAATGCTCAAATTTAAACCTTTCTGATCCTAGTCCCAGCACAGAGGTGTCTACACAGCAGTGGCTCTACAGCGGCCATCTGCTCCGGCTCCATTAACCAGCAGTGGTGATTCTATGAGTAATAGTTGCTGTAACATTTTGGCTAAATAAATCACTTCATCCTCTAATCCCATGCACAGGGATAGCATCTGCTCTTCCTTTGCTTATGAGACGGGGCTTTGTGTGCCAGTACATTTTCCCCAAGTGACCTTCTCAGCAGCCCTGGGAGACTCTTCACTTACCCAGGTGAAATCCCAGTGCTGAGCCCCCGTTTTACAGTGATGGAAACTGGACTGAGCAGCTTTACCTACCCATGAAACACCCAGGTCCCACATTCATCCGCCTTCGTGATGTAATTTTCAGGCAGTAGCCCAGAACAGCCAGTTGCAAGGGAAATGCCATAAATCCAGCCCTCACTTGTACTGGTTTGTTCCACTGGGGACATGAAAATAAAGTCCCCTGGGACCAGCTCGAGTTCATCATCATTCTGGGGGGTGTAAGGATAGATCACTTGCAGAGTCTGGGGGAGAAAGAGAAGGACAAATGAATGAAGTGAAGGAGCACTCCCATACCAGACCTTTAACCTTAGCAAGGTGTGAACAGTTCTCCTTATAATGCATCACTTTGTGCTTTATCCAGTAAAGCTTTACCTTCAAGGAATTCCTGCCACTTCCCACTCTTTGCTGTTGGAAAGCTTTTCTAGGTATTTACTCCTTCTTCCCTCTTTGATTCCAGTTGTGTCTTTGATAACCAGGAGGGAAAGGGGGGATGATTATTTTAGAGCGAGCAAAAACATGACTGTGTGCTTATATCTAAGTGCCCTGTTAAAAATTTAACCAAATTCTTATTGGGACCTGGAATTTACACAGCTCTAGCGGTTAGTGACTATTTTTGGTTTACCTACTTGTGCTTGATCTGAAAGAGCAGTTCTCCTTGTTGCTGTTACTTGTGAAGACAAGGCAGAGACACTGCTGGGGGGGTTACAGGTTTGATTCAGTGACACCCTGCTCTCAAAGCTGTTCATGAGAATGCACAGGAAAAAATACAGGTGGTGAGAAATACTGGGATTTGGCCACATTGTTTTCTTTGTATTTCCTAACATGAACAGGATCAAGTTAAAAGGTGGGGGAAAGATCAGTGGGTATAATTCTGTAACCTCTTCACTGGAGCTTGAGGAATCCACATGTATTAAATGTCTATCAGTAACTTTCCTTGGAAATGGCTACAGCGGTCCCCTGTTTTAAAGGAGAACATGTTATTGTCCCTGGCCAAGCCTAACTTCTGCAATGGCATCATGCAAAGAAAAACCGTAATCTGTTGAGCAGCTCTGATCTCCTGATGGTGTCAGCCCATTTACTCACTAATCCTCCTAGACTATTTGTGGCATCTTCAAAGGAAGATGGAAACTAGTCACTGTCACCTGATACCACAAGGCCAAAAGTTTCACACATGGCTGCCTGAAGTTTGATATGCAAAGATGTGAGCTGGTTTTCATCAACAACTCCCTTTGCAGTCAGCGGTAGTGTTGACTACTCGCAGCTTCTAAAGGACAAGATGACTCTTTGGATAGGAAAGGAGGCTGTCTCACATGGGAAGCATGGCCTGGGCTGGGTCAGAGCACCGTGTGTGAGAGACTTCAGCTCTCTGGAGGCTTTGGCATCTGTTTACTCTGAGGTGCATTGTGTGCTGGACTAAAATCACTTCTTTCCACTCCGCCACAGGTTTTGTGTGCATGATTCTGAACAATGCTCTTCGGTAGGATTAATCACCTCAGCCTCAGGAGTCTAGTTTGCTGCCTGAGCAGGCACCTTTTGGAGGTTCCCTCCTCCAGAATTTGATTCATTTAGTCCTGAGATAGACATCTTAGATGGGTCAGATGACTCACTTTATGGAGGTGCCTGTTTCTCCGCACTGAGCCTCAGTGCAAAGGGAGCCACAGACCAGCTCAGACTTAGAGGTCTAACTTGGGGATATTTACAGGGAGGTAAGATGAATTTCATGCATGGTTTCTCTATGCCCAAGATCCCAATCTACAAAATAGAATATTTTTTTTCTGTATATTGTGTGGGAGAACAACATTATTAAGAAAACTATGTTAAGACACTTAGATACTGCAGTTATAGAATCCATAAGAGTAACTGAAGTATATGGGCCACGAGGGTAAATTTTTCTTACGCAATTAAAATAAATGCTGTGGTTAATAATAATGTCAAGCCTGTATAGAAGAAATAGATAGCGGTCAGGTTTATGATACTGGCCTGGTTCCTGAGAGATCAGACCAGTTTACGTTAAGCTAGCAGGACAGTCATTGTTAGAATTAATTAATCCAGCAGGGCAGTGTTCCCGCAAGAAGCAAGAAATGAAGTGGGTAAAATAGCAAGTCCAGGCAGTATGAGCAAAAAGCAAAAAAAATGCAAGATGGTCCGTTGGTTAAGATGACTGGTGGGATGTGGGGAGGTCTATGTTCTGGGTGTCCTTGTGGGACCTGAGGCAAATTCCTTCATGTCTGTATAATCTGTGCTGCATATCCGTACAACTCTCAGCAGGGGACATGGGAGTCCTTATTCAGCTCGCTCCTTGTCAGCACTTGTGAGCTGCAAATGCAGCTAGAACAGCCTGCGACTCTGCTACATCCTCTTTTTTCAAATTTTTGGACTGAAACAAGCTCCAAAAATTTACCTCATGATTAACGAAGCGTATGTCTCGGGAGAATATCGCAGCAACCCAGTCGCAGCCCAGTTTAACATCAATGTTCTGTGCTAACTTCTCCAGCGTGGGCAGGTGGCTGGTCTGGAAGTGATAGGCCAGTGTCACGTGGAGCTGCTTCTTGTGGGGCTCCACGTGAACATCTGCAAAGAGATGATGTCCGTTAACAACAAGTGACTGTCGAGATTAGCAGCTTTTTGAAGGTGTAAGAGTGTCTATCGGCTCTGAACAGGAGTTGGGAGCAGACCTTTTAAAGATAGCTTAAGTGGAACAAATTGTAGGCCAGTTTCTGAAAAGGCTCAGGGGAAGTCAAACATGAGTTCCCTATGTATGTTGCACCTTGGATCAAATTATTAAAGATTTGTGGTCTGGTTCAGTCCTGAGTCACACCAGGGCGGTAGGCAAGGCATCCTTGCTAAATGGCCAAAGCTCACTTGCATTCAGAAAACAATGGGTTTCTGGATGGTGTGATAACAGTTATTGCCATTTTGAACCCACTGGATCTTCTGCAAAAAAGAGACACTCTTCCAGGAAAAGGGTGGCCTTTCTATCATTAGCAAATTAGGATCTCTCCAAAATTAGCAAGGTAAAAATCAGAATTTTTACTCTCCCTCCTCTGGTCCCTCTCCTACGGTAGTAATTACAAATCCGTGGAATTTACATGTTCATGTGAATTGATTAAATCTTTTCCCTGGACATTAGTAGGATTACCAGATTGCCCACTGAGGGTGAAGTATTCCAGAATTGTGGAAACAGACATCGATATGATAATGATTCAAAATGATCCTACAGAAAAAGAACCTGTATTAGGAAAAGACTCCAGGAAGCAGAAAGGTGAAAGTATGTGCAATATTGAGACTCTTCCAGTAGATGTGGAAATCATAGGATACATTGTTTGCATATAATTTATTCTTGCTTATTCAACCAAAAATTGCAATTAAATTTGACTGATTATTCAGTCAAAATTGCAGCTATTCAGAGACTTGGCTCCAAGTGCCAGCCAGGGGTAGCTTTGCAAGCTCATCCATCTTTTTTTTGATTAGCAAGAAAAAATGTGCTCTGTATCTGTGAAAAAGCCCCAGAGACTTTAATGTGATAACCTGACCAAGCTGTGGACTGCAATGCAGCAATTGGCTTCCCCTAAAAAATAAGCAATTTGGTCTGAATTGGAGCAGTCGCAGGGGCAGAAGCTTGCTGGCAGCCATTGATGCTTCTTTCTTCTGTTTTTGGGGTAAGACCTGCCCTTTTTGACTGTGTTGGTTTGGAGGGTATGTCTCTGCTGTGCAGGGGGACATTTGTACCATTCTTACATGGCTGCAGCAGTCCTTGGACCCGCCTAACATCTCTGTGCTTGTTGCTGCTTTCCAAAATGTGCATGTGGAAATATAACAGCCATTTCCTCCCTCTTCTAAAGGGAAGAAAAGTTCTAGGTCACTGTCAGGTGAAAGCAATGCATTTCAGAGGTGTGATGAACCTACGTCACGTCTGTATCTCTTCCTCTGAACCGGGGCAGAGACTTGTAGCTGTTCTACATGTCATTATGGGGTGCCTGTCTAGCACGGGAACACCCCAGGGACTCAGAAGGTGCTGTATCTTGATGCACTTAAACTCCAGGATGAGCCTGTGATACTGAAGGACTAAACCGGTTGTGTTGTGACTAGTCTGGGCTGAGCGCTACAGTGACGGAGGGTGGGAGGATTAGTCAGGGAGCTATTATAGTGCTCTGATGCTGTTCTGACTTCCAAGTTTGGAGGTAATCGGAGGACACCTGGAGAGCCTGATCAGTGGCAGAGACCGTCAGGGCACGGGGTGCTCTGGTTATTTCCCCCTCCCAGTTCCTGAGGGGTTCCCTCCTCCAGAAGCAGCAGAGGACTGGGTGACAGAGCCATCTGTGGTGTTACTGAGATAGGGCTATTTGAGAAGGTTCCCTCCTATGTTGCCAGGGCACTTGAGGTCTTCTCACAGAACCCTGTTTGCATCTCAGAAATGCAGTGAAAAATCGAACACAGCCTTTACATGGCTGGGGAAGGTTTTGTGACAGTGGCTTGAGGCATCGAGTGGAGCAGGAAATGCTCAGCCTTGCAGACAGAGCGTCTATCTGAAAGGTTAAGGAACCACCAAATGTCAACTTCCCTTTCAGGAGATAACACTTGAGACTAAGTGTGAGGTGATCTTTCAACTGAAAAAGCACTGAAACACAAAGCACCTGACGGGGTGTTCCTCTCGGGCTCTTAGCCTTCAGGACACTTTTAAAAATCAGGTATTGGCTTCACAAGCTTCATTTCTTTGTGCCATCAAAACTTTGTTCTCTGAAAATGCCCAAGCCTTGACCACGTTGTGAGCTCTTTGAGACTGACAGCATAGTCACTCACCTGCTTTAGAAGCAGCCTCTGCAGCGAAGTCTGCAGCAAACTTCTTGAGGACCTCAGCACTTTCTTCCTTGACAAAAAGCCCAATGAAGTTTGAGGACGTGTAGAGCTCCAAAGGTAGAGGGGCAGGGAATTTGCATTTCCACCGCATCACGGTGGCCTGCAGAGCTTCAGTGAGAGCATCGACCTTGCTGTCCTCACACTGCCAAAGGAAACGGGACAAGCATTTCTCAGGTGGAGAAGCATTCCTTATGCCTGTGCTTAGCTCTCCAGTGTAGAGGAAGGAAAGGCTTGGGTGGGTGGGAGTGAATGGTAATGCAGTGAGAAAAAGCGCAGGGTCATAGAAAAAGGGGTGTTTAGAAATCATCTGCCCCTCCCTTGTGCTCAAAGCAGGATCAGCTATCCCCGAGTAACCTTCTTAACCTCACCCCCCATCTATTCTCATGTTAATGATCACTTGAGATTATGAGAATTTGGTCTTCTGCTGCCTCTCTTCCCTTAAAACAACCCGCTTAAAAACCAATTACCTCCTCAACAAGCCCAGGCATCAGGCGGTTCTGGTAATACCCCCCCTGCCACGAACTCCGGAGCACAGCCCCTTCTGCAGCGCCTGAATGAAGCATGTAAGGTCTCCAGTCTGGAGCTGGCAAGGGCTGCTCATGAATGCATGCATAAAGGCAACGGAAAGAGGAGCTCTGGTTTACCATAAAGAACTGGCAAAGTGTGATATGTGGGAAAATGTTGTGAGCTTTGTTCTTCCCACAGATCTGCTTTGACTGCTGCCAGAACTCAGACAGCTTCTGAGCCAGGGGGCCCGTGGGGCGCAGGTAGAGGACGTACTCCCGGGGCAGGGTGTCATCGAGGAATGGGTCACCCACATGGGAGAACAGCCTGAGAGGGAGAAAAAACTGTTAGATGGACAGATAAAGACACATATTTTTTCAGCAACATCAGCTTCCCCTGTCCTCAGTCCCTTTCACTCTCCCTTTATGGAAACAATCAGCTCTGGCAGGTCAGGCAGAGAGGTGCACTGTCTCACCTGCAGCCCATTACCACTACTAAGTAATATAGAAAATTGGTTTTTAGTTTCAGTCTGAGGCTCTGAAGATCTAACCTGGGTCACTGCTTCTGCCTTTCTGACTTTTGGTGTACAAAACACAGGGAGGAGAGCACTAGAAATTGCTCAACATCTTTGAAAAGGCAGCTCTCAGTTTTCTGTTTAGGTGCTAGAGTGGAGAGAGAAGTGGTTCCTTTCTCTCACCTTTTTTTGCTATTACTCGAGATCACAAACTCCCAGACAAGGCTTGTTTCTGGATTGCTTATTTACAGCACTTAAATGATGTCTCACTAATTTTGCTAGTGCCTTTTGATAACGCCCCTGTTTAAACATCCCACATTCTAATGGCTAAAATCTTAGACATTAAATTCACTAATTTTTTTTACTCTTCTTAACATTTATTACTTCATACCAACCAGTCGCATGCTGCTTGAACACTTCTTCCACCTGTCGATGCCAGTGCTTTTTGTCTAAAGAGAGAACAAAATAAAAAAAATACTTCAGTGATGCTGGATTTTATGGCTATAGTCACATCTATTGCTTGAACCTTGGTTCCTTGCTGGGGAAGGGCTGTAACGGTGTGTTTAGAAACCTGCGGGGTACGCTTTCCACACGGATTCCCTCAGCCCTGGGGCTTTCTTTCGGATGAGTGGCCTGTCAAATTGTTTGAGGGGCAAAGTCATGCAGCCTGTTTGAAGCATGAGATATCGACCTCTGGGTTTTCCCTGCTTGGCCTGGTGCTTTTCTGGCTAGTGAAGCACCGCCTGTTGGCATTTAAGGACCTCTTTGCTGATCGTTTCCTCAGCACGAAAATCAAAAGGTTTGGGTCTGGAAGTGCAGACATTGCAATAGCACCGAGGACAAGAAAAATTCAACTGCCACCAGGGGGCACAAACCAGAGATTTTTCAGGTTACGATAACCTGCCAAAATTTGCTAGTTCCCTTCAGTCCTTGCTACATTGAAGATGCTCTTTTGCTTATTTCCCTTCAGGATGCCTCCCTTTCACTCGAGCTAGGAAGACCTAAGTCTGTTTAGCAAGTTTTCCAGTTGCAGAATAAACCAGCACAGTGCTGTTTAACTTGTAGACATGTAATTGTGTTTTCCAAATGCTGGACATGAGCATTGAAATGCAGCTGTGTATCAGCTCAGCTTTGCAGCACTAGAGACTGCCAACATGAGGAATTCACCCAGAATCCAAAGGCTTAAATATTTAGCAAAAATTATGAATGAAGGAGACAGAAAAGGATAGAAACATTAGGGTCATGGGGCAGAAATCAGGCCCTCAGTTGGACGTCAGGAGGCAAATTCCCCATGAATAGGTGATTTCAGAGGTTCCTACTTAAGGGAAGAAGGGGCAGTATTGCTCTCAAACAAGTGGATCTGGTAGGAAGGAGGCCAAAACGAATGGGATGGTGGTCTAATCTAATTAACCAGCACACACTCATGCAAAATGATGTGGGTGGAGGAAGGTCTGAAGGGCAAGAAGCCTTCGCAGAAGGCGAAAGTGGGGTTTCCAGGGAGCTGAAGCAAGGGAAGGGGAAGCGATCCTACAGATGGACAGTGCCAGAAAAGGATCTACATCCTACAGACCCTGCTGGTAGAAAGATGTGTCTTTCCCAGCATTAGACAGCAAGGAATGTGCTCAGGCATCAGTGCAGCTCCCACCAAAGGCAAAGCCCTGCTGGCTGCGGTTCGGCATGTGAAGCACGAGCAGGGATACAGCCCAGGGACTGGGAAAGGCGACAGCCAGTTGTATTCTCCAGTCGTTAATTTGGCTGAAGCAGCTGCCTCCCTTTTGCTCTGTGGGTTGTACGCCGTGTCTCAGAGCTGCCTGCTCTTAGCGACAGAAAATCTGACTGAGGACAGGAAAACTTCTAGTTTACACCGGTTGGCCTCAAGCCGTAACCTAATCTTACTAAATATGGTATGTTACAGCTTGATAATAGTGCAAAAGACTTGCTGACATCTTCAAGCTAGAGGGAATGTGTCTGACCAAAGAGACAAGATCAATGTACACTCTGTGATATTTGCTGCTGGTTGGTTATAGGAAGCAGGTCCAAGTGAGGGAGAAGGGCCATGGCTCGAGGATTAGGGCAGCTGGAACCTTCCAGCATTTCTTGTTTCTGCCCATAGTGCTGTATAGGATGTTTACGGCGCTTTTGTTGCCCTTTCTGTCTGCAGTGATGACTTTCGAAAGCACTCTGATAACCATGCGGGAGTATGCAACGTTACCCACCAGCTCGTAGACATGTGTTGTTGACTCAGCTGTGTTTCAGCTCTGCCCTTGGCTTCCCCACCCCTTGAATATACATATTTTTCTTCATTTTGAGAGTAAGAGGAAGGCAGAAAGATAATGCTGCAAAAAAGGGCTGTGTTGCAAATGTGTGATTATGAAAATACTTCCTCCTGAAGCATTTTGCTGCCCTTATCTGCCAGCATTCATTTGAGATCAGCAGAGCGCTGGTCCAAGCACCTGCCTTCTGGAAGGATGTATCTTGCACGTTCAACATCGTAGTTTGGTCTGTTCTGTCTTGCTGACCTTTCCCTAGTCTGGCTCAGGTGCACTATGCAAAACAGCCACTGCTTTGCTTTGAAAAGTAGTTCAGACAGGAGCAAAGAGCAAAAAGCAAAAAGCTGTCCCCTTGCACAGGCTGGGAACCTTTCAGGAGGCTGCTCCTTGAGCAGAGCAATGGCCGTCCATGGATTTTCCTGGCCTTGGTTTCATCGTCCATTTCTATTAAGTAGCTTTTGCCTGGGTTGTTTATGCTCTTTAAAACACCACTAAAATGTGACTCTCCTAACCATACATCTTGCCACTGAAGTGTGTCTGTCTGTGTTGCATCCATGGCAGTGAATTAAAACCGTCCTCCCAGTAAAGCTCTGGCTTCGAAATGAGCAGTTTCTCCCGTTGCAAAGTGAGGGCAGACAAGCTGGCTCGCACTCGGTATTTACTCCCTCCAGTCCCCAGAGCAGATCTCTGAAGGAGTAATGCACAATCTAGCAGGACAGACGGTTCTGCCACCCACCCTTGTTGACTTGTTCCCTTAATGAATTGATGTTTCCTTGGAACAAATAGCACAATAGAGCTCTGCTGGAATTGACTGCAGCTCCTTCTCTGCTGCCTTTGTGCTCCCGGGACCCCAAAGGGCATTAGAAAACATTAGGCTGGGCCCCACATGCTTTTGTTCATGAGTGATTTCAAAAGGTGCCTATGTCTTCCATGGGGACAATAAACTCTCTTTTCAATTTAATTTTCAGTGCGAGGAGGAAGTACTGCATAAAACAAATAAAAGCCAAGGTATATTTTTATCATGGGACCTGAAGCTGAGAGGCACTGGTTTTTTTTTCCTTTTTTATTTAGTGCTGGGAATGGTGATGATGATTGATAGACTCTGGTTAGTCACAAAACAGGGCATGCACTGCACCCCTCCCAAATACCTGCCTCTGTAGCACCATCAGAACCTGGAGAGGACCTGTCCTCCGGGTGCTCCAGCTCCCCCCGTCCCTGGAAGATCAACTTTTTAAAAGTTGAGTACTCAAAACTAGTCACAGCTATGTTTGGCCACTTACAAAAGTGGCCTGATTTTCACAACTGCTGAGTGCAGTGGGAGCTGGAAGACATATTCTGCTCCTGAGAAAATCAGGTCACTTAATTAGGTGACTAGCTATGGCTTAGGTGCTCAGATTTACTCATGCTGGGTAGCAAGTGTTGACTGTAGTATTGTAGCTAGTGCTAAGAAGTGGTTTTGTGATGCAGATGCACCAGAAAAGAAAAAAGGGCCAGAAAATAACTTATTTTTCAGAATCTACCAAACCAGCATCGCTCAGTAACCATTTCTGGTCAAGCAAAAATTGCAGCTGGATTCAGATAGGGGGTAAAAAGCTTTATGCAGCATTACTAGTCCCTTGAGCCACCCTGTTCCTCCATCTCTTAAATTCTGCAGCCTCTGAGATGAAGTACAGGGAGTTGATTTAACAACGCACAGCCATGCGTAATAGCAATTTTGAATAGAGAGCAAGGGAGGTGCTATGTCCAACTGCAGGTCTGGAGATGGAGAGTTTAGGGAAGGGGAAAGAAGATCCTAACAGCAGTGTCTTCCAAAAGTACTGCAAGTATTTAAGCCACCACAAAGAATCAGATTTTTTTGATTCTTCAATTTAAAGGCTTCCCTGTGACACTCTTCAATGTCAGATCCCAGGGAAAGTCTTCCTACACTCAATCGCTAGTTAAGCAGTATCAAAATATTGCTAGGAAGCGTCCCAGCTCAACAGTTGACCCCTTAGCCTGAAACATTACAGCAGAACCCTTGTTGCTGCCCTGGAATACATATTAATGTGTAAATGGTGCCCGTTTTAACCCCAGCCCACTTAATGGGAGAGCGCACAGCTCTGCATGCTACAGAACTTAACTCATTACTATTGCAGGATTTTTGGCTTCCTGCAATTTCAGGGTAGACAAAAAAGGCAGGGCAATGTCAATTCAGATAGGAAATATATATCAATAAACATAAAGTATAATGGCAAAATCCCATTTACTTCAGAGGAAATGACTGTAATGGGGAATGATGCATTAACCATAAAGAGGACCTTCAGTCTCAGAAGCACCACACAGAAATCCTTCCTCTGTAAGTGCTCAGCTTTCTTATTCTCATCCAGTTTAATGAAGGAGGGGGTGTGTGGCTGCCGATGGTGTTGTAGTGCATGGGACAGTGCAGGAAAGTTAATGCAAACAGCACAAGAGCAAGGGACAGGGGGAACTACTTTGAGATATTTCTTTATCTGCACCTGCATTATATTTTATCACTAAAAAGGTATGCAAACTTTGGGGTGTTGATGCCCAGAGCAGGGACCAGCCAACGTGCAAGGCTCTGTGCTGGGGTGCGGAAGGCAGGTGCCTTTGTGCACTGTGGCCATGCAGGGTCCCCAGCCTCCATTGCGGCCAGCCTGGGCTGCAGGGGCCGGGACCTTCAAGCCCTTGGCGCTGGCCCTTCAGGCATGCACAGCACAGAGACTGCTGCCGGTAACATCTTGTCCCACTCACACCTTGAAATACAGCAAGGCTGAGCCTGAACCCTGGGGCCAAGAGAGTCTGTCTGGTAGAATCACAGAATCATAGAATGGCTAGAGTTGGAAGGAACCTTAAAGATCATCTAGTTCCAACCCCCCTGCCATAGGCAGGGACATCTCCCATTAGACCAGGTTGCTCAAAGCCCCATTCAACCTGGCTTTGTGGTTTTTTTAATGCATCCATTATGCTGTATTTGTAGTAAACCCTTTCACAAATGTGCTGTGAGAGCACATACACACACATATTTACGTACCCATTCATCTATGCTTATACCAACATATCAACACTGTCTAGCTGAATATTTATTTCTATATACATATAAGATGTATGTTTCTAAGATCAGATTTGGGCAGACAGAAAAGGATAGCCTGTACTAACAGTGTAGATTGAACATACCTACCACATTATTTCCATGGTGGGAAGACTGTTTTTTCCCATGACTTCTTAATTGTCCACTTTAATATCCCACTGTTGCTCCATATATCTATACACCTATCTATATGTGTAGTTGAGAGAAAAGGACTGTTGTCCAGAATCAATGTCTAATTCATAGAAAGTTGGTCCCTCTGGCTGCTGTTTAGGACTGAATTTCCCCGTTTCCATCAGCTCTCCCTTTGCTATAATAAGCAGAGATTCAAACCCTGCCATCGGCAGGGCTGACCTCTCTCTGTTTGTACGAGGGAGCTTGCTCTGCTGCGTGTTGCTGTAGAAAATGCGAGCAGCAGCCTCTACCTCAGATCCACCTACGAGTTGTCTGCCTACGGAGGCACCGAGGGATTTGTGAATGAGCAATGGAAGGATGGGGGCAGCCTGTTAAAAGAAAGGGAATGACTAAATCTTCCCTTTCATTAAGTGCCTCCAGCCTAGACAAACTTCTTATCCGTGAACAAAACCCCTTGGAGGGATGAATTCATCAGTTCAAGTAGCCCTGAATCTTTGGCCCATAAAATATTTAGCTGTGTAAATAAAGATTTATTTTGGAAACTGCATTAAACATGATGGAAGTACTTGGCTCTCCTCATCATTAGGTTCAGTTCAAAGGACTGCCTGACATGATAAGATAGGAATTATGGATCATAATTTATGCCAAATGAGTTTGAAAGAAGAATGCTGTCAAATAGAACACTTTTCTTAGGATTCTAAAATAGGCACCTTTATTTTTGCTTGCGTGTGCGTATAAAATATGTATTTATGTAAACATATATTCAAATAGGTATACGTATCTATTTAAAGCTTGACTTTTTTCAGTCTGTGCTGGTTTATGGTAAAAGAATAGAAAACAAAATGCTGTCTGGCTCCAGGGAATGACAAAAGATAGGCCTTTTCTAGATGTGGCTGCAGTTGCTGTTTGGAGCATGCCTGTGAGTCCAGGTACAAGTCAGAAACATAATAGTTAATTCCCCCTTAGCTTACATGTGGAACTCAGCCCTGGTGCAGGACATCCTGAATCCAAACCCTGCTGTATAGCAATATGTATAGGGAAGCAGTTAGAAATTCTTTGCAAACAGTAAAGTTCCCTGCTTTTTTTTTTTTTTGGTGTGTGTGTTTGTTTCCAAATTGCCTGTCAACTGACTTTATAGATTCCTTAATTTTTTCAGTTTTCATTGTTTATACCATTAACAGTACAATAGTGGCAATGTGTCTATTTTAGGCTTTCAATAAACAATTGCACATTGAAGAACAGTTTTGCAAGCAAAATTTCTGTCCATCTAATGACTTGATTATTTGATATAGGGAAAGATAACCAAATTCCAAATAACTGACTGCATGTCTCAGGAACTGCTTAGTTGCTCTACATACAAAAATGGCCACAGTGAGGTGTTCTTTCCAAATGGTTTCTGATGTGGGTTATTCAAATGTGTTCCTCGGAATTCTTAATATGCAGAATTCAGTTGGTCACCAAAAATCATATGATCCTGTTTCTGTTCTTATTTGGGTGACCTTACTTCTATAAATAGGGACAGGACAGGAAGGTATCACTAGGGATCAAGTTCCTGTTTAGGGTAGGGGGCTGGGTAGGTTCCTTTTCTGCAGTTTGTTAAGAGAAAAACACCCAAAAACCTGGCTCTTTTTACAAGACAGAAACCACTCTTAACATAAATGCATGGCAGAAGAATTACTTTTTTTTTCCCCTTCTTTTTTTCCCTTGAGCTTTGGCTCAATCCTTCAAGTATTACCTTAGTTTATCCTTCTGTTGCTTTCCACACATGATGGAGGACATAAAGTCCTCCTCACGTTTACTGAGTGACTCTAATTGCAGCCACATCCTCCGCAAAACGCGAGTTCATTGCTATACGCCGAGATCCCCGTAGGAACACGCTGTTCGGTACAACATCCCCAATTTAGGTCAGCGAATGCTATAAGCAGATCACAGCTAAGAAAAGACTCAGGTCTTGCCTGAAATACAGGAACTTTCAGAGGAGTACGGGGAACTGCCTGACTGCACAGTGGCTACGGAGGCTGCAAGATTTCAAACTGTGCTATATCCTGTAGGTCACATAAATATTTATAGAAGGTGCCTGACAGCATGATAGGGCTCGGTAGTTCTCTTCCTCCTCCTTCCCAAGGGGTGGCTTCTTACTCCCAGCTATTGAATACCAAGCTCTGGTCATTGGAAAGAGAGAGAAATGGGAAACGCCATTAGAAATAAGTTTGCGAAGCTCGCTGCTCTGAATTTCTAGTTTCCATCATTTAAAATATTCATTTTTTCAGAGGACAGTCCAGCTGGCAAACTGCAGTCTGGCCACATGATGATGATGATGATTATTTTTAAGTGCAAAGAGTGAGGTCTTGGGCGTGTGTCTCTGTTTTACATGTTTATTTTTTTTTAAGTTATGTAAGATTTTGAAGGCGGATTTTTCCCCCTTCTTCAGCACATGTGCACTAAGTCATTCCCCTAATCCTCTGCTTAGCCGGCTTGTTAAAGCAAAAGAAGAGGGAAGTACAGACTCATAAAAAGTGTCCGGGATAAAGGCAGGAATGTAGCAGCCATTTAACATTTTTAAAGAGATACACAGTTTAAAAAGGAAACAGGATATTATTTTCTTCAGAACAATAACAGTACAGCGTTTTACGAGGCATGGGCTTAGATGTCAAAGTCCTGAGCTTGCAGTTGCTAGCCACTCTACCAGGTCCCCGCATGATGGAGGAGAAACGAGGTGCAGGTATTTTGGCCGATTGAACTGGTCCCCCACCATCAAAATTTCTTTGTCCTTCTATTCCCTACTTAAGGTGCAAAAACTTGTCATTATTTTTGCTTACCATTATGGTATTGTTTTCTTTTCAGTGTTTGTTTTGGATTTTATTTGTTGTCTGGCTTCCTAGTTCACTTGCTTAAGCTTTTCTCCCTCTATGTGAATCTAGAAACATACTGCTGCTCAAACGGAGCAGTGGTGTCTGAAAATAACAGGAGTCCTGAAGTTGGAGATTTAAGAAAACGATGTCTCACAACTCCCTAATAAAACCTTAAGAGTTGGCAGCAGCTCAGCTGGCTGATTCAGGAAGGTTCAACATTTTGATGCAGAGCAATCACTGGAAAACAGTGACTGGGTTAAGGAAGACAGTGGTAATAACCGCTGCTGGTAAAGGGTTTGCAGAATTCTGAATATTAGCAATATAGTCAAATATAGCTAATACAAATAAATTCAGATAGAAAGTGGTTATAACTGGAGCACAATCAGCAGAGGCTCGTCCCCTTCAAATGCCTAATTTTAATACTAGCTGGAATGTAGCAGAACGACCAAGATTTCATTATTCAAATAGCGCAGTGCAGGAGAGCAGGAGCTTTCATCCCAATACTATTAATACATTTTTAGCTAACCAGGAAGACAATGTCTTTGCAAGGAGCCAAGTTAGAGGTTTAAGTATGCTCAAATGTACCATCTGGAGTTTCAGTGATAGCCAGAAAAGGAAGCAGTTGTCATGCTGATTGGAAATAAGTAAGTTCCCTCGCAGCATTCAAGGCAAACACGATGCTTTCTTCTTTCTAATTGCTCTTCTTCCTATATAGAAATGAGCTGGGATGGAACAGAGATTTGCCGTATCTCTGCTTTCTGTATCAAGGTCCTCTTATTGCTAGGGCCTCTTTTTCCCATGGGGGTGGGTTTTGGGCAGAGCGTGGATTTGCCACACGGCTTGCCAGCGCAGGAAGCCGGGCCAGGTGGCTGCTCATGGCACGTGGTGCCCAGTGAGTGCTGCTCGACACGTGAATTGCAATTGTCTCGCTGCCACTTCATCAGCACCTGCCTCTCCATCTGTCACCTCCCCGCTTACTCCGAGTGGCACAGCTCGCCTTTGGCAACCGCCGCTTTGGCAGTGTCCACAGTGTCCAGCAAAGCTCCAGCGGGAAGCACCAGGACACGCTACCCAAAAACCTAATGATGGAGCACACCCCATAGAGTCTCATTTGGAGAGGGTGAGATGGGAGGTGGAGAGACAGTAATGTCACACAGGTAATGGAAGAGGGGATGGTTTTGCTGTGGATGCTCTAACGTGCCTTGCTCTTCCTGGCCTGGGTCTCTCTGGAGAGACATGCGCTTGTTTTTTTTGCCCCCAGTTCTTTAAGGCAGCCCCACTTTACTCCTTCATATGTAGAATTGTGTAGTATCATGTAGATCTTTAGGAAGAAGGAAAAAAAAAAAAAGCCACAACTAGCACTTTAAAGTGCCGGTGTTAACATTTTCCAGCTTCTTAGGGTTTCAAAACAGGAAGTTTGGGGGCGGTGCAGTTGCACAATTTGCCAAAAAGCTGCTGTTCTGTGAAGTTGGTGACACTGGGCTGTACCAGGAACTGGAGCCCTGCAGGCCACCAAGGCCCTCATTTTCTGGGACTAATTCTCAGTGCGATGTGAGGAGGTTTTGACATGCTGCTCCTATTAGTAGGAGCCATGTGGTTTGAGCTCATCTTGACTGCCAGTGGAGAGTTGACTTTTTCTCCAAAGACAGAGTAAACCCCAGTGCTAAGGGGAAGTTTTCCCAGCCTGACAGAGAGGAAGCGGGTAGAGATAACATAGACCAACGTCAACATGGTGTAGCTAAAGACTGAAAACAAAGCATTGAGCTGCTTGGTTTGGATCTTGTGATGAAACTTGTGATGCAAACTTCCTTCTAGGTTAGAGTCCTGGTCTTTGTATCATGCACATTCTCAGAGGGAGAGTTTGAATGTTTGTCTGAACTTACTTTGACTCGGCAGCAGTGAGATTTGGACTATACCGTCCACTTAGATTTGGACTATATCGTCCACTTAATGTGCAAACAACAAGCGCTCCCAAAGTACTGTTCAAAGATGGTGAAGCATCAGGTTGGGACTTGCATAGCCAAATCCATTCACTGTTTCAGTCTGTTTCCATCTAGTAGAGGGAAGGGAATATATCACAACTAAATCCCATGGTTGTCTCTACAGTAAGGCTTCATGGGCCTATCTGGAATTTAATGTTCAAGTTGGTCAGTACATGAGACGGAATAACTTTCTACCAAGAGGAAAGGCAATGATTAATATCAAAGCAATGATATTTTGTGGTTAGTGTGAATATCTGTTTGCCAGAGATGGAAGAGTTAAGACACCCATGTCCTGACAGCAGGACTTGGCCAACTTAATTTGGTATTCTTTGCACTGGTCAGTTTTTGCATTATTTCCTGCATTTGGAATAGCCTAACTGTGTTCATTCTGACATCGTGTTTTCATCTCAAGTGGTTATTTTCTCTTCTTTATGGTCATGTCTGTTTATCATGAGGAATCTTATATGTTGTATGTACTAATGGAGTCACAACTTTGCTGAAAAGGCAAACCTCAGAGAAAGAAAATGGGAAGCAGATGCCTAGTGAGAAGCTAACTGTGATCTCACACCTAAAATAGACTCACACAAAGCAACAAGAAGGAAGTCTAAGAAATTAAGGAAGGTGGAAGGAAGAAGGGTGGGGTGCTGAGATAGTTGGGTTAAAGGCAAAAAAGAGATACTCAAAATAGCCTCCTGCTTTAGACAGCTCTGTTCAGGAAATTTTTTAAGCCTTGCTGTTTTCAATAATATAAATATTTCAAAATATTTCAAATATTATTCCTTGCTTACTGTTTCTTGACATCTAGATAGGACCAAGTTATGTCAATATTAATATTCATGTGGGAGACCTGTTCAAGAACCCCAGAATGCTGTAGGAAGTGGGGGAAAGGAGGATTAATGCAGCAGATGGTGAGGCACACTTGCCACTGACTTAAGGCTAAAACACCCCCCCAACAGTGTTGGGGTTGGGAGTGCCACGATACTAGAAGTCCCGTCTTGGGGTGAGAAATTGCACAGAGGTTTCAGCCTCTTGCCTCAGAGATTTTAAAGTGTGTGGTTAAACCAGTAAGCCAAAGCTAATGTCAAAGTTTCCATTAGGGGAAAAAAGGTAAAAAAAAAAAGTTAGTTAGCAAGCTTTGGTCTGAATTTCAATTTGGGTGACTGTATTTTGTCTCCTTCAGATCGCTCTGTAGTCCTCAGCTGACGTAAGTCTTTGCTAGTTGTGGTGAACTCTCTACAGTAATCGGGAGAACTCCAGTCAAATGAAACTGTAACAAAAACTTTGGTGGAGATGTTTAAGGTAGCTTCATTTTGGCTTGCCTCTTCTACTTCTTGTTGCAAGAGGAAGAAATTTAAACAAATGTGGATGCTTTTGAGGGTCCTGTACGCTAAAGTAAAGCAAGATATCCAAACTGGAATGAAGTATTGCTGTGTTGTATCTGTCACCAGCCTCAAGTGGCAGAAGCTGTAAAGATGTGCAGTACAATTATTTTGCTGTTATAATATTAATAACAATGAGAAGTGATAAAATCTTGGCCAGAGTTTAAACTCTAATACCAGATTATACATTAAAAATGTTCCTTTAGTGTCTGGTTAAGTTATCTGGAGTTTCTACATGAGGTCTAGCCAAAAGTCTCTGAGTGGTTTAAACAGCAACTATGGAAGGGTTAAAAAAAGCCACATTAAAAATATATATGTTTGAAGTCTAAAAGGGAACAGGAAATGAAGAATTGTGATAAACTGAGAAACAATGAGATAAAGAAGGATCTGAGAATGTAATGAGAAAACTTTACCACAGACTGGGAATATTTCGCTGCGTACTTTGCTGATTATGGCCTGTCAATTCTAACTGTACAGTCTTTATTCCTGTATCTGATCATATTTTTGCAGAATAAATAAGTGAATTACAAAAAAAGAAAATAGGAAGACCTTAATGAGACCTGGATTTAGTAATTATCCCTACACCAGAGAGTGTTTATGCATATATTTAAATTCAAGCACATACTTACAGACTTCAGCGAGGCATATGCACACGCCAACTGCTCTTCTGCAAAGCATGTGCTGAAAGGTTATTGCAAATCAAGCTTTGGGTCTATTCTTTCTTCCAGCAGAATTTCTAGGGATTTTAAAACAAGTGTTTGCCATGATAAAAGTATCTTTTTTCAGTTCGCTGAAAACCTGGGGATTTGATGCTAGCAAGTAGCAAACGGATATGTATTTTCTGGAGCAGGTCTGTACTTAACACCCCACCCAAACCCAAAAAAGCCCCAAAGCAGCATACTTGACCGAAGGTTTGTGCAACCTTCAGCACAGCACAGCACCTGCACGGCCCCGCTCCGTCCCCTCGCCGTGGGATTCTCCTTGACCCAGTTCATAGCCTTCAATTAAGGGCTCCCAAATCTAGCGGGTATCGTGATGCACTGGTTACTCAAGCGCTCACTTCTGATGTTTGTGGAAGAATAACTTCACCTTGCTGTGCTCCAAGATGCCTGTTAAACATCATAAAATGCTCTCTGCAGCCGCAGCATTCTCCAGTGCCTGGCACAGGGGAGCTCAGAGACCTCAGTAGGGCACAACCACAGTATAGATCATAAAACATCAGCTCAGCAGGTCTCTCTCCCCATCATATCAGTCTCTTCTGAGCCATCTGAGTAAGCGCGAGCAGCATTAGGTCTTAAAAAATGCTCAGCACACAATTTCATCTGACTGCAAGGGATAGGAATTCCCAGGGGCTAAGCACTGCTGAAACTCTGCAAACTTTACAGTGCCGACCATAAAGATGCTCAGCTCCTATTCTATGCATTGCACATCAAAAAATCAACATGCGGGTCCCACAGTCTAGTTATATCTCCCTCCTTCCCCTCCTCTCAGCATTGTCATTTTAATTTCTGACACCTAGGAAGTCGGGTACTGGGAGCAATGGACTGGGATTAAGTAAGGATTTAGTCCTCGCTCCTTTTGCCTGAGAAAAGCTCCTTGTGTATGTGTATGAGGATCAAGACATAACCTGGCCTGTCCTCTGCCTCCTCTATTCATATGCTTGACCAATATGACTACTGGTATTTTGTGACTGCTTGGGTACTTAAATGGTGGGAGATTTGGGGCTTCCCTTTAGTGAAGAGAAGACCATCAGGATTCCCAGATGAGATGTGTTGTCTGAATATAAAGTGTTATTTTCTCATGATTTTTCCTTTGCCAGTCACCAAAGACAGCTATCACTTCGCCTTAGCACTTTACCAGAAGCATCTCCCATGTGGAGGCACACTTCATCCTATTGCCAGGGCTGTGTAGGAGGCCAAGTCTTGGATGCTTGCCTTGAAGACCTTGTTATCCAGATTGATCTTTTCAGGCAGGTATTGTTAGACAGACAGACACACATACACACTAGCATCACCTCATTTCCATAGTGTAGCTCTCCCCCGCGCCGGAGTATAAGTACTGGTGTGGGGGTGTATTTCTAAAATTATTCATGATGCATATCTTTTACAACTGATCCCCATCTTATCTATTTTGTGTGTGTGTCTGATATCTTGAAAGCATACTAAAAGTGCAATTTTTTCTTAAATGCAGAAGGAATGGAAAGAATATTGCGGCCTTTCTTTCTATCACGCTGACGAGGCAGCCTGTCCTGTGCTGCATGTCACTGATGCGCTTCAGCTCTTGGTAGCCAGGCAGCTGCCACGAACAGCAGCGTTAGCAAGTGCGGCACGTCAGCGGCAGTACCCTGGTAGAGCACTTTGCAGCATTGGTGCTGCAAAATACTAGCTGTGCTTACAGCAAGACCCCCTTTCTCTGCCCTGGCAGAGTGGGGTCTTGGGAGATGAAATAAGAAAGAGCTATAAATTAAATGAATGGCAGGTGCTTAGTGTGGATAAGGATCAGTTATAAAGTCCCCTTGGCTTCAAAAGAGTACTTTGTCATGCAGGCTCGTGTGATTATGGTAGAGGACCTAGATTGACAGGAGCTTCCTTTGGTAAATACTTAAGAGCTGCCTTGTTAAAAGTAGGCATGAAAGGAGAATACTAGGTATCAGTTCAGAATAATTCTTTGCAGTAAATTTCAGAGGCTAATAGCAAGGCACATATGTAAATCATGCATGTAAGTGTGCTGTAAGAAGTGCGAGAGCCCTTCTGGAGTCCAGAATCACATTCTTCCAAGAGACAAACTCTTTCCAGTGGGTCTCACAGGAACAGAACGCTGCAGCCCAGCTTTTATCCCTGCCCAGCGTTACCTTCTGAATGCAAACGCATTTAGGGAGCCACTGCCCGTTTGAGCCACTGCCCTACAGTCTGCAGCCCAAGTCAGCTGCAGGCTTGCCATCACCAAACCAGGAGATGGGCTTAGAGATCCTCAGACTAAGGCAAAAAAATGAAAATACGAAATTTTAAGTTGAAGGAGGCAAAAAAATGGAACCTAGTTCTCAAAAATATCAAAAAGGAAGACGCTGTGATTTCTTCTTGCATTTTTTCCTAGGTTTTAAAATTGGAGGGTACCCTGGGGACACTTTTCAAGCTTTTCTTGGTAGTGAGGCCTTTCTTTAGTCTAGTTCTCAAAAGATCTGAGGCTTATAGGACCGTGCTGTGTCCATGTGTGTGTCTATGAGTCTCTCCAACTTCCTATGATAACTTCTGAACCTGCTAGTATATTTAAACCCCATGTGACAGAGATGTAGGGCTATCAAGGATATTTCATGTCTTGCAGCTTCTGTAAATACAGGTTCCTGGATAGCCATAAGTAACCTTAGGAGTGCACCAGCTGGAAAAGATTGTAAGGTGAGCTTACTCGTTACTCAACATCAGAGGATCCTCACAGAAACAAGCCCTAAGAAATGCCGCAGTCATAAGAAAAGCATCAACCATCAGAAAGACATGTGCACAAAACCAGGCTTTGTTGAGTTCTGGCATTCCGGGAGCTGGTTGTTCAAAGACAGTGAAGGTTCAAAGGCAGCTACAGCATGCTCTACACATTTTTCTGCCGTAGATTCATCAGGGTAGGCAGGGCTTTTGTGCAGACAGTGAAAGCCCAAGTGAGATCGGGACTGGACAGGAGTTCAGATCTGAAAGTGCATGAACTATACCAACACGAGCACATTTATACTGCCACAGTTGCAGATATATTGAGAAAGTTTTGCAGAAATTACTGTCCTGGGAAAGCCAAAAGAACAGAATATATGTTTCAACAAGACATATGTGTCTGGTGGATCCCACAGCTCCAGGAGCTGAGGCTTAGAGAAAGTCACCAAATATTGCAGGATGATGGCCTCCTAGCTGCAGATCTGCAGGCTCCGGTGCTCCCAGTGCTGGCGGCTGCTGTTTCATGTGCGTGCAGGCACATGAGATAACCTAACCTTTCCTCAGTCCTTCCCCGTTCTCTGAACGGACCTGCTTCTGCTAGCCTCTTACTGCTCCTACCTCTCTCAACAATTTCACTAAACACCCTTGGGAAGGGCAGATAAGGAGGTTCCATGAAATATGAATTATTGTGTGCATGCAGGGATTTTCTCTCTCTCCCATTCACATGTAGCAATACATGATTTCAGGCTGCAGCTGCAAACAGATCTTCCTCGGTGCATTCCTCTTTGTCCCTTCTGCAGTTTAACATTTAACACTTTATCTCTGCAAAGCATATTGGCAGACATGTTTCTATATAGGGCGAAAATAAATTGCATGGAGTGAGGCTACAGTGAACATCAGGGTAAATTCTGTTGGCAGGAGGCAGACCTCGGTACCATTTTCTGCTGCTCAACACTTACTCTTTTCTGCATTAAGGTTTTTGGGTGTTTGCGGATGCTAAGCCCAGTTCTGCATGGATTCCTGTGTGGACAGACTGAACTGCATGGAAATTACTCCCTCCTGCAAGACAGATAAACATGCAGTATACTAAACTGCATCAAGACCACGAGGCTTTCAGAAGAGCTCAGCACTAGCCTAATTTTGCTCCCAGTGGTATTGAATGAGGCAGAATTAGGCTAGAACTGAGCTTCTGAAAGCTGTACCCTATCTTCCTCTTGCTGTAGTTCTCTAAAAATAAGGAGTCCAATTAAATCAACAGCAGTACAAAGTATGAGGGAATGTATAATTAATTAAAAAAATCAAAGGCTGTCTTACAGCACTGATCAGCATTTAGCAATCCTGCCACCAGCTCTTACTCTTTTCATTCTTCCTTTTTAATCAGTGATTATTGTTGTATCTCCTTACATTACAGTCACATATTCTGGTAGTATTTCAATGTGACTGTGTTCCCTGGGAGCAGTAATCCTAGTCACAGGAGGAGAATAAGAAACTCCATTAAAAAATGAAGGGAACAATCTGTTACCGTCTTCAGTCCTTGTCCTGACACCAAACTGTGTTGTCAACTGGAGCCCTGATATCGGTGAAAGATAAAATTTTACTCACTGTGATAGTCAAGGCCTTAGTTTGCAACACAGCCCCGACGAGAAACTAAAGCCCGAGAGACAAGAAACTGCACGTCCAAAGTAATCTCTCAGAGCTATTTGCTCTCCCTATTTCTATTGTTCTGTATCTAGCACTCCCAAATACAAAGAATTGGGGTTTTTTTGGTCTACCAAGAGAGCGTAAGGTGGCCACCTGCGAGCACAGGGTTTTGCCACCTCCCAAACAAGTGTTTCACACTTTTACTCTTGCAGTGCGTTGTGAAGGGAGCTAAAGAGGATGTGTTCTTCTCAGTTATCCTGGCAGGAATCCCCAGAAGCTGTGCTGGATTCACAGCAAATCTGGAGTGACTCCATCTGGGTCGCCGGGAGCAGAATCTGGTTTATGTTTTGGGTGCCAGCTGTTAGTGGGAAACAGTGAGACAACGTGGAAGGAGAATCTGTATCATCCCGTTCTGGTGGCTTCTCATCATTCTATGCCTAGATTTCTGCACTTTTCCTTTGTCTGGCTGAATTTCAGGTTGAATCTGTTTCTTTGTGGCAGTAAATGTGGACAGTTAAAAAGGCTTGTGATAGGGCAGTAGGGTAAGGACGGACTTTTGCCTCAAGGAAAGACTGAGGGGGATTCGCTCCATCTAACCAACAGCAGTGGCACCGGTTGCTCACTTTGTAGGTAGTTTCAGGGAAGTGAATGAATCTTGTGGTGGTGGCATCCTTCCTTTTAAATATAGTTATTCATACTGTAGATACCTGCATCTAGACTCCTCTTTACAGTCAATGGAGGCACTTGTAGGGCATGTTTACTTCTGGCGAGGGTAGGCATTTAAAATAGGTCAGATGACTCACGCTCTGCAAGTGCCTGTTTCTCCCCACTGCCTGGAAAAAGAGTGAGATGACTGGTCCAGACATGGGCATCGCCTCCTGACATGTAAGGTTATGTGAAAGTACTCTCGCCCTCTGGTTTTCTGTGCCTATTCTCCGTCTCCTGTCGGTGCGCTCTATCCTTTCCTCCTGTATATTTAGATCACAAATTGCCCTTGGCGCTGTAAACTCCTGGAACGCGTGACGTCAGCGTGACGGTATCTCGGGATCTTTCAGCAGTACTGTCACAAAAATAACAGTACAATACTTTCCAATCAGTACAAACCGACAGGAAAAAAAAAAAAATCAGTTGTGAGAGACAAACTATGCATAGTGTGGTCTCTAAGCTAGCAAAAGAGCCGAGGGGGAAGTTCTTTTACCTCAAGCCATGCAAGCAGCTTGTAGGTGTGACTCACAGTTTCTTTATCCTCAGCTAAATACCCCTTGTAAGAAGCCTGGTAGAAATTATTAGTAAAAGAGCACCCATCTCTAGGTTTCAGTGAAGTTTAGTAGCAAGTTATATCCCTGCTGTAGATTGGTGTAGAACAGCTCAAGGAGGACTAAAAGGGATCACGTTCTTGCAGAGCTCTCTGAGATTTCAACGCGACAGCGTATTTGTACGAACGTCTGCCCTGGGCTGTATCATAGTGGTGTGTCTGTTAAAAAGAAGGGACGCTTTTCGGTTTGAAATATAATTTCAGATAGTTCCTGCATTGTTGGGTCACGTATGAAGGAAGAGTTCAGTACTGCAAACCTGGCTGCCCCGCACGGAAGCCTCATTGTGTAGTTTGTATCGAGTATTTCTGAAGGATCGCCCCTCAGATAAGTCCTTCAAATAGATTCCGAATTCCAGGATACATCCCTGCTGCTGCCAGATTTAAAAATAAAGGACTCTACCAGGTTTTTTTTCATGTAGGGAAGAGCCATTTTTACTCCTCTGCTGCCTTTGCTGACTGGGCACTCATTTCCAGCTATAGGCTGCTGCTCTGAACTGCGCATTTGAAGTTATTTTTGAAGTGCGTTATTACCCTCAAGTTGCATCTCTCCCTTTTTGATGCATAATTTAGATTTTAGCCTCTTCTGAATTACATGCCTAAGGAACTGATGATGCTTCTGGGAAAAAACAACAATAATAAAACTGTACAAAGTATTCTTTGTGGAGGCTGTACTGGATATAAACACATTTATACTTCTCTGAGCTTTCCCTGTTTTTGTCTCTGGGGCGTTTACATGAATACACACTTCTGTTGTTTGGAAATTCACCAACACGGATGAGAACTCATGAATTCCCGCTGCACATCACCTGTGTCATGAAATCACAGTTCTTTGTGGTACCCTGATGGAGGGATGGATGAGTGAATGGATGGATGGACTATGGATGGAAGAGAAATTAGAAGTAGCATTTTTTCTAATGGAGGAGCTTCTTCATTACAGAAGAGGAAGGCCAAGCAAAACGCAAGGATAAACATGACTATTAATGTTGGGAGGGGGCTTGAGTAGCTAGATCGAGTGCTAGATGTGGTTCTCTTTTGCTGGTTGATGTTGACAAATCTATGTATTTCTGGGTGCATTTTATACTGCCCCCAAAATAGAGATAGTGAGGTCTCTGGCTGCTGCTTTAGCTTGCCACAGATTTCTTCCAAAATCTGCTGAAGCCCACAGAAGAAAATTGCAGTGGCTTACAAAAGCCTTTGGGACTTCTATATAAATTGGTCTGACTCTTTCAGGATGGGATAAAGGATTGTTTTATGTGTGTGCTCCACTTCAACGCGGCTACGCGGAGGGAGGGGGCTGATTCTCTGCATTTGGTTTCAGCATCTGTAAGATGGAGGAGGGTTTTATAAGCTGTGGGCTGCACAAGGCACTGTGAATTTTGATTATTTGGGCCAACTATTTCAAATGTCAGTCACTGAGGTCAGGCATCTCAAATAGGAACCTAAACAAAATCACCGTGATTTTCAAATGTGTTGTTAAAATCTGTGGACCAACAGACCAACAGGCTGAGGACCAACAGGCACTCAGTATTTTTGTCAAACCGGGTTGCTTTTGTTTTGCTTCATACGGATGTTGCTGCTCAACTTAACAAACCCAAGCTTAAGTGTCTTTGGCTTTAGTATTTCTAATTAAAGGTGTAGGCATTTTGGGTGAGATCCCACAGTGTATGAAATGCCACTACTCTACTGAACCTGGCTTAAAATTATTAGTACCATGTCCAAAGTTAATTAAAATCACAGATTTAAGATGTCTCTGCATTGTACGTGATAGCTAATTGTAACGGAGTTCATCCGTGCTGCTCCTGAGGTTAAAAAAAAAAAAGAAAAATTGGCTGAAATTATCTGTCGAGTTAGAATTGAGATATAGTGGGGGAAGGAAAAAAATCTAAAATGGGATTTTTTTTCTAAGTATTGGAGGCAACATCAGCAGGTTTTTAAGTATGTAATTTATAGGGGAAGTGACTCAAATGAAATTATGCACTTTAAAAAATCAGCAAAGCGTTGAGGGCATAATAACCTTTGAAGAATTTTAAAAGCCCTTTCATATTCGTATTATTAGAGTTCCTCAATCCTGTAATTTTACTTCCTTTTTTTTTTTTTTTTAATGGCACAGCTCCTAATATCAAGTGATTATTTCAGAATCAATGAGTTTCATTAGAAAAAGCTAAGTCAATCCATATCCTTCCAGTCTGGGGAGAAAAGCTTAAGAAAACAACTTACATGTATCTAAAACCTTACAGACTGTGACGAAAAAATGTTCAGGCTTTAATGTTCTGGTTATTAAATCTCACTTTAAGCCAGCCTCATGAGCTTCTGTCCTTAGTCATAAGCCCTAAATTTTGCAGTCCTCTATTGGAGCAGGTGCAAGATGGAGAGAAAAAGGGCTCAGAAACTCAAGTTCTTCCATCCATCAAACTTTGTGGCAGCTCCCCACACGAAGTAAAAGTATATAGCAGTTTATGGTGATGATGTGGCTAATTTTCTGTATCCCTCTGTCCCATTAACAGGGAGACCTGCAAAAGCATTTTTGGGGCAATCCACTACCATTTAAAAATGTCCTCACTATATTGAAGTCCCCATTATTTTCCTCCTCTCTTCTCTCAAATCAAGGTGCCTTGAATTAATTCAGACATTACTTATACAGAAAGTGCAAAAAAGGCTGTACTTGCTGAAAAAACCTTCTCTGTAATCATTCTAATCTGTTGTTGCCTTTTTTTTTTGTTTTTATTGCAATATTTGACACTTGATCTTTGTGATGTTTGAGAAGTGTTATAGTA
Organism: Larus michahellis; assembly: GCF_964199755.1. Lineage (NCBI taxonomy): Eukaryota > Metazoa > Chordata > Aves > Charadriiformes > Laridae > Larus > Larus michahellis. Next base: position 4,872,858 of record NC_133912.1, read on the forward strand.
GATCACATAAAAGGCCCTTACAGATTATTATTTTTTCCCATTCTGTGGCCAGCAGTGAGTGCTTAAAACCAGTATAAAAGCAGGCAGACAGAAGTCATCTTCCTCTGCTCATACCTTTGTGCTTTCCCAGCATTCAGCAGCTGGCAGTTTAAATATTTCTTGAGCCAAAAAGTGCATCGGAAGGACTGCGATAGCTGATCTCTGAACCCACTTTCGCCTTCTCCCTTTACAACCCTGCCCCTATGACTTCTACACTGTAGTTATTTGCTGCATGAAAAAAGTTCTTCCTTGAGCTTATTTTAAGCCTTTTACCTCCTGCACCAGCTGTAGGACCCAAGCAGCCTCTTAATGTTCCTTGTGGCCAAAGCAATGTGTAAAAAGGTAACTGAGAATGTCAGTGTAACACATTAGGGAGCTGCAGATCAAGTGATGGAGGACCTTTACTAAGACCAGAACACATGATCCTGGGTAAAAGCCAAATAAGTGACAGCCTCACACCTTGTCCATTACCATGAGGAGTAAGCATTTTATGTAGAAAAATCAACTTTTTTTTCCTGCCTGAGAGCTATAAGTTTGCCAACAAAACATGCATTTGTTGTTGTTGTTGAAAAGAGCTGAAAATGTTCTGCTTTCAAATTTATTTTTAGGGAGTGGGTTTTCTGATGCAAATAGAAAATTCTGATAAACTCTTCTACTGAACATTTCAGCTTTTCCTTGCCTTTGTAATAGAAACTATGGTTTACTAGGGGTTTCTGAAGGGTCACCTGGAGGCACGTTGATTTTGTTATCCTCCAGACTATCTCTGGTGGAAGAAAGGTAACACCACTGAACAAACTCCCTTCTGCCTTTGACCCAAAGATTGCAAACACCCTTCACAAAGGGGCTGGAATTTGCTTCAAAAGGAGTCAAACAATAACCTTTCAATGGATTCCATCACTTCCGTAATAAACAAAACATGATTCCCTTTCAAGCTTATCTGTGTGCCAAGTTCTGTGGTTACAATACAATAGCTGTATTGTTCTTGTATGCTGCAGGCTAAAATGTATTTTGGTAACTGCTGCTCTTTATAACACAATCGGCTGATGACAGTTATTCTAGCAAACCATTAACTCCTTCAGCCCGAGAGGACCTTTTCCAAGCTGGCTGGATAAGCCTCAAGAAGTTGATTTCTCCCACTGAGCATTGAAAGAACAGAAAGTAACATAAACTTGGGACTCTCAATGTTAGATAACATGTAAATTATGGTGACTCATAGTGGAAAATCATAGATAAAAATGACACAAAGACTTATTTAACCACCATCTTGTGATTTTTTTCCCTGTACATCAGTGTGTGAGATATACTCACACGTACTTCAGGATAATGCTACTATTTGTCCATCCCCCTGCCCTGCAGCTGTCTCGGAAGATATGAGATACAGAATAAAAATGTACATACATATTCATATTCAGCTCACATTCCCCATTGAGGCATGAATGAACCCTGAAACAGTTTTAATCACTGGTACATTTGTGACAAATATGCTAGTTCCCACAGTTACACTCATGAAAAAGCTTGCCGTTTTTTGCTAGAGTGCCTGGGTTACTAATGGGATATTCCCATTTTACAGTGCGGAAAACAGATAGAGGGGAAACGCAAGGAGTTAGAGGGTGATCCTAAGCAGTGAGAAGACTGGAAATAGATTCAAAGTGATGGTTTCCCAGGCTTCCCTTCTTGAACTGAACTACAAGAACCACACAAGCCTACAAGGGCTGCTTGGAAAGGCCAGAATGGGCAGAATATCTGTCTCTTCATGGCAGGAAACATTGAGAACATGGGTTTTTTTTCAGTGTGTGCATGTGGTATTTTTGTAATTCAAGCTGAAGTCATGGGCAATCTCTGAAAACAAACCAAAAAACCAAAACCAAGTATGTTAACATGAGTGGGAGACCAATTCCAGCAGCGAATGAGAGTTTAAGGACAGGAGATATTTCTTTCTCCTGTATCAGTAAAGCCCATCCTAAACTATGCTAAGGAAACATGCCCGTGGGGAGAGAAAACAGCTTGGCAAAAACAACAAAAAAAGGTTTTAATTTCTGAAGGACACAGGTTCATAAATAAGTGTTAGAAACTGTGGCTGGATTTCTAAAGAAAGGCTGAAAAAGTGCATTATATTGTAGAGAAGGAGTTTCCATATTACTCATCCTGCCCATCTCCCAGACAGCACAGAATTCTTCCCGGTAGTATGGTCTCATTTGCTTTCTTCAGCTCAGTGTTCAGAGGCTGAAGGAACGAGGCCAGCCGACCTTACAATTAGAAATGTTCTTCCTAATATTCCGCTGTAATTTGTCTTTGCTCATTTTCCTGCATTAGCCTTTATGAACTTCATGAGGCAACCTTAATTGCATTCCCTTCTGGCTGCTTAAGGAAGGACTGTTTTTGCCTGGATTGAAGGCAGGGTTTGAAGCCAGGGTCCTCGGAGCCAGAGCTTTGGCAGTCACATCACGGGAGCGTCCCCACTAACCGGTAACAGCACTGGGCTGTTAGTCCTTCCTACCCACCACTTCCCCAGCACGTGATGCTCCAGCAAGGGCAGGAGGTTCACATCCCTGTCACTCAGCCAACGTACGTTTTATTCCCTCCATTCATTCATTGCAGCTTTTCTCTGAATTTCCTTGCTTTGTTGATAGCTCTCTGCTGTAGGTACTTCAGCAGAATGAAGTCTTTGATGATTTTTTTTTCTTTCTGTGCATTCTGGAGCACCTGAGCTGGGATTTTTTCAGGCACCCTGAAGTGTGAGCTTCCCAAAACAGCTTGATTTTACAAATCACCTTGTTTTGCAAAGATCTAAATTGCTTAACTTCTTTAGCCTCCTCTGAAAACCCCATCCGTGAAAGACTTCGTAAGTTAGAGCTCATCTATAACATCCATGCTGTGCATGCTGAAATGCAGCTCAGTGTGGGGCCAGGAACTTGCAGAGGGAAATGAATTGCATTATATGTACATGGTACATTACAAGCGCTAATGCTTCTGTCTTTCTAGGAAGTCCTGCACTCCCATTTGCCGCACAAAGCCCATCTCTGTAAAGGATGATGAAGCGGGCAGTCCTGTGCTACAGTCCCCACCTTTCCTTGCTTTTTCCCTGTCTGTATTCACACGATGTTACCTCTCTGCTACTTAGGTGGAGCTTTTTGGAGTAAAGGGCATCAGTATGCAATGTATGAACAGTGCTTACTAGCTTGTGACCTTGATGTCAGAAGGAGGCTTTTTGGTTCCCCCAGCATATGCATTATTAATGCAAATATCATCACAACTCGCTGCGAGGAACCAGAATTTTCTTCCCTTGTACTATGGTGTATAAAGTATAGATCAAGCGGCTTCATTTGCTGTGTCTAAACTAGAGCTCCTTAAAACTCTGGCATTTTCAAAACTTCAATAGATTTTCTTACTAACTTGAGAAATTGTTTTTAAAATGGTGAGCATTTTTTATATCCCGCCAACAAAATCTGATTGTGGTTGTGCTGTATGGGGACTAGCAGATTGTGGAGAACGACAGAAAATGTATGTTAGGCTCATTTTAGGTTTGAGGGAGGCAACTCATAAACAAATACACATGAAGAACCATTTACAGGAATAATACATTCAGTTTTCAAGGTGTCAGTGTATGTGTCTGTCCTTAGTGCGTGAGTCTCTAGTTCCTTCTCAGTCCAGATCTCAGTCAACTGCAACTGTATTTTTCAGTCCTGTAGGAACCTTTCTGATTGTTTTTTTTCAGTGAATCATGGCTTTTCATCTTCTTAGCATTTCTGTGTGCCTGATTCTCTCTGAAACTAAATCCTATTCATACTAAATTTAGTGGCAAAACTAAAATCTTATTTTTTGTTTGCTTGTTTAAAAGCAAAAGGCCAAATTGCTAAGAATTTTTCCTAACAATTCTAGTTAGAAATAGAAGGTAAAGAAGTCTGGCAAAATGGAGAAGTCAGCGTTGAGGTTTGTGTAATTTACTCCATCCCCTGCAGTGGAAACATTTGTACCTGGGTATCGCAGTGATTAGATGTGTGATAGATGGGGAGAGAAATTGGCATTGAAATTTGGGTTCATTAAGGACCATTCACAGGGCTGTAACTCAGGCGTAGGAACAGTTTTTGAGTTTTGGTTGTAGACAGATGAAGTTTCATGAAAAAAGCCACTAGGATCCCATGGAAATGGTATGTTTTAATCCTTAAATAAAAGTCTAGAAGCCGAGAGCCTGACAAGCCTTCTGAAGCATGAAGAGTCCTTCCTGGCCTGTCATCGTGTCACCGAGGGGACAGCGCAAAGCTGCTTTTGTGTTGTTGCAAACCAACATTTTCAAGGTGCATAAATACGCCTGAAAAAACTCCAGAATGAGAATAACCTCTTGCAACTCCCCAAAAAGTTTGATCAAAGCCAGCTCAATTGTCTGTATCAGAGGAGTTAAAAAACAACAAAAAAACATACCCGTGCAAAAGCGGGGAGAAACGTAAAGGCTAAAGGCTGCTGTAACCACGAAGTATCAACTTCATCGCCCACCCACCTCCCACACACAACTAGAAATAACTTTAAATAATTTATTTAAGTGTGTCTGTATTGCAGTTACATATTTAATGACTTAAAGGAACAGTGTTTCGCTTCAGAATAAATTTGAATTTTCCATAATTTGAAGGTAAGCATTACTCCTGCACCCTGTTCTCCGAGAATTTCAGAATGCTTTACAGCGCTCAGAGGATTAAACTCTACGCTGCTGTCTCAGGTAGTCATTACCCTTATTAACAGAGAGAAAACCACGGTGCAAATGCACTTAGTAACTAAACCTGGAACACGGTAATTCAGTGAGAGAACAAAGAATGAGCTAATTCCCCTGTCCTGCTTACTGAAAATTAGAAGAATAAAAATATCTCTCATCTTTCCTCTGCTCCTATTGTTTGTTGCCTGAAGAGTTGTCTTTTCATAGATAATAATATATTCAGGGACTTAAGGGCAAAAAGTTAACCAGGAATGTTAGTGGCAGAATGATGGGGACATTTATACAGTAAAAATATCATGTTGGAATTACCTAAGCTCATTAGAGATGAAAACATCTGACTGAGTCTTGCTGTGAATTTTATTAATAATGGTGAATAGTTCACGTCTCCAGAATTGTCTGTCCTTTTCGGTAAAGATCATCACCTTGATAATGGTCGCGGTTTGTCCAGCTACTTTCAGGAAATTCTGATTTTCATGTACTGAGCATATCGGTACATTTGTAGAAATTAATTTGGGTTTTATCAGCATAGAAATAATCCCGAATGTGAGTTTTTTTATGGGCGCCCAGTCATTTTGACCTTGCAAATGGGCAAGAGAGCTGACAAAACCAAGACCTGGCATGCTTGCTTTTTTACCACACCATGTAGACTGATTTGGAAGAGAGAAAAAAAACCTAAAAACTGAACAAGCTTGGTTGGTCATTTCTGTGCTTGCAGCTTGATAGAGACAGTACACCCCCAGAAAAGGGAGAAGACTTAAACTTATACTTTTGGCACCATTTTCCCCATCCCCCTGAAAGAGCTCAGTGCCCTCATGGTGGGATGCTGTGTTCCAGCGCAATGAGGCACCGCGGAGATATCGCAGCACAGATAATGTCCCAGTGCAGTGCCACAGATGTGTCCTTCAGTCTCCAGCTGTGGCTGGAGTCTGGCAACCCTCTCTGGAAATACCGAAAAGCATCACAGTCTAAACACACAGATATTTATAAATTCATGCAAAGTTCCTCAAATCCTGTTAAATTCCTCTCTCCTTTATCCAAACGCTGCCTCTGCTCACACCAGTCCCTTTGCGTGCCTTTACCAACGCATCTCTTCTTTCTGCCAGCAGGGAATCCATCTGACTTGTAGAATAAAACCTGATTCTTGCTCCCTTCTTCTGCCTCCATGCTTAGATTAAGATCATTATGGAATAGGCACTGCCCTTGTCTGTAGGCTGGGATATACTGTGGGTGTCCCCATATGAATATAATTCCCCTCTGCCTTTTGGTCTGGACCTGGAGTGTGACATTTGGGGACTCTTGCCTTGGTGAGTACGTCCTTCTTGTAGTTGTCTAGGAAGTACTCAGAGAACCACTTCCTGTGCTATCGATGGGGTGAGATGAACGGTACTGCTAGTTTTGCATTCATCCGAGCCCTGAAAGACTCAGCAAAGAGCAAACAGTATGTGGTACAACCATTTTGTTAACAGAGGGAAAATCATGATCTTTAAAGCACCGTTTTCCCCTGTAAAAATACATGGTACGGAAAAGCTAATTATAGCCCCAAGGCTGACAATTACCAATGACAAACACAAACCCCCAAACAAACCCAACAGTTTCTCATTTTCAAGAAGTTACATCAATGCTCTTTAATGGCACAAAACCTGAACTATGTGTCAGCTTTCTTTTCTGCTGATGCTTACCTAGACCGAATCAGTGCTTACAGGGAAAGCAGAAGGCAAGGAAGCAGTTGAGCCCTGGCAGCTGTCTGAATCTCAGGCATCTTGCTTTAATTTCCCTTTCTTGGTGGCAGATGGTAGCTTTGCAGGGGTGTTAAATCTGCTCATAACTAATAGGGTGTTGTTTCTTCGAATGCTCCATCTATTTCCACAGGAACAAACCATCAATTCTCACTATAACATAGCACAACCCAATAGTCAAGAAACTATGATTTGACTGGGAAAAAAAACCCATATCACACCACCTACATCCCCCAAACCCCTATCAAATAAATAGTACTAACCCAGTGTTGTTTACTATACTTTCTCCCTTCTCGTGTATTCTGTTAGTTTAAGAGCTGATCCCGGTGTGCCGTTCCTCAGAGCTTTCGCAGCCAGGCTCCTCAGGCATGCTAAAATATGCAGGCTGAGAGAGATGCTTTAACTTCCTTCAGGCCCGGAGGTGCTGTTTGTTCAAAGGATAAAGCACAATCCCTGCCCTGAAGGACTCGCAGCTTAAACAGAGAAGAAAGAGAATGGAGTAAACAGTATATCATCCTTGGGACCTCCTAGGATCAAAGAAGGAGCGGGTCAGATATGTTGCATAGGTCTCGGCCCTTCTTTTACCAAGCTTCCCTTTCACTAAGCAGTGTAATTTCTGCAGTAGCACTATCATTTTGGTTATTCCCCTTCCACATAAACTAGCACAGCCCTTGGCTGTATCTGGGAGTGTTCAGCTGCCCGACAAGCCACCAAATAGGTAAATCCATAATGCCTGAAGTTGCTGCAAAGAATTGAAAGCAAAGCTTGCAGCACTCTTATGGACTGGTCAAGCAGTACTGTAAAATGCTCTGAGGCTCTTGCATAGAAGACAGTTGTGTCAGTGGACTCACTCTCAACAATAGGTAGAGGGACTTTATATGGCAAATATTGCGATTTATCATCCCTCAGTACAAACATCCAAGAAAGTGGGCTATGTGGTGCTGTAATCTATAGTTTCAGCCGCAGGCTGTAAGAGAAGCCAATGGACTAATTTTCTGCCTCCAGTATTTCCCCAAACTGTAATCCTGTAGATTTTGGCAACCCCCCCGCCCCAGTGTAAGATGTGTGCAGGATGTGTGATTGTGGTGGTGGGGAGGCAGTGGTTATAAAACTGCCCAGTACTTGGTCGTTCACATGACTTTCAGCGTCACCCCCAAACTGAAAAATGACCTGTTTGTGTGAAGCTTTTTCCATACCGTCAGCAGCCGAATCTCCTGTCAACTGCAACCGATGCACCTGCTAAGAGCAGAACCACCAGAGATCACAGCAAAGTAGCTTTCAGACGCTGATGAGCTCTGAAGTGGCCCATGTTTTGATTTTATCCTGCCTTCCTAGGACCGTAGGGAAAAGTTTCAGTTTTAATCCCAGCATCTGGTGTGCATTTGGTTGCAGAATAAAGGTTCATTCATACTACACATGCAGATTTCAGTCTTCACTGTCAAAATGCTTCCGCCCGAACTCTTCTAGGTAGAGTCCTTATCCTGGTCCCTCAATTGTCCCTCAACCTTTTGGCCTCTTTTATTTTGCCAAGGATCATCTTTACCGTGCAAACTATGCTCAGGGAAAGTCCTCATGCAATTAAGTGACCTGTTCTGAAGAAAGAGGGGTAGAAGTGCAGCTAGCATGAAGTCACTGGGGGTTATAGCATGATTTTATGGCCTTCGTTGGGCTCACCTGCAGGCCCAGCTGAGGGTCCACATGCTGCCTGCTGCTCAGGGGACAAGCCACGGCTTTTAAAGCAAGCTCTGTTATCAAACATCCAGGATGAATGAATAGACAAAAGAGACACCAAATAGAAGTAAGGAGTTTTCCCACCCACATAGCAGATACAATGACACCTTCTTCTGCTACCCAAAGATAGCCCAGCTGTTTATTAGTCTTAGTTGCTTTTAAAATGTAGAGGCTGTGACCTTCCCATTCAGGTTGAAGGAAATGGAATGGCAGGGATCCCAGTGATTTCACAATTTGGCTTTTGTTCAGATTGTACTCTTATGTTAACTGCAGGACAAATTGCGAGGCCCTTCCAGTTTCTTGGTTGTGTAGACGTAAGGCCACATGGAGGTATTCTCTTCTGGATAAACTGCACAGACAACAGGGGCAGACTTTGCTTCCTACTATTCCTGTATTGTTTCCCCCCACCTTCAATTAACCTTTATCATCCATGCAATAATAAGCTCAGCTAAGAATCAAAGGAGTTAGGTACTGGGATTTGCTTATATCACACTTTTATGTGATTCTGTAAACCGGTTTATAATTCTGTTCATCCCAGAGCTGGCTCAAAGAAGAAACACATGACTCTCTTGCCTGATAATGGCTTGCTCCTGGTCTTCCTGACGAACTTCTGGGGTGGTCAACCTAGGCTGAGTTCAGAATACTTTAATAGTGAAGTATTACACAGGGCTCGTTGCAGACTGGAGAATAGGGGAATACCGAGCAGCAGGCAGGAGACAAGATTCTCACGCTGAAACTTTAAGCTCATGTTTTTATCTGAAAGGGAGAAAGGGGATTTCCCATTTCAACTGGATGCTTCCCATTAAAAGAGAATGCAGCTGTAGAATAATAGCCACCGATCTCTGTACTCTTGCAGTAACTTGCATCCTCGTTTCTCTCCATTTCCTTCAAAAATCAGTAAGATTGGACTCTTCTAAACTGTATTCACTATGATTTGATTACAAGTCAGAACTGTGCTCCCGTTGATTTTCATGTCGCTTTGCAGTACTGTCTTTGAAATCTCTCCATGACATGGTCATGGCCTCAGCGTAGTACTTGATGGAGTTACAGCAAGCAGATGCCCAGCCCAGATGAACGATGGATTTGTTAATGCACATTGAAGGCCAGGATTAAAATGTATGTGACCCAATACTTTCTGTGCTGTCAAAACTGATACTAAGATTAATAACTAAGTTTTGTCAAATGCATTTAAAAGAACTAAGGGCATGCCACGTCCATGTTTTTTCCCAGGTCTATCAATTCTAAAAATATACAAGCAGCACCCACACAAGTTGCTGAGGAATAAAGGGCTTAGATATCTTTGGGGAGATTGCGAAGGCAGATGTTTGCCTTTTTGTACCAGTAAAATTCAGTCCTCTGCTGAATCTTTGTTTGCTAAACTCAGGGTTGCATGCTTCTCACATAACTAGGTGAGTTTAACTGAGCCACCTAAAATAAAAGCTTAGGAGTCTTGGGCACCCTCTGGAGTTGATTTAGATGGTTATTCAGGCAACCCATGGTCTCAGCTAGAAAGATTGAAGGTCTTTTGTACTTAAAATACAAAATACAAAGTAAGCAAACAAACTCAAGTGCTTTTAAGATAATGCATTAGCGAGTGGTGGAAATTACTGGCACATAGTGTTGCAGAGGTTAAAGTATAAATGCATTAAGAAAAGGAAATATAAATTAGGATTGGCTTAATGGTGGCTTTCAAGCATTTTGGGCCAAATGCAAAGTTTGGCTCAGGAATTTTCCAAGTTGCTGATTAGTACAGACTAAGAACAGAAGAACTGCTTAGTGGCGTATTAAACTAAATGAACCTTTCATCTAACGGGCTGTGCAAGTCTTATATTTTTATGCATGCACATTAGAGGAAGGGCAAGCCGTTATTCTTTATAGTGTGGACGAATGATTTCTGATATCCCTCGTGTCATAGCAGGCCAGGACTGATCGCTGAGTTCAGCATGATAACCATGGTAGAGCCCCACTGGCAGCAGGGGATTTGGACTGTTCATTTATCACTGTGCAAACGTGATCAGAATTAAGCCCATTCATTTCCTGAAACCACTGGCTCACATCCTGTACATGTTCAGCCATGCAATGGTGTGCATCTCTTAGATGAAACCACAGAAAATGAGGCCCTGCAAGACAATATAGACACACCACTCTCCCCAAAGCACCCTTCATCTCAATAAGGGTCTGAGTGTCCTGTTCTTTTTAAGTCCTGTCCCATATATTTGTTTGACAATAGCTGTTAATCCAGGCCACAACTTGCAAAGCATGGATGAAATAGTAATGTAATATGTTGTGCAAACGTAAGATTTTATTAATCAGGCATCAAGTTCCCACGAGTGTGGTCAGGAAGACATACCTCATCAGAACAAATATGTTGTAGGACAGGTTTGTGTTTCTAGTGCCAGCCCTTCCACATACTTTGCTTGTGGTCTGAATCTCTGGTTAACACTGCAGACCCTCCTCAATACTTGGCTGGCTGGTTGGGATGTGTCGTTCAGCTTTTGTAAGCGGTGTTTGTCGTCAGTCTACAGGTTTTTTTCTGAACCAGCAAGCTCTCCTGGCTTCTACTGCTAATTGTGATGGTTTGGTTTGTATTGGAGAGAGGGAGAAAAAAAAAAAAAAGAAGAAAGAAAACCACATATTTTCCACAAATTGCTGCCTAACTTCAAGTGTACATACCCTGCATACTTCATTGTATATATTGTAGGAACATATGCTTGTGTATGTGTATACAAATGTGTGCATATGTCTGTATATATATAGTAAGTAGGTACATTGCTGTGTATTTTTACAGCTACTAACCCTAAGTAATCTCGGGGATTTTTAGCATTATAGATATGTTGTATTTGAATAGATATGCAATTGCCTTAAGATGTTTTGGGTGAGCTTCATAGTTGCAGAAGGGTTGCAGAGATGGAAGGAGTCCTTTCCTTCCCTTTCCAGATTCAGAAACAGACAGGAGACAAAGTGCCTGTGCTGTGTCAAGACAAGTTCCCCAGGATGGTAGGGGAGGCAGAGCAGGTACTAAACCCCAGTACCAGTGTTTGGGTGGAGGAAGGGGCCTCCACTGTCTTCTAGATACTCTGTGCTCCTGTTATGGCTTGTAAAGATTATGGAAATGGGTAAAAGTCAGATGTGTTCCAGGGGCTGCGCTGGCCTTGGCAAGAAACGAGAAAAATATGACTTATAAAAAGTCATAGCAGTTTTAAACTGGCAGAGTTCGGGGGGGAGAATTATTGTTTCTCTCCTTTGAATTCATCACAAAGGGGAGGGGGGAGGAAGACACAAAAATCCTGTATTTCCACATTTCTTTTCACCTAAGGTGGGCCAGCAAAATCACCTGTCACCAGAGCATATTTCTGTAAGCAGAGCTAAAACCAGAGATGGCCACTGGTGCCAGATTTACAGCTCCAGATTTCTGACCTTTGTTTCCTGCCCAGAGCAAGGGCAGTTGCGTGCTGCGCTCTGTCCGACGCGCTCCTGGGAGAGGGAAGGGATGGGAAGGAAGCCAGGGCCTGTGTTTCTGGGACGTGTTCAGTGCTGCTTTGCCATGAGCTACCACATCGCGGGAACATGAGATATTCTGCAAAAGCAGAGACCCTGAGAAGGGAAACTATAGGTACAATAACCCCAGCAAAAGCTGTCGCTGGAGCATGCCTGGAAAGCGTTAGCACAATGGGGAGGAAAGGTTTGCCGTGTGTTTACACTAATGCTGAACGACCTCTGCAGGGAGGGAAGGCGCTGAGGGACAGGCTCTGCAGTTGGACGGGAGGTCGCGATGGCTACGGCCCTCTCCACATCTGTGCTTCTTGTTTCCCCAAACGTCGCTCACTTACACAAACCTCTGCAAATATGTCAGCTGGCACGGCAAGCCCCAGGGGGGCGAACATGGCACAGAGCTGGATGCTCACTGTGACTCAGAAACCTCCTAAAAGTCAAACCCACCCGTTACTACAGTGCTTTCTGAAAACTCCAACCAGTATCAGTGAAGCACACTGCTCTCTGAAACCCGGAGGGCTGGGTTTCCTACTGCCATTTGCTTAACGCAGCCATTTTGAACACATGCAAAGTGGGGGAACGACTCCCACCCTGCCAGGCTGCCCGCTGTGTCAGCTTGCACAGGGAGGGGGAGAGCAAAGTATTTCTCTCTCTCAGTCCATCCCATTCACTGAAATCAATGGGATGTCAACATGTGTTTAGGGCTCTCTTGAATGGGAACCTAAATGTCCTTCTCTGCACATCTTAATAGATCCCATTCAGCCATCAGCACAGAAGATTCATTGTCACCAATTATTGCAAACATTTACACGTTCTCTTCTCAGCCTGGTCTTCTGACCAGTTGAAGCCATGCCAATCTCACTGGCCAGGCTAATCTCATTTCCTGGCTGAAGCTGGTTTATAGATGACTTGGGTATCACTAGCACACAAGTAAGGGAGGAAAATCAATGCTTACAACCCAATTCAAAGGCTGCTGAATCCAAGGGAATGATTCCTCTTCAAGCCAGCATGCTCTGAATGAGGCTAGACAAAAGAAAGCTTTGATAGCGATTGATTTTTGAGGGAAAGGAGCTGCGTCTTTTGCTAGGTTTGAAAATGAGTTGTTTAACAGTAAAGGCAAAATCCATGCTGGCTTGGAGAAGGTGATTGTGGCTGTGCAGAGGTTGCGATGATGAGAGGCAGGCAGGTTCCAGTCCCTAATGAAGAGAATTGAGAGGGGCTGTCCTGGATATACAGAAGTACTCTACTGTGAGAAAAGAGACGGTGAGAACTGATAATGAGAATGAAGAACTTCCTTTGATTATTGCGTCTCATTTCCTATAATGCAATCTACATCTTTAAAGAAAGCTCTTCTGTTAGATGTTAGATCCCCTTGCCTCCTCCACGTGATTAGATCTTAGGCTCTAGTATTGAAAAAGAAAGGTTAACCTGAATAAGGTAGAATATAAGTCTCTTTTTCTTCCGATTTATATGCTGCGTTAATGCAATGTAACACCACAGGTATGAGTGGAGCCATTTCAGATGTACAGCAAAATCTGGCAGGCAGGAAAGTGCAAAACGGTATGTGGTAGCAGCCAAGACGGTGCCGAGAGAACGTTGAGAATGAACAGGAGGCGATGGCTGAACCCATCCCAGCTTGCTCCTGGGTTTCGCATGGGGACAAGGGCAGGATTGTACCTGCAGTTTCTTTTAAAATGATAGTGGGAAACAAGATGGAATTGTTGCGTGTCTAAATGCCTAAATACTTTTGAAAATCTAGCCCTAAATTATTTTTGAAAATAGCTATTGTATTCGTAGATTATGTTAGACATGTCATACTAGGTTGTATATGCAAATTGGACTGGTAGTTTGGCTTTCAACAAATTACATAGACTCAGTTTGTCAAAAGCAAGTGCTGGTTTTGAATGCTTCCGTTTCACTTGTGCAAGGATTTTCAAAGACGGTGAGCATGATGCATCTGGGATTGGATGTGTGAGTGCTCACACATGCCTGTTTTTACATGTTTAAAACAAAAAAATTGAAAGCCAGTTTTGAAAACAGAAGCTTAATCCTTCTGTACTTGCAGTTTCCATATCTGTGAAATGGGGATGGCGATAACACTTATCACCCTGCTGATGGCAAAGCAAGCTGCCAGAAATTTCTCTGCCTTCCTTACATTGCAGTGGGCGGCAGAACATTCACAGTTATCACAGGGCAATGTCTGTACTTGAAACCCTGTTCCTTCAGAAGTAGCATATCAGGGGCAAGGGCAACATCATGGGCAGTGGGTACAGCCATAATTAGAGCCAAATAATGGAATTGCACATTTCAGAACAAACAGGATGCACATAGACACATAAGAGAAAAAACCTTTTTGATTAACACCCAAGAGGAAATGAAATTAGAGAGACGCTAATCCAGATAACCAAATCGAGCAGTTCTAATGTGGGATGGCAGTTAGCTAATGGTAACAACAGCAGCTAAGGACTATCAGCAAAACTCCACCCTGCACCACAGTATTTAAAAACAAAATTGTTTCAAAGGCCACAAGCTAGCCATGGAGTTACGCACCTGAGTAATCTCAATTGAAACCAATGGAATTATTCATGTGTTTGAACTTGAGCAACACGTTTGAATCCTTTGCCAGATTGGCACCTAAATTCATCCCGGTTTCCTCCTTGAACCTGTGGAAACCTGTTGTGGTTCCTCGGAGCGCGCTGTTCAGAGGATGACGTTCCCTCTGCCTGGCGTGCTGCTGCAAAGCTCAGCTTTGCCTTAAACCTCGAAAGCCGCAGGGATGTTTGTATACCAGGCCTTAAACTACTCTTCAGCAGTGGGAACAACTCTGCCCAGACCTTGCAGGGTGTAGACAGGACGCTTCTAGGACTCGCCACTTGTTTTTGTATCAACCACCACCAACAATAACAAAAAAGCCATAGTTTTCAGGAATTTTCATTCCAACTGAAAACTTGTCTCTGCTTTGACGCGTACCTTGAAGCAAAGGCACAATTATCTAGTCACAACATTCAATCCCATTTGCATAATCTCATCTAAATTGTTCAACTGCTTCAAATACTTTTGTGATTAGAAAGATACTCCACAAATAAACTGACTGCATGTTCCTGACACTCAAAACTGATGTGTTGCAAGTAAGGGAAAGATAAAGCAGCATGGAAAAAGGATTCCTTCCTTACCCAACCTAAGAAACCACAAAATTTCATGTCTATTACTGAAATGAAAGTCACATCAAAGGTCCTGTAAGACTTGGGGATATGCTGCAGCAAAATTGAAATAATATTTAGTAGGTGAAAAGTTGAGCTAGACGCCTGAAACAGTATCTAATTTGCACATAAGAGTACATTTTGGTGTTATTTATGGCCTGATGGCAAATCCAAATTACCGAGATCTAAACCCAGTACTGCAAGAGACTCTCTTTGTGTCCTCAGGCGAATACCTTACAGTGCTTTCATGCTTGTTGGGAGGTGTTTAATTTGCAGAGACACTGAGCATCATTTAGCCAAGATTTTCCAAAGTGGTTGCTGACTTCAGGTAATCTGTTTTGGACCTCTGAGAAGGGCTTGGTTTCCAGACGCAGCAAAGCACTCAGGTTTCATAGTTAGTTTCTTTCAGCGAATCAACTCTCATTTGCAAGGAAAAAATCCCCCAAACATAGCAATACAACTTTCTCCCATGTGCTGCTAAGTAATGTTTTTTGGGTTGGTTTTTTTTTTATTTTGGTGATCTGGGGGAAATCATGCCTTTTTTGTGGTCCATATACAAACCCTGTACCCCATCGCTATCATAGCTCACCCCTTTATATTCCCAGTCTTTAATGTATTTATGCTTGGAAGCCCCTGTGAGACATGGAGTTGCTATCCTCCTCCACCAATGGGCACCTAAAGCCAAAAGAAGGCAGCACCTTGCCCTTGAAGCTGGCTGTGGTGCAAGGAGCCGAGGCAGATGTTTCTTCTCTTAAGGCAGCAGCCAATCTGCTGGGCGGGCTGCTCTGCAGCGGCTCTTGCTGCATTACTCGCTTCAGCTTCCTGTTAGATGGGACAAGGTTTTCCAGTGACCTTTAGATGTCAGAAAAGGATGATAAACAAACCCTGGTGACTGTCCTCTCCACTGCCCCCCACTCCCACAGAAGTAAGAGAGGGTGTTAGGTGCTCAGCTTGGGTTGCACGCGCTGGCATACACTGCCCTCATCCCATCCCATATCTGCATAACCCCACTGGCCATCAGGAAGGACTGAAATGACATTTCTGTCACCCTTCTCCCCTAGAACAAGCTGCTGACAGCAAGTATGTGAAATTCTTAAGCTGTTGTACAGGGAAATCCTATGACACCTCAGCAAGCTCCTGGTCCTATGCTCAAAAAGAGGCAGTGGCAGCAGCAACAGCGGGAGAATTTTACCCCCCTTTGTCAATGCAGACTGGTGGAGTGGAGGTGGGGACGGAGTGGAGGGAGGAAGGACCGTTAAGACATGGCAATTCTTTTCCCATGCTAAGGGATCTCTAAGCCTGAAGGAGCCCAGTACCTACTTCCAGATGGTGTTCTGCCAACCTGGCCCCAGGCTCTTTGCAGCCCATTTCTGCATCATCCTAAAAGACCTATTCATTTTTTCCTGCCTGTTGTCACATTTTAGCTGGGCGGCCTTGGCTCTACCCTTTTTAAAGTTCACTTTGCAGCAGATGGGCCTGCCTAAACACCAAGCGCAAGCAAAGAAATCAGCAGCTGGTCACAGGAGTTTCCTAGGAGAACATGAAAAGGATCGCAGCAGGCTGCCCAGCGCCCTTGGTGAGGCTGACTCACACAAGAAGCCTGGCAAGACACGTTTCTTGGGCGTTCGAGTCGCTAAGACACAGCCTAGGCTGAAATCACAGGGGCGATGCCCCAGCAGAAGTTTCTGTGCGATGCACTTTCAGAGGAATTCAGGGTTGTGCGAATGATGGCTGTCAAATGCTGACAGGCCTATGAGAATCAAACAAAACCCCAGTCAAACCATGCACATCTAATGCACCATTCTCCCCCCAAGTCCTTTGATCCCGATGAGGATCAGCAGCTTTGGGGCAGGAACTGGTGGAAGGTGGAAAGATACATTGACCCCCAAAGTCAGGGTCTTCATAGGGAGTTAATTCCTCTCTCAGGGATGGCACCTGATGAGTGTCTTTGGGAAGCTGGATGATGAAATAGAGAATTCTTATAAAGGCTGACCTTCCCATTTTCAAGTAGAAAATTTTACCCTGAGGAGAAAAGAGGGAACACCATGGGGGAGCAGGTCAGTGAGATTTAAATACCCCCGTACAGCTGGTTTCAGGTTGGTGTAAGAGGTCCCAGTTGTGCAACTCTCCCCCACAGGAGGCTACGCATCAGGGCTAACTCTGAGAAGAAACAGGGTTAAACAGCAGAGACATGGATGCTCATGGAGCACCGAACCTGTAATCACTGTAATATTGGAAAGAAACAGTCTCAGCTGTCCTGTGCCATCCCAGCACAAGCTATCTGCCTGCTGCGGGGTGTGTGCACGATTCAGGTCTCAGTGGACCCATCCTGACCCATCCCCTCCTCAGCCTGCCGCGCTTGGCTGACGCATTTCAGACCCAAAAAATCAGGATAACCTGGGGAGCCAGCTGCACCCGCGCTGCCTGGGAAAACATGGTTACACTCACCAGCTCTGGAAAGCGCTGTGAACCCCGGTGCTCCCTCGGCACACAGCAGTGAGTCGCTGGTTATAAAAGACTCTGTGGCCCCAACAGAAAAATGGCTGTGAATAGGCGAGAAACACCTGAGGTTTATATTTTTCTCCCAGAGGCTTTGGTACTGACTCTTATTTACACACAGGCTCTTTGCATTGCCTGAATGGTGTAAAAAAACTGGGTCTCTAAAGGAAGCTTTCGTAGCAATGAAAGTCGAGTTATTTCTGGGCAAGATCCTCGGCTGGTGTGTATTAGTGTCGCTCCAACAAAGTAAATGGTGCTGGGCTGATTACCGGAGGCTTTGCCCTTTAGAACATGAATGCATTTATGATACAGCTACGCATTGGGAGGGGGTCAAAGAGACCGGAATATACATGTGTCTTGTAAGGTGCAGCTGTAAGTTACATTTATTCCAAGGCTTGTTTTCGTTGCCCATGGACTAGTGTGAATATGAACCAGATCCAGTTCTTGTTTAGTTTGGGATTTCTTTGAACGGTGCCTGGGAGAACTGACTACAACTTATTCATGGGTAATATATTGTGATTTGACACTTGCTAGGACTTGGCAGCTGCTCTCAGAAAGAAATATTGATTGTGAAGAATAAATTCAATATAATAGTGGAACAAGGGAGCAGGACATCATTGACACCGTTTACAGCCTGCAATTCTGGAGCGCCCTTTGTCTCGAGTGGATGACAAATGTTAATTAAGGTGCCCTCTCTGGCATCAAGCAACTTGATGTATTGTCTCATTTTAAATTTTTCTGTCTGTAAAACGGGAATGATACTTATTTCAAAGCCACTGTTCGTAACAGTGCCATTCTCATGCAGCTGTGAATTTCACCCATCAATCTAACTCGCTGTAACTACGGGTAATGACTGGGAGTACAGGATTTTGGAGACAGCGCTGGGATCACTGCCTGTCAGCAGGAGATGATACTGTCTGCTTCCTCATGTGCCCTCTCCCTATCCTCCTCTCTGGAGACAGGTGCTCTTTCTGGCTCCTATTTAGATTGCCGGCTCTTGGAGCAGGGATGGTGTTTTCCTTTTCTGTTTGCACAGCCCCCAGCACAACAGGACTGTGGTGCATTAAAAGTCAGGCTTCTACGCACTGGTGCCATACAAGGGAAAAACGATACTAGTGCTTCATGTCAGCACAAACTCGGGGCTTGAAATTTGCGTCACGAAACTGATTCAGTCGCTCTCAATAAAATGAGGAACAGCTTAGAAGAAAAACAGTACCACTTTATCTATTTCAGGTATTTCCAATGCCATCTGACGCATCCCCCAGCATGCTGGGTAGAAATGTATCGAACATCTTGATCCCAGCCGTTCAAGAGCAGCACATGCTCAAGGGCTTTGCTGAGTCAGGCCGTTAATGAAATTTGTATCATGTAAGAACTTGCTATATTTCATTAGGTAGAGGAGAAAGAAAATAGTCATTTTTACCAATCAGGAGATGAGAAATCTCTCTGAAACACACCCGCCTCTACACTGGCAATTATTTCACAGTCACCGACCACGAATGATTAATTCTGCACTATCATGAACTGCAGAGCCTAGCTAATACTACACGAAAGGCAAAAAAGTGGCACTTGCCTTGCATTTGCTAATAGCAGGGGGGTGATGGGTGTGAGTGAAATACAGTTAAAACCTCTTTCAGTGTCAGGCTATGTAAGGCCAGGGTGTTTATCAGTTACCTGTCTTTGGGTATGTCTCTGCATTTCTGGCACAGAAGACAGATAACCAATGTTTACCCAGGGCTGCTGTTTGCTCAGCCACATGCGTAACCTTTCGCTAGCGTTTCCATGCTCATCTCCTGCTGACAGGGACTGGCCACCAAGGTATTTGTGCTGGCAACGACAGGGGACTTCAGTCCCAAGGACCTGAATCTGGTATCTGGGGAAAGCAAAGACATCAGACGCATCTCCCGTCGCTCATTCTAGGTTCCAGTTTATAATTGCTTGCTTTCTGTTTAAATTTTACACTGATGTTTAGTGGGTGACAGAAACCACTCAGGTCCTGACAATACCTGTCAGGATATTGTCATATCTGCACGTGCAACTCTGCTCTCCATGCCTGTTTTTATTCTTTTGGGAATCCTTGTGGAAAAAAAGGGAAGGCTGACGCTTCCCAGAGAACAGAGGAGCGATGGCTCCTGCTCCTGAGGTCTGCGAGATCGACATCTCGTAGCTGCATACTGAGCTGTGGGTATTTCAGGAGTACCTTAGAAAGCGCCTCTGGCTGCTGGGACTTGTCAAAGCTTCAGGAGAAATATTGGGAGAGTGGACTTCAAAGGGCAGCACCTGTGTCTTATGAACACAGACAAGAGTTTACAGGATGTCTAAGACACTGTTTATGTAGGTTGTCAGCTGCTTCGTTGCGGTGACTTTAGCAATTCCCTCAACCCATCCTGTTATTTCTTGCTGTTGTTTTTTTTCCCCTCCACTTTACACTGCTCTCTAGATTCAGTCTTTGTGCACGACCTGGCAGTGTAGGATATGGTGAGGAGAGAATAATGCCAAGCAAAGCCGAGGCCTATTCTTTTCAGGTCTGTTTATATAGGGGGTGAGTAAGACACAGGCGCTGCGGCGCACCCCATTGTAATGCACAAAGCCTGCAGCCAGTCTTGGTGATGGAATCCAAAACGCTGTCAGCTGCTAAACTACAGCGCTTTTGATGACTCTGCTTGTTGAGGATAATTAGACTGGTGCAGTACAGACACACACACGGATGTCTCTATTCTTTTTGCAATTGCAGAGCACATGCTGTGAATCCACTATGAGCGCCAGTTAAAACCTAGGGCAACGTTTTCAAGCGTGAGCAAGGCTCGGGAGTCTAAGATTCACTTTCAAAGGTGACTTAAAAACGCAAGTCTCATCAGGAGCCAGCAGGGTTAGCACTTGACATTTAAAACCACCAAATTTTTTGTTTTGAAACTTTTGCTCATGATCTTTCAAAAGAGCGGGATTCCCCCCTGACTTCTGTCAGTGTATTTACTCAGGAGGTCCCGAGGGCTGTCAGCACCCTTCGAGCATGGGCTCTTGCGTAGCGAAGTGGCAGCAGTGATCTAGGGGTAAACTCCCAGACTGCTTTCGAAGGAAGTGCTGCAGAATTCTGCAGAAACAGGCCAACAAACTGCCACTGTCACCAAGCCTCTGAGGGGAAGAATAATCAGCATTTTATGCAAACAAGGCTCCATTCAAATAGTCCATGCTGGATATCTGAAATCATGGGTTTCTCCAGCGAGTCTTTGTCTTGAGAATCTCGTCAGTAAATTTAGACTGGCTGCTGACAATAGTATCAGGTCTGTGAAGTGAAGTCTGTGAAGAGACAGAAAACGAAAAAATAAGTGATATCTGTATCACTTGGAATTGATATGTAGCTTGAAAGGGAATTGCATACTAAGGATCAAGTTATTAACTCCACGGGTTTTTGACACAGAAGGCACAAAGTACATTTTTTGGGCTCTGCCAGTGACACGTGGGGTCTGGGTCGCGCTTTCTGAAGCTCCTCTCCTTCCTCGTGTAGAGGGTAGGATCAAGTTCAGGACCTTTGTTCCAAGACAAAAACATCATCGAAGAGACAGAAGCACAAGCAAATGTTTTCTTGTCACTGTGTCACTTTAATACCAAAACGAGCTAAGTACTCAGGGACCATCAGGAAACTTTCTGACAGCACTTACAGTGTTTGCCGAAGTTAGATAGCCCTGAAAAACACATCTCAGAAATCCAGGGATTGCCGTCTTCTGGCTGACTTGCCACTGAACCAGGAACTCACTGCTACCAGTGATGCTACTTAGACATTTAAATACGAGATCCCGATGAAGCGCGGTGTGTGAAGGCACTATAAAGGCACAGTTGGTGTTTTTTTTCTCCCCTGAACACGTACAAGCTTGCTTTCTGGGTAGCTAGCACTTAAACAACAAGCATTGCAGTGACTTGCTGAACTTGGCTCTACTGTCAGCAATCTTTGTATAGGGATGCTCGGTCCTTAAACAATTTTCTCGATGTTTGTGGCAGAAGCATTTCCTTTGTCGATATCAGACCTGAATAGCTGATTGTTCCACTTCTCCCAAATATCAGATATGATTAATGGCAGTTCTGTATACAGTATCCTGAATCACTGAGGTAATACAGAGTTTTACTGCTGCCATTATCATTCTAGAGTGTGATCTTATCATAGGAATGACTTCTTCAGCCTCTGATAAGAGAAGGTCTCTCTCCATTTGAAATTTTTATACAATGACATGGAAATAGATGTTCTACTTAGACTAGATATCTAAGTCTTGTGATTAAGCTACTAGACTGAAACTGTACAGATTTAGGTGCCAGTGCCAGCCTAACTACAGATTTGATTCATATATCTAAGCTTCTCTGTGCCTCAGTTTCCAGACTATGCAGTGGAAATAAAAAGCCCTCTATGTTTTATCACTTTAGATCTTTAATGTAAGGAACTATCTGATAGAGATCTCCCCCACACCAAACACAATGGAGCCGCTGGCACGTAACAGTCTGAATAATGCAGTAATCATCTCTCAGTCCCACAGCAGAAATCTGTAAATGTAAAAAAATGTAAAATGTAAAATTTTGTAAAAAGCCAATGTAAAAAAAATAATCCGTAAGCAGAGCAGCCACGGGACTCAGTCCCAAATGTATGTTTGCTCAACTGCCTTTCTCCAGTGCACCTTCCTGGCAGCTGCTAACTCAATTGCAGTATCCATGTTCCACGGCGCAGTGCAGACCTGTTGGAGCCCTTCCAGCACAGATGTACAAAATTGTTCAGAGGCCTCAGTGCTGAACCCAGGAATTGCAATACATGAACTAGACCAGTTAATTGCTCAAACTGTTGCTTAAGTTACAATGCAGACTCTCATCCGTTAAACCCCGCCGTGGGCAAAGAGCTGCCTGCCCCACCACTTCTCACCAAAGCTTTGACAGGCACATAGAAAAGGGAGGGTCACAGTAGGGGAAGCAGGTCTTGTCCAAGTGATCTGCCAAAGGATTCACTTCCAGCAAGTTCTTCCTCTTGTACTCTTCGTAGAGTGTAAATAGGTCACAAACACTTCCTACGAAGCTCCTACTTAAAAATGTCCATCGGTCTGATGGCTGATATGCAGTACTGGAAATGGAAGTATTTTGGTTAGATGGTTTCTCCACTGCATGATCCAGTGGCTCTATCCAAGCCTGAAACCCACTGTCTTCAGTCATGGGCACAGACAGATCATTAAGGGAAGCTTTTGCTAAGCCCCTGCGGCTACACCACCTGGAATTTCTATTTGGTAGCTGAAGATTTCCTCCAGTGCTGTTAACCAACTTGGAAATCCACTTTCAGCGTAGCCCTCTGAACTGCTGCTTCTAGAAACATTTCTATCCACCAGCTTCTTCACTTGGGATGGGGTTTCCCTCCCCACACCAGGCCAACACAAGTCACTGAATCATGAAAACCTTTCTAAAGCTTGAGGAGCTTAAGTGGGACTTAGGGGATGCCTACGCTTTGGGCTGGTCCTTTGTAGTAGGATGAATTTCAGCCAAGAGTATTTGCAGAAAACTAATACCCTGAAGGCAAGGCCGTGAAGGAACAGAAACCACTTCAAAATTGAAAGATTATCTGCAGCACTTTTTTTCCATGCAGTATTTTCCCAAACCCAGCTCAAACCCTAGAGGAATGAGAGACTTCACAGCCTTTCTGTGCTGAAGTACTGCTATGTTGCTAAGTCTGTTACTAGGCAAAACATGTTTTAGCAGCCTCGAAAACATTTTCAAAACACAAGAGAAGATTTTACTGTTTGTAAACTGGATCTGAGCTTCTTTTCTTTGAGAATAATGAAACTCTTAATACTCCTAAATTCTCATAGTTACTGAGAAAGCAAATCAAAATCAGGCTGGCTTGGTTCTATTCAGGACCGGGGGAAATGCGGTACGGCTTTGTGAATTAACTTCTCTTCATGCCCACGAACACAGAGTTAAACCCAGGTGGTCTTTTGTGGGAGGGAGGAAGGAGGAAATGTGTAGCATAGGGGAAGCAGTGAAGTTGATTCATGGTAAAACGTATAATATTCCTGTCTATCCCATTTTTATGAGGGGGAAATGTTTGCAATTATGTCTAGCGTCAGCAGATTCACCCAGGAGCACAGCATTACGCACTGAACCAGCATTATGACCTGTCTGTAGAAGATGGTCCTCCTTTTTCAGGCTGAGATGATGGGAAGGAACATCAGTTTAGTTTTGGAAAGCTTTGCCACCTTAGTCAAGAACAGCGCTCATCTCTTAGGCTTATCACACACAGCATGGCATTCAAAAAAGCACGATGCCTCTAATAAAAGTGTTCTGTTTATGGACAGTGATTTACCTGGTTTGAGTAATGACAGAGGCCAGAGAATTATCTTAATTTTTCTATGTCTGGATCTCTTATAAAACAGTACCTCAGGGCTGTGGCTTGAATTCAGAATTGTATACAGAAACTCAAGTAATGTTTTAAATTTTATATATTTACATATTCATGAACATATACACACCCAGAATTACAACAAAGAAAGGAGGATTTTGTTCTCAAAGTAGAATTTTAACTTTCTGGTTTTGAGGATGTTTTGGAGGAGTTTAAATTCTGGCATGAAACTTTTAAAACTGAATCCCTGAACTTGCAGATTCTGGAGCCACACTGATTTGTGTGCAGGCTAGAGGATTTCAACTGCTTATCCCTATGTTAGTTCCAACAACTTTAGTTTGGTCAAAGGCCTTCTTCCATCCTGAAAAAAACAGTCCGTCACTAAATATTCCTATGTTTAGCATTTTACAGAGATACATGTTATGCACAGATTTTTTAAATTGCTTGTATATGTATAATGGTTTTAAGTGATCCCCTGTGTTTTCCATGGCCTGTGAGCTACGTTGTGCTTCCCCTTCCATTTACTCTCAGGAAGACTATCAGCCCCTTTATAGGGATGATCACACAAGAATGAGAGGTGCTGGCAGTCAGATTAGATGTGCGGGTGCAACCACTGCCAAGACGAGGTACAATATTTTGGGACAACTGGGAAATAATAATTGCGCAAAATCTTTTTCTAGATGAAGCCTGTTCTTGTCTGTAGGTTCTTGAGATACTGGGGATCTGGTTAGACTTTTGTGTGACCCCGGGTAAAATGTTTCTCTCGGTGCCCAAATTGCAAAATGGCAATTGTAATATTGCCTTTGCCTTCCTTATTTAAATCAGAAACTACTTGGGATAAAGACAGCCTCCTGCTGCATGACTAGACAGTACGTAATATAATGGGCTAATTGCAAAATAAAGAAAATAATGGTTGCGTGCTGACAACAAAACCAAAACAAAACAAAATAGAACAGCTCTTTACGGTCATAGTCCAAAGCGATGACATACTACAGTGACATACTACAGCAATTGCCAGCCACAGGTAAATGCATCCAAAGGTGGTTTGTACATCGCTGCATCACCACGTAATTTAGAGTAGCCCAGCTGAATTGAAGCTGTCACTGGGAAGGAGGAAAAGAGGCAGACAGACTTTGCTGTGTCCAGGAGCACACAGCAAAGCTGCTTTTCTACCTGTGCTGAGAAGGACTTAGTGGGGGATTGGGGAAAACCTCCAGGGTCTCAGGCTATGTGATGGGACACTGATGTCAGTGGAGTTCGGTTAATTTCAATACCAGTTCTCAATCTTATCTTAGTTCAGAAAGGAAGGATATATCCTTCTTTGACGGACCTTTTATCCCCGGTCCCCATAAACCACATGCAAGATGGACAAATAAAGGCTTATTTAATAACGCCTTGATTTGAATAAAGATCCGTGGCAGTTTTGCACTTGATACATGAAGCATAAATGCCTATGACATCCTCTCTTGGTTTCAGCCTGTCTCATGCTATTTTCTACCTTTACCCGAGCTAGTCTTCACTAACCATCCAGTAGTACTTGGGAATCATATTTAGTCTTTCACCTTTGATTATTTTAGCATACGTAGTGTGGAAGTGTCTTGCCCAAAGTCACATAGAACCAGGAAAATAAAATGAACACAAGAATCCTCAGCTCCTGTCAGCAGCGCAAGCCCAGGATCATCCTGGCCATTTGAGCTCTTATTGCTGTTATAAACTGTAAGCATGGATAAATATTATCAAATAATTAATGATTTCTGTTTTGAAGAGACAGAAGCTGACCTGTCCATTGGTAGGGGTGCGAGGCACGTGAAGTTACTCGAACTGAATTAGAAGATGAAAGTTAGGCAATGTGAGTACTCCCCCGGATCTCGGTACTGTCTCAATACCACATCTGAAAACAGCACTCGTGATCTTCAGGGTAGCTCCTGTGTCTCTTACCCTGGCTTCAACAGTCTTCTCCGTCCCCTGCCCCAATTAATCCCCCTGGCTCTGACAAGAAGCTGGGAGGCCACTGGTGCCAACAGCGATGGCATTTTGTGACATGCCTGACAGACTAGTCTGACAACTCGGAGCTTTGTTTTGCATAAGCCATCCAAACAGATGGTCACCACTTTTTAAGTATCAGCCCGGCTTGTATTTGTACGCAGGATCTACAGGCACAGATCTGAAATCTCCTGTTTCGCTGAAATCTCTGTCTCTTGTTATAACTGTGGCTTTGGGGTAGAAGACAGGAGTTGGAGAGTTTTGGGAGAAGACTCAGAAGGGCTTTACTCTAAGGCTACTTCTCAATAACATCTTTGGGAGACAGAGTGTTTTCACCTCCTTGGTGACTCTGTGACCTCTTTCCTTCACACTTGCAGAGTAATATGCCGTGAGTTGAAAATTAGCTCCTGGGAAGCAGTGACCTTTAGGGAATGTCCTTTTGCTGTGCAGTCCTGTCTCTCACGCTTCCGAACCTGTGTGCCGTTCCTTAGTGTGCCCTTGGTGTCAGTACTTAGGGTTTGGGCTTGTTTCTGTTTTTCCTTCTTATCTCAATCTTAATGATGAATTATTTGTAGTATTTCCAGCAGGCTGGAATAGAGGCAGTAACTGCTACCTCAGATTGGGAAAGTGGTCCCCCTCCCAGCAGACAGCTGAAGTGTCAAACAGGGTTATATTATATCACAGTATTTTGAATTTAGAACCAAGACAGTTTTAAACATCTGGCTGGTTATATTTGTTATAAGTACTCCTTGCCGTTGGGGATATTTTACCTCTTTCTGTGGCTTGCTCTCTGTGTTTAACGTTCCCTGTCTTGTATGATGAAGCTTTGGGTCCATTTTTGTCAAATGTTAGCATTTTCTTGGGCAAGAATGTGAACGATAGACATAGTTCCTCGGCTAATGGTTAGGCAAGACCAGGGCTGACTGTTAGCCTTGATGGCATTGTTGTACAGGTAATAACTAGTTTCATTCATAGTATCAAGCTGCTTTTTTCTCTAGCTACACTGAAAGCTGCACGTCTGTTTTTCCAAACGTGCAGCGCATGCAGTCACCGGTCTCCTACTATCTCCGTTTGCAGGCATTGTATATAAATGCTATATGTTGATTTCGGTAGATAACTATAGATCACTGACAGACATGAGGAGCGTAAGTAGGACAATGGAATACACACTAGATTTTCTGTATGTGCTAGTGGATCCAAGGGAACCTCATGAATCCACAGATGACATATGTCCCTAAAACTGCATGTGTGTACCTCTACGTTTATAAAAAATTGCACAAAGCCAGGCTGCAAAACCACTGAGTTCTGATTGGTATCAACAGCAAAAGTAAAACTTAAGCAGATCAAGGAATCATCCAAATCCCCGCTGGTTTAATTTGCATCCTGAAGCGCACAGTCCCACTTCAGGAGCCACTATGTTTAAAACTGTGAGAGTCATTATGAAGTTATCATTAGGTTGCTGCCTAATTAATTTAAAGCATAAGCACATGCAGGGAGATTACACCAGGGCATTGCTAAACTGGGCAAGAAAAACCTACCACTTTGGACTACGGAAATTTTCTTCTATAGCTCCGTTCCTTTTTTGGTTTACTTGTACATGGATTAAAGAAAATCTCCCGGGTGACCGAGTTAGCCACAGCAATTGCGCCAAAGGGCTCCTTATTTTCAAAGCACAGGGCTTTGATTTCAGCTGGGGGTGCAAAAATTTGCCTCCCTGCCGATCCCAAACTTTGCAGCGATGCTTGCCGGGCGGTGCAGGCGGGATGCTCCGAGGCCCTTCAGCACCGGCGGGCGGCGGGGACGGCACCTGCCGCGCCCCCCCAGCCACCTCCCTCGGTCCCCCCCGGGAGCCGGGGTGACAGCGCTCCTGCCTGGTTGCTGTGGCCGACGAGGGATGCGACCCGCAGCATCCCTCGGCCCGTACAGCATCCCCGGGCCGCTCCGGGAGCGCATCCCCCCGCTGGCCGGCATCCCCTCCCGCAGCTCGGCGCCGCGCCGCCCGCCTGTGGCGGTCTGGAGCAGCGAAGCAGAAAGGCGCCCGTCGCTTCTCGCCGCCGTAAAACGAAAGGGGGGGGTGTTGGAGGGGGGGGGAAGAGCCGCGGGGAAAAAGGGGCCGTGCAGGCGACTTACGCCCGGGCTTTGGGGAAGCCCATTGACAGCAGGATCTCCAGCGACGAGCCATGTTTGATGGTCCCCGCGCGGTGCTGCCGGTTCCGCCGGGGGATGACTTTGCTGTAGAGCTCCTCTTTGGCAGCCATGGCGTGCGGTGCGGGCTGCCCGCGCTGGGCCATCCTCACGCAGCCATCGCCGCCCGCGCAGGGCCATGCACAACCCGCCGGGGGCCGGGGCAGGGCCCCCCCGCCGCCCCCGGGCCGCCCCGCCGCGCCCACCCGCGGCCCCGCCACACGTGCGCGCCCCGCGCAGCCCACGCTGCCGCCGCCGCCGCCACCGGCGACTTCGCGAAAGGCTCGGCGGGCGGCGAGGAGAAGCCGCGGCCCCGCAGCAGCCCGCCCCCGCTCTTAAAGCCGCCTCCGGGAGGGCGGGTGCAGCCCCGGCCGGCAGCCAAGCCCCACGGCGTCCACGGGGGATCGGGGCGTGGGACTTTTGGAGGGGGGGAGTTGGGGGGATGTCCCGGTGCCCAGCCGCCGCGGGAGCTGCTCTGGGGCTGCCCCACAGGGAGCGGGGGGATGCGCTGAGCAGGGCCACGGCTGGAGCTGGCAGGAGAAATGAAGGCTTACTTTAAAAAACAAAAGCACGTGCACAATTATTTTGGTTTTTGACTTAGTTTGGGTGGGGTTTTTTTGAGAAAAAGCTCTGTGTGATAGTGACCTGACCACGCAGGGGAGAGAGCAAAGGGGAGGTAGGGTGCTCTGCATGATAACGCTGGGACTTCTTCACTCTGAGGGCGGTGAGCCCCTGGCCCAGGCTGCCCGGAGAAGCTGAGGCTGCCCCATCCCTGGAGGGGTTCAAGGCCAGGTTGGACGGGGCTTTGAGCAACCCGGTCTGGTGGGAGGTGTCCCTGCCCAGGGCAGGGGGGTTGGACTAGATGATCTTCAGCGTCCCTTCCAACCCAAACCATTCTATGATGGTGTCAGGGGCTGCTTCGTCCGCCACTTTGATGTGGTAGCACTAATGGTTAAAGTAGGTGTAGTTAGAGGCGAAGGAGTTGCGCTCCAAAATTTCCACCTCAATCTTGTATTTCTACATCCTTCTCGTCCCTCTCCAGGCCGTCACTTGGAATCAATGGCCTCAGAGCCTGTCGGTTGCAGGGCAGGGACTGCCCTACCCAGTGTAAGGTCTGCTGTGACACACAGCTCTGCTCCTCTCCCCTGCTCCCCTCCCACGCAAAAGCTCCATGTTCCTATGCTGCTTTCTTCCTAGTTGTATTTCAGTTCAGACTTCAGTTTGGCATGTTTGGGGTGTAGATGTGGCCTCCTCCTTCTCTATCTTTTTTCTGACATCCCCTTCATCCCTCCTTCAGCACACACCCCACAGCCTCCCTGCTTTCCCCTTCACTTTTAAAGACGAGCAGATACCACTACTGATCTCCCCAGAGTGGGCCCAGCTCACAGGGCTGTGGAGAACAGCATGAAATTACAACCCTGCAAATAAATAAAAGCCATTAAGAGACATTTTTTAAAAATACAATAGTTTATGTTGGGGAAGGAAAGCAATGTTGGCAATGACAAATGTATCACTACAGTTATTATTACAAGCATTAGGGAAAACAAACAGCCCATTTCCATTTTGTTGTATCAATGAAGCCAGAGATGGGAAAAAATCCCCTCCCAGCTATCTGCTTATTCCCCTCCCGTGCCAGTTTATTTTCAGCCGCTTTATCCAAAGGCGTGATGAGAAGCGGCCACATGCTGCAGTCAGCGCTCCCGTACCACACTGGGGTCTGTGTTCCCACAGGGACAACAGCCCGGCAAGTCATCCTCGCTCTGGCTGAACTAACAAGCGCCATGAAAATTCAAGCTCCAGAAGGGCATTGCACAAAGCACACTTGTTCATTTCTTTAAGTCACTTTTAATTCCTTTGATGTTGCTGAGGCACTGATTCTGTCGTTTACTCCCACTATTAATTGGCAAGAACTTCATTAAAGTCAGTGGGTGAAACCAAGAAGCGTTTAGTCATGGATTTCAGCCGTGTTAGCCATTTCACAGCCGTGAAATCAGGATCAGGCACCTAATCTGTTCCATTTTAACAGAGGAGGAGAGTTAAGAATTATTAATAACAATATTTGCACTGAAACATGTACTGCCAGAGCCCCCAGAAGTGTTCATCACCGACGAACTCATACCCAGCCATGCTGGGAGGACCACAAAGATACAGCTAGTTTTGGATCTGTGAAAAGGGATGATGAAAATCCGGGATTAATGCTGACCCCACCCTCCTACCTCCCAAACAAGCACAAGCAGGCTGTTCCCAGGAGAATCTGATCAATGGACAGGGATTTGCAGCCAAGAGAAATCTGCGAGGATTATTGTGCTTTGACTTAACTCGATGTGCTTCACTTGTGCATGTTTTTTTGCTCCAGCTGTATTACTCAATCAGGAAATAACAATAAAAATGTAATTTGCTATGGAAGTAGCTTCCAGGGACTTTGCCCAGATGAGAATCACTTTCCTCTAGCTGTGACAGATTCACATGAGCAATTGAAAAAAATCCACACTATAGGAGTTATAATATTGAAGTTCTGTTGGTTGGATGAATTGCTGCAACTAACTCCACTGGAAGTATCAAAGATGTGACAACAAACAAGAAGGAACAGAAATAGGATGTTTACACTTCCAAGCTAGCTGAGTGTATAATTCGTAGTTCCATCAGTGAAACTGGATGCGTACTGGCTTGAAATGATTTTTCAAGCCTGCTAAGGAAACCGCCTCATGTCCTTGTAACTTCGGTGAGTGCCTCTGCATTTGATCTGACTGTGCTTTTTTACATTAAAATCCTTTCATTGGGAAGCAGTCCTTTTTTTTTTTCCCTCCCAACAATTAAATATGTGCCTTGAAATAATGCTTCCTCCCACCTTTTTTTTTTGATGGAAAGCTGAAAATGGAAGCTGTTTTACTGATCAACTAGGAAAAAGGAAAGAAAATAAAAGTAGAAAGCAGATTTTAAGAAAAGCAAACACCCAGAAAATTGTTTCAGTCCCTGAAATGAACAATAATTTTAATGAAAAAACTGATATATATGAAACAATTGTGCCTATATGAAACCTGTGGTATTGCAGTTTATTTTAAAATGCTGTCAGATTTTCACATAAAACCTTTCTCTTTTTTTTCACGTGCCGTTCCTTCTGCTGGCCTGGTCCTAGAAATTTATATCTGTGCTTAACTTATTCCTGCTAATCATTTTCCTCACTTCAGTGCAACGGCCTTCGGGTGCACGGAACCTGGCAAGCGTGTGAGTTCCTGCAGCAACAGGCTTGCGTGTGTTCTGTGACTCTTCCACTTTTCCTGGGTGAAACTCAAATATTATCCCTTTACCTATAGGAAAATGCGTTCCTAGGGGATTATTTATATCACTTCCTTCAATGCGACACAGAATTAATTTGGGGGATAGGGGTGTAAAAATGCCACACTGGACAGCAAGTGGGAGTGTTGCTATGTACTTCAATAGGAAGAGGTCAGGCTCCTAAGGAATTTGAGCCAGATTTAGCCATCTTTTCAGGCTGATGCTACCTCCTCGCGTTCGCATGCAAAGGGTTTGCTCTCTAACAATGGAAATATTCTGAAATAAACAGCACAACAGCAGGAAACCGAGCAGGGGTTTTGCTTTCCTAACTTTCCTCTCTTGAAAATGGGGTCAGATGCTTTCAGAAAGTCCTTGTTCAAGACTCTGTTTTTGAATTATTACCAATTGAATTGCGTTGTTGCCCCGGGGGGGAGGGAGGGACAGGGACAGGATGTGGAGCTCCTCCTTGGCCAGCATCTCTTTTGTAGGAGTAGCAAGGAAAAGATTGTCCCTTCTCCCTCCCAAACCCAGAGACGCAAAAGAGAGAAGTCTGCCGTAAGGCAAACACGGAGTAAAAGCTGAACAATGAAGGACACAGCAAGATCGCCGTTTCCTGGACTTTGAGGCTAATCTTGCATGGATTTGCATGCTTCTGCCATTTTACATACACAGGTACTCTGCATGGGAACTCCAGGACCATCGGCAGCTGTGGGAAGGACGGCTACCGCCTTCCCCCTCATCTTGCTTTGGCAAGTCCATCCTTCCATTATTTGCCTGCACGTCGACATGGTGTCAACACACTTTTGAGGCTGAGCATCTGAATGCGCTAAATGATTATAACTAAAATTGAGTCCACCCTCAGCACTTTTCCCCCTCTTTTTTTTTTTTTTGTCTCCCAAGTTTCCAAATGTCAAGAAACGGTGATTTATCACTGAGAAAAATGAACAGCTGCCTCACACTTGATTCAAAACAACATGAAAATTCAGTCAAAAATTATTAGTCAGAGTTTTTACAAAGCTACGACCAAAGAAACTTCAGCAAACTTCAGCCCGTTTCCTATGTTGTGGGTAATTGCTCTGTGGGCAGTGTTTTGTGGCTGCTTGGGCTTTGTGTTATAACACCCATCTAAGCACGTTTTTAACAACTGCTGTGCCTTGCTGAAAGTGGAAGAACAGCATTCCTGAAAGCAGCTTAGTCTTAAAGCCTAAAACACCTTTGTCCAGATATTTTACCTGTTTGGGCTTCAATAACTGAGCTGGAATGAACTTTTATTTGTGGCTCTGTCCCGCAGGGATAGTTTCCTTCCTTTGCTAAGCATCCATCTGCCTAGGTACTTACATGAGCCTCCTCTTCTCTCATCACTGCAATATTTGAGTCCCTCCAGAGTATTTAAAAATAGAAAGAGCAGCTGGTTTATAGGAGAATGGGATTCTGCATTTTGTCCAGAAGGCCGCGAAAGGACTTTCTCACCCTTCACCATATCCACCTCACCTCAAACCCCTGCCAGGAGATTTGGGCTCTGTGAGGATTCGTTAGGGCTGCAGAGCACTCCCTAAGGAGCAGGGATTTTTTATCCATCTCCAGTTTTTATTGCCCTGAGGCTGTAAGTCGAAGCCCTGCTGCAGCCATGGAGGTGTGGGGGTGGATTCGGGGCTAGCGCTGGTCACAGCACTGTTGGCTTCATTAGAGAGCAGCTGGGCCTTGGGCCTGGAGGATCCGAGCTGGCCACAGGCACAGGAGAATGTGCTTTTCTAGCTTGGATTTCCTTCAAATTTGGAGTGTATTTTCCTCATTACAAACAAAATCCACTTTGATTTCATCATAATCCCTTCATGTGTGCTGTGGAGTCGAGCAGGACCGTCAGGTATGAGCCAAGAGGCAAAGTGTCCTTCAGGTATTTCACTCTGAGAGCAGAGGGCAGGAGATGACATCCAGTGCGGCTTGCCTAACTTTCAGGCCCATTTTGTAGTGAAAAGAAAAATGAAATAACATCTGTATTTTAAAAAGCTTTGAGCTATTTTTGGTTAGAAGGCAACAGGGGATTCTGTGTGAGGAAGGACTCCTGGCTTTCTCGCTGGATATGCCTGGGAAATGATTTACTGTGCCAGTTCTTCTCCTCTGGAGGCCCTGATTCTCTTGATTCGGTGGCCCTGTGGAGTGAGGGTGCTCAGTGTACATGAGAGCAACATTTGCCTGCTGGGAAGGATGGCAGCTTCATTTGGCAGTCTTAGCAGAATGGCCTTTCATGGGTCATTAAAAAAGGTAGGAGTAGTGAGTAGCTGAGGCTTTGCAAAGACAGGCTTCACCCTCTCCTAACCTGTGCAGTGCTGAGTATTTCATATATATGACAAATAGTTGCAGGCAGCAAATCTTCCTTTTAATTTCTCCTTGCAGACTTGTTTGCTGCAGCAGCGCAGCTGATCGGGGAAGTGCATGTACGATGTGCTGTGGAAAACGCTTCCAGTCCCTGCTCAGTAGCATAGGTGGGATTGTCAAAGGGAACTAAAGCCACTGATGAATTAGCGTATCAGTATGAAATCCACTTAGGCTGGGCTTGGGAAGCATGGTTAGCCAGTTCCTGCCATGGGCTGCTCTCTGTAATCCTGCTCTTTGTTAGTGCAAGGACAGTTGAGCAAATGAAAGATTAATAGGCAAGCCATGTGCAACTTCTAGCCCATGTGTAAGAAACATTTTGAGCATTGGTTATCTTATCTATTGGATTTTATGTCTACTTCTGCTACGTTGTATGAATCTAGTTCATTACAATGATTATTTATTTGCTTGGGAATGGGCCAAGAAATAACATGATACAATAGAAAGCTGCTGGGATTTCCCCCACTCCCACACAGTAAAATATGCTGATCTGCAGGAGGTTGTACAAAGTCTGCAGCATTTCTGCAAAGGCCTTTCTTTTTGACTTTTGCTTTTCTTGTAATTATTTTTTTTTGTTGTGATGTGTTTAGCTGCATTCCTGTATCGTTAATGGGAGCCCTTGTCAGATTACTTCAAGAAAAATGCATTCATTTGATATAATATTGAAAAGGAAGGGAAGGGGGTGTTTACGGTCACTTGTAATCTTCCTAATTCTTTTGTAGAATTGTTTGAAAAGATATGAAGATTGGTGATTTGGTTTAGTCTCAAAGACAGGCAGTTACAAACTAAGAGCAGTTGAGTGACGCTGAGGATTGCTGTGGTTCCTTTTCTCATTTTTCTTTAGTTATTTTTGCTTTTTAACTTTCATCTCTTTGGA
Source organism: Larus michahellis (assembly GCF_964199755.1). Classification (NCBI taxonomy): domain Eukaryota; kingdom Metazoa; phylum Chordata; class Aves; order Charadriiformes; family Laridae; genus Larus; species Larus michahellis. The sequence goes on from NC_133912.1 coordinate 4,907,314, forward strand.
TACAGCAATAGCCTTTGAATTGAGAAGAGTGAAAGTGCTTCCAAGCAAAAGTTAAAACGATTAATCAAGTTTCACAAAGTTCATTGAAATAGAAATAATAAAAGAGCAATAAAGCAGGAATGGTAGAGATAAACAACATTTGAAAAAATGTTTCTAATGCAGTCATGAAATATGCTTAGAAGCATGAGAGACCAGTTTTTAATGTTTACGATAAGAATTTTATCTGGAAAACAGCACTTTAATAATACATGTTTTTATTACAGAAGAGGCTTGTTTTACATGTACGTGTAAGTCCATAATAGACACATTTATGTAGCTTGAGAGGAACTTAAAGATGTAATTTCAATATGAATGAACATCATCCAACATCCTGCTTCAGCTGCAAGTGTTTGCAATTTATTTCATATTTAAATCTTCTTTATATGAATGGCTAAAAGATAGAGGCTGTTCTCTGTAAATTAAATTCCACCGTATGTGGCTCCATGTGTAACTCTTTGCAATCATTTACTAAAATATTACATTCATACTTAGAGCATAAATTTCCATGGTGCTTTGATTTCAGCTGCTACTGTCTTTATAGGACTGAACGATGCACTGAATTAAATACGCTCAGTCAAAACTTTAATCTCTACTAATAGTACTTAGCATAAAGCTTGCTCTTGTCAGCTGCGAAAAGTGTAATTAAGATTTACTGGTTAAGGCCACAGTCCTAAAAGTGTACACATATGTTTAACTTTACTGCTCAGCGTAGCCCCATTGTACTCCCAGCAATGAAATTAAGTCCATGCATCAGCGTCTGCTGGACTGGGGCCCAAGGTAAGACTTGACGCCTTACTCAACACATCACGTAAAAATAAATGTGTTGCTTTGTCAGTGCTTTGTAGTTTTGTTTATCTAGCTCTGCTAGTATGGAGTAGCTTGCAGTCATATTATCCTACTTGTGTTTCTTGTTAGGATTTTGAGGGGTAAACAAAACAAGGCAAGCAAACAAGGAAAGAAAAGAGTTCCTGTTTGCAAATAATTTCCCATCTGTTTCTCATTCTGTTTGACTCCAGGGAACATTTCCACACTGTATACATCTCATTTTAAAGAACACAAAGTCTGGATGAACGCTTTGAGCTTCCTACTTCTGAGCTGGATTCCTGTTTCTCTCAGATCTCTGTAAATGGCCCATGGCCCTGCAGGAATCATAGAATGGTTTGAGTTGAAAGGAACCTTCAAGACCATCTTGTTCCATGAGGGATGTTCATCTTCTGAGAGAGGGTCTTCGGAGAACTGTTGGAGTTCCTAGAGTACAGTTGTCCTTTGGGGTTTCTCGAAACGCAAAGGGAACCTGCAGAAATCCTCTTTACAATCTAAAAATGAAAAAAAACCAAAACAAACCTCTCCATCATTAGGATGGAGAATTGTTGTTGTGTTCAAAGTACAGTCTGAAAGCTCATTATCTCCATTAAATCTTGTAGGATTTCCTGTATCAACCGCTGAAATACTGAAGACAAAGTCCTAAGTGGCTGGATTCAGATTCCTGCTCTAAGGTCTCATAATGTTGTCTTTTTAGAGGCATTATGTCAAAGAGTAGCTGATGAAAGAGTTGAGTTTAGACAAGAAAAATATGGGTAATTACAAGTGTACTTTCATGCTGTCCAATTTAATTTAACCTTGGGCTTAAATGACAGCATTTGCCGATGTAGTGGGAGACTGTGGCTATAACACACCTTGCACTCAGCCTGAGCTTCCAATGTTGTTCACTAAAATGGCCTCCTTAAAGCCATGTAAAGCAAATGAGGTTCTTCAAGGGTCCAGGCATCAGTACAAGGGGAGGGGGAAAAAGACTTTACCATGAAATGACCCCTCTTTTATGCCATCGTGCCCCAGCATGCAAGCACAAACCTCTCAGCTGAGGCTGGAAGCCTGTTGCTCTTTCCCCGCGGCGGGCTGGATTTTGGTGCTGCACTTCCCTCTTGTGTTTGCTGATAATACTGTATTTCCTCCCTCCTGCTTGCAAGGCAAGCACTCCTCAAGGGTGTCCCCCCAAATCCTGGTGAATGGTGAGCCCTTCCTTGATTTTCTTCTTTCCTAAGAGTTGCTGGAATAATTGAATTATTCCCCATGCCATTTTTTTTTTTCCTGAGGCGGGAGCCCTGGTTTTGTGTGCTGAATATAGCATGAGATAATTCTGGCCAGCTTGTGTACCATATGGCTGAGGTCACAAGAAGAGGAGTTGCCCTGGGATGGTGACATTTTGACTTTTTTATGACAGAAAAGTCCATTTAAGGGAACACTGATTTCTCTCAAGAGGGCAAGGTCCTGTCTGTCCTTTCACGCTCCAGTCCATGGAGTTTAAACCAGCCAGTCGACAATGGCAAAATCAGGATCTGGTCCCAGAGCTATTAAGTCTGAAGTATGATTATATACCCTGTATACCCTATATATATATATAGCCTTTTTTTTTAGGCAAGAGATGAAGCAATGAGGTTTTCTATCAGCAATTGTGTTCCAGCATATTTTTCTAACTTTTGCTTTAAAGAAAAATCATGTAATAGTGAAAAACCCAGAACTACGGTGGCTCCAGTAAATTATTTCTCACCAGGATGAATGAGGAGGTTGGAGCTGCTTAATTGCAGGGTGTCTAATAGTGTTTTTTTTCCTGGTTTTACTGTTCCTGAGCTATTTGCCAGAGGTTAAGGTCTCAGACCAGCAGTACTCCCACAGAGGGGGAGCTACCATGGCATTTATGGAAATTCTGCTTTATTTCTGAAAGATTTCACTGCATTCTGCACAATGTTTGGGTACTTTTTTGACAAATCAAAACCCCCCAACAAATCCAAATGCATCGTTTTATAGCAGATGGGGCACACAAGATCAGGCATCCTTAGAGTATATACAGACAGATGCCTGTCTCCCTCCCTCAGCTCTGGATTTGACACCATAAGGCAGGCAGACATATGAGTTGGGACCAGCTTCCCTTACTTAACTATGCTGAAAGGGACTTCTAACACTGAATATTGTATAGAAATATCTTCCAGTCATGTCTTCAAAGGACTGGGAGTTGCTTTGCTGAAATTTATCTGTCTCTGTGGTGAGATGCAGTTACCTGTTTGTCAAAAGTTCCCCTAGGGCATTTAAATATGGACTTTTCTTTCTATTCTTCCCATACAAAGTAGGTTTGCTTGATGCCATTTAGCGTGCATCATGCTGCTCTCAGCTATTGATTTGGAGCAGGGCCGAAGAGGAAGTTTCCAGCAGGTCAGGTAAAGAGAGATGAGAGCACTTCATTTTAATGCAGGCCTCAAATGACTTGTCTCCATTTATCCTCCTCCTTGAAAGCCTGGCAATTATTTATTACAAAACAAGGAGGGGAAAAAATGAATCGAGGTACAGTATCTGCAGGCCAAGTGTGTGATTGAAGATGAGGTTTTTAGACATGATGCGAGACCTTTAATGGGACTGCATTAGTATATTTAGCTAGAATGAGATGGTGAGCCACATGCTGCCTCTGAGAGTACTGCAAGGTGCTTTGGTAGCGGCGGAGAAAGGGTTGTGGCTTGTTAGCGGTGAATTGCCATCCTTGGAGGTACACGAGAGCTTTCAGCACAGAAATAAGAAACCCAAGCCAGTCTGAGCCACAGGCAAGGCAAACTAAATTAACTGGCTTCATTCATATGTGCTCTGATTCAGTCTGCGATTTAGCAGTCAGCCTGTTCGTCAGTCCCACTGGCTCTGGACTGAAGATTTCTTATTCCCAGCCTTAAACCCCTATTAAAATATTAGCGTACTTCTGATCAGGAGCAGCTGCGTTTCGATAGTGAGACGTACAGGATTACAGTGAGTTGACTCGTTCTATTTTGGGTGCTGAATCAGGCTTTTCCGTGCAAACGGGTCGTTTTCAAGAAGTGTGTGTTGGAAGTGATGAGTCACTGCAGGAGGAGGGAGAAGGCACGAAGCATGTTGAAGGAAGCAAAAAGTTAACTTTTGTGCCAGGTTTTGCACAGGTGTTCAGTATAACAAGAAACAGGCAATCAGGCATCCAGCAGAGACTAGAGCTGTGCTATAAAAAGAGCTACAGGGACACAGCAACTGTTTTGGTGAATCAGATCTTCCTGGCTTCGGAGAGTGGAAGTTCACAGTAACTCAAACTGAGGTTTTATTTGTTTTTGTTCATGGAGCTTCGCCAATTTTTATTTCATTTCTTGTAACGTGGTCTCATTAAAGCATAAAGAAGAACAGAAACCTTGTGAGGTGGGAAAATTTCATTAATTGGCTGGTAATTCTGGGTGTGGGTTGATGGCCTTTCCGTTGGAGAGGAGACTGTGGTGATTAGAAAGCTCATTTGTAGTATGTGGTCATAGCAAATACTGACATTATTTCGTTATGTACAGAGTGGGGTCTAATGTCGACTCCAGTTGTTGCAGAAATTGCTAGGAGGAGAGATAAGGGATGAGCGTGCCTGTAAAGCCTTGGTTTCTACATGCTGAACAAGGTACTGGCCTGGGACTGTGGGGTTTGGAATTACGGTGTGATTGGTAATGCGATTTCAGTCCGCAAAATGTACCTGAGGTATCATGAACTTCATCCTCCACGTGTTTTCCAGGAAGGTTTTGGGAAAGGACCCTCCCAGTGCGTCAGCAACCCTGAGCTTCATTCTGGATGGCCCGTGGGAGATCAGTGGAAGTTTTTCCATAATTCTTACTCGTTTCTATTGGGCTTTGGATCAGGATTCTGTGCTCTGTGTTTGTGGCCTCACCACGTCAATATGTCATTTGCTAACATTGCTGTGTGTAAATTCCTACGCCCTAGAAGCATAAAAACCAGAGGAGGTTGCGTACTTTGGGATCTTGTTAGTGCAGTATTAGTGAATATGTGTAATTTGTTTCTATTCTGTACCTGAAATTGCTCTGATTAGAATATCATGCACATTCCGTGAAAGGCATAGTTGTGATGCCGAAGGGGGGAGAAATGCAGCTTCCAGAGCGATTGCCTATGAGGCAGGTGTCCTGATCCCACCCAGAGGGCCATCGGTGTGAAGCTGGTGCGGTTCCGCAGGGGTGAACAGAGTTACTCCATATGCAGTGCAGCTGAGTGCAGGGCCCAGCCTAAAACACTCCCTAACACAACACTGGCTGGACAAAAGGCTCTCCTATGACCAAAGCAGCAGGGCCTTAAAGCGAAGGCCACGGTCCAAGCTCAGCAAATGGTTTGGTGCATTGAGCTATGTAAAACGCTTGTGCAGAAGGGAAATTTTTTGGCAGGGGAAGAGTTAAGGTCCTTTTATTACTTCTAGCTACTTTCAGCTTCTTTGGAGCTGAGGGTTTGCATGGGGTTCATGGCACTTACAACACGCTGAGCTGTCAGTCGGGGCAGCTCTGTGTCATGGACACATGCTTCTTCAAAGGATCATGCCCTTCCTTCCTCTGCAACATCCCCTGCACATCAGCCTCATCAGAGGATCCCTTTCCTGTGTCCTGTGCGATGGCTTTGACGTGGAGGCTAGGTTTGGCTGGGTTATTTAATTCCTGGCTGTAGTAATTCAGGCCTGGCAGGTCAGCGTGTATGTGGGGAATATGGGGGCACAGCCAAGGTGCTGGGCTGCCAGCCTGGAGCAGTTTTAGAAGTGAAAAAAGAAGTTTAGTGCCCAGAGCTCTTTTTGCCTTGTTCTTCCCCCTAGTTGGATGGCCCAGGCGAAACTGTCCTGAAAGGAGCACCTGGACAGCTTGCCTTTTTTTTTTTTAAACAGAATTTAGCTTTTTGCCCCATCTAGTGGGTGCACTATGTATTGAACCTGGAGTTGTAGTATTTTAATTCCAACATTAAATTTATCTCATGCAGCTCTCAGTCCCCAATTTTAGTTTGCCCTCTGGCTGTTTGAGCAATACTTGTACATGTTCAATACACAGAGAGAGTTAGTTCTCACACAGAGAAATAGCTGAAGTATTAGTTATTGAAAGGAAGTGGTGAGCAAATAGGGCACGATTTTTGGCAGACTGAGATTACAAAGCGAACAGTTTGGAAAATGTTAAGACTATCTAGGTGAAGGTATGGGTTTAAAAGGATGGGTGTACAGAACTGGGAAAGCACAAACCAAAAGGATGCTTAGAGAATATAAAACGTGCCTTTCCAACCCAATGCATTTCAGAGGAAGAGTTCTCTTGTTTGGATTTGTTAATCAAGGATGTTGAAATGACAAATGCTTGGTGGCTCTGGCTGTAACCTTGCCGGGGTGGTGACACTCTGGTGTGTACCACAGTTGAATGTGTTCTGCTTTTGAAGACATAAGGGTTTGCTGTGCCTCAGAGCAAAAGGCAAGACAAGGTGGGGAAAACAGGGATGTACCGTAGACATGTAAAGTGTGTTATGGGTCTTTCCCTGCCCTTCGGCTTGCAGGGAAGATGAGAATTTGGACCATGAAGCTGAGAACCCTGTTTTTTGGCCAGGAGAGCAACTGTTTGACCGAGCAGGGGGTGTGCGAGCCTTTCCATGTTGTTGACCTCTGCCCAACTGCAACAGGAGGGCAGTTGTGAGCTCTGATGGTCCTTTGGCCCATGTGACTGTCCTATTTACTTAGTGTGAGCGCGTGGCCTGTCGAGGAGGAGCTGGGAAGTCCCAGAAGACCTTAGTGAGGGACAGAAAGAGGAGAGGATCAGTTGATCATGTCCACTGGAGGCGGCTCAGACAAGGTAGATGTTCCTGGGCTGCAGCTTTTGTAGCCTGGTCTTTGTATCAGTCCTGCATGTTCTCCCTCATGTATGGGTTGGAGAGGTCTTTCCCCTTCCTCATCCGTTTTCCAGAACAGCTATTTCTCACATGGAGAAGGTCCATCCTTTAAAAAGCTAATGCTAAGGGCTTATATTCATGTTGCAGTTTTAAATGGTGCAAGGGGACTCTTCAGTGTGCAATGGGGCTATTCTTGGCATTTATGAGAATAAATAAGAATTAAATAGTTTTCTTAATTGTTAAGCTAATTTACTTGGATCCAGGGTAAACTATTAAAATGCTGGCACAAAATTAACCTTGCTTTCTTGGGGATGCTGTAAGTGTGCTTAATGTCTGAAATGCCCTATTTGACCTCAACGTTGTTTGGTATTTTGCAATACCATTATGGAACTGACATCTGAGACCTGGAGGCTCCTCCCCATCTTCCTCTGTGTCACTGACTACCTCCAAACTTCTCTGTGAAGCTTGTAATGGTCCTGTGCTCCAGAAAACGCCCGGCAGGGCCAGCCTGTAGTGGTGCCAAGATGGGAATTATATGGCAGCTCTGCCATCTGCCAGGAGGGGAGAAATAATTTTCAGACCTCAGTAGAGAGAAGGATATTTGTTGCAAGAAATTTTAATAACACATTTAGTTCCTGACCCAAAGAGGTCAGTTGGTACTAAAGGGCCATCTGGCTTGAGGGTCGGTAGAGGATTTTAAATGGAAAAAACTGCGTAATCAGTGTGGTGCAAGGGTTGAGGGTAGTGACTGTGGGTTAGGAGGACAGCTTCACTTCCAAAAGTGGTTTGGACCACACAGTGGTTAAGGACCCCACTGTCACTGGAAAGTAACATGAACTGCAAGGTCTGGAGACGCTTCTGAAAACAGAACTGAAGCTCCTAGTTCAGTTTTGTGCTTTCCTAAGCTGCTCTGCTAATGACTCAGTAACACTTGCAAATCAGTTGTGTTTCCTACCCAGCAGAGTGCATAGAGGCATTATGTACAGTGTCTGATTCCTTGTCTCTTGATTCCACCAAGTGGGAATATTTCCTACCTTATAGAGATTGAGTCTTAATTTAATACATGTAAAATATTATTACAGTTCTTGGATAAAAAGTCAGAGTGGTAGGGGAACAATTATTATTTCATTTACTCTAATATGCTAAAACAGATAGTCTTCTTTCAGGCATACTTTTAATCTGCTTAAGTATTGGACACAATACAGCATAAGGGTAATAACAGTGTTTCAAGTAGGAAAGAGGTAGAGGAATGAGGACTTACCATTGTGAAGAGCAGTAACTCTGAATTTGTTCTGGTTATGTTAATCTTTCCTTGCTGCTTAAGTCACCTTCCTCATCTTTAGAAAGCAGTAATTTGCTGCTGATGACCTGTGCTACAGGCAGTGTGTTCAATTGTTGCCTACAGGAATAGGGAACGGAAATAACAACATTAGGTCTTTAGAGGATGAGACGAATTTATGCAGACCCTGGACACGTCCTACCTTTCCCTTCTTGGATCCTGTGTTCAATTTTCAGTTGCCCGAAGGCTGATCATTGGGAAGGCATGCTGAACATACAGCTAGAGCGTCCCCATTCGTTGCAAAAGTGACATAAAACTCACACACCATCCAGCTTTCTAGTCCATAGAGTGGAGAGCAAGATCAGATGAGAGATGAGCAGCACCAAGAGAACTGTTGTGTTTTCCAAGGACTTGAGGAGCAGCCTTGCAAATCCATTCTCATGGATGCTGGAGATGGACCATGCCCTAAACTGCTCCAGCCTGGAGAGAGGGGACATGCACCTCCTGTTGTGCTGCTAGTTGGCAGTGGCGTACAGGGGAATGGGGCTGCTTCAGTTTGACTGGGTATATAGTTTATTGCTCAGTGAGGGGGACTCTTGTCAGATTCCCTGTTGCTTATTTGTGGCTGTGCCGTGTGTTTTCCACATACAAAGTACTTTGTACTTTGGTTACCTACCTTGCAGGGGTCTGAGAGCAGTGATTAGTAAGTGATTGCAAAGTGCTTTGAGATCTCTGGATGGAAGAAGCTATAGAAATGCAAACTATTATTATTTTCTAGGTCAGGGGAAGAAAGCAATTACTTGTAGACCAATAATTTTCTATTTTATCCTTGCAAATAAATGTGAGTAGAGGACAGCAGCAATTACACTGATGAGATGGAAAAAGGCTTTCCAAATTCTCTTGGACTATCTGTTATTTTTATTTTATATTCACTTTGAATTTCCTTTGAGGTGTCAAGTCTTAACCTGCTGTAACTTCTGTCTAAGAAAATCCCTAAAGTGCTGGTGTCCAGGCTGGAAAGACAGAGCATGGAAAGATCTCCCATGAAAACCTAACTATTTTCATGTACTGGAAGTTTGAGGAGGGGCAGAAAATTCTGTTCTGTCTTAAAATTGGTTAGCAGTAGCTGCTGGTCTGTGTGTGTTAGGATGTGTTAATAAGCTGTTCACACATGGGTGAATTGCAAACCATCATCGATTGGAAAAGGTGATAAACATCTATGGTTGGCTGGAATTCAAAACCGACAGTTTGCTTAAAAAAGCCTGAGATTTTATCACTTTCTTCCATCCAGATGTGAGGCTAAGCCTTGACTTTTAGAAAACTTTCATAGGGAAATGAGACTCCTTGAACAGAGCAGCTGCTGGCCCAGTGGGCCAGGTTCTCACCCGGGATGTGGAAGGCTCCAGTCCAAGTCTGAGTCAGAAAACAGATCTGAACCTAAGCGTGGCGTTTTCCAAATAACAGACTCAATCACAAGGGCATTTGGCTGGATAAGAGCCAGTGTCTCCCTGAGACTAGGAGCTGTCCCATGGTTTCATCCCAGCAGAGACTATCCGACTCAACATCCTTCACAACTTTTTTTTGTTCTGACAAACTAGTATTTCTCAATGAAAGTTGTAATAAAAAATTCAGACCAGCTGCAATAGCTGCTGCCAACGACTAATTGCCTTGCTAGGTTTTTTTTGATAGGGACACAGCTGCTAATGGAAAAAAAAGTCCAGCAAGGGAAAAGAGGCTTGACTATTAATTTGTATTTAGCTGGAGTCTGGAAGAGTCATTCTGGATTTGGACCAATTCTTATATGTTGGTGGACAATGGGATTCAGGTCACTAGAGATATCTGTTGGGATTTACCCAAGTATTTGGTGCATCTTTTTTGACATTAGACATCCTTGTGAATCTGGGCTATTGCTTCCAGCAGTTGCAGGGGGCTTGAAACCAGATAGCAAAGAAGGTTACAATAATAATAACAAAACTCTCTCTGTTTCGTGGTCTAATAAAACATACAAGACTCAAGGGATCTCCTTGGTCAAAGTTCAGTTCCTCACACTTACAGTCAACTCTGGAATAGAGGTGTAGTTCAGAGGGCTTCACAGAACATCTTGGTCATTCCTCGTCATTAACAAAATATACAGTAACAAACTGAAGAGCTGCGGTAAAGATGTGAAAAGTCACAATCACAAAGCACTGCATACAAAAAAAAAAAAAAAAGAAAGGAGGAAATCAATGCTGTTGCCGGTGTCCTAAGGTCTTTCCATTGATGGTATATGTATGAAATAAAGTTCCCAGGTTATCACAGGAACTGGAGCATGGTCTGAGAGGGAGATGTCATTAACATATTAACATAGTACTGGAATAGTATACCTCTTGTCCGTACAAGCAGCTGTATCGAAAGCCTGCAAACTTGAAGAAAACAGCAGAAACAGCGGAAAGGAAATTAATTCTCTGCCTTGGAGCACAACAGATGGGTCACCTCTGTTGTAGGTCATTTCTCATATTTGTGGCCAGCATGAAGCAGACTTAGAAATGTCAGTGTGAGGTAACTGTAAAACTGTTGCATGCAACCACAAATTCTTTTGTCACAAATGTTAGAGGTTTTCATTGTGTCTGTCATCTGAGATTGGAGATCCATTGTAACAGATTTTCTTGCAGTGTATAACAAGAGATACTGTCTGTTCTTAGGAAGTTGAATATAAATAGCTCAGAGAGTGGTAGGCACAGCAGAAGCAATAGCTTCAGTAACTGGTGGATAGACGAGGAACACAGAGGTGGCTAAGGGTTGCCACTTGAAAGATATAACGGTAGATACCTTTAAAGCATGGTCCTCTGCGATTTATTCAAGGTCATGCAAGGAGTTTGTAACAGAGCCAGGGCCTGCATCCAGATCTGCCAACTCTCAGCGTGATGCCTTAAGAATAAAGGCTATCTTTCATCTAAATTAAAACCCCACAATTTTATAGAAGCTTCAGGGCCTCTGTCTAATCTATGCACATAGCATTCATCACCATGGCATCTAGGTGCCACTCTCCTCATCTCTTAACCTTGCCAGAGTCTATCATGAATATTCCGAGCATCTAGATGGGTTTCCAAATGAGTTGAACACGCTTTTCCGCTCTCTGCTTCGACTTTCACTTTACACAGCCAGGCTGTATGTCTGATAAACAACCCCATCCGTTATAGCCTAAAAAAAAAGAAAAAAAGACAAAAAAAAAGACAAAACACCAAGAGGATGTCCAATTAGCAAATACCCTACTTAGCCGTATTTTGGAGTGTCTTGTCTCCATTCCGCATTAGAAGTTATGCACTATAACAACACGGCCTGTCACTGCGCAGCCCACCAGCTGCATAAAATCAAGGCATCAGGCTTTTTTAATTGAATGCATAATGAGTTGACTGGCAGGTTTAATTAACAAAACTCATCCTGTGTATGCACCTGGAGGTGAAAATAAGTTTAATCAAGAGGAGCTGGCAAGTGCCAACAGCTCTGTCATGGTCATCCCTCTGCCCCCCCCCCCCCCCCCCCCCCCCCCCTTATTTTGTTGTGTTTCAACCAGGCTTTGTATTTGCAAAAATGGCTCTGGGTGCTGATTAATTATCTTTTGCCCAAGATTGATGAGTTGTTGCAGCCTGCCTTGTAATGAGAACTACTGTTCCTGGAAAAGCTGCACTGAAAGCTTTAATAATCAGTCTGCCTTAGATAAACTACTTACGGCAAACATTCAAGGTGCCTGAACATGGTCCTATCATGGTAACCTTTGAGGACCTCATCCATGTGAGGAAAATGTGTTCTTAAGATGCATTGGCTGACATTTCTAAGAGAAGGCAGATTCCTAGTAAAGATGGTGATGCGTAGCTTTCTCAGAAGTTACAAGATCAAGGCAGAAACCATGAGAAATCTAGTTACTTAAGTTGAATTACTTACATTTTGAAACAGCAACTATAGCATCTTTGGTGGGACCTCTGTGGTGGTTAACAGTCGTAGCTAGTAGGTAAGAAAATGCCTTCCCTCCTCCTGAAGACAAGGCTAGAGGATATATTCTCATGCGTAAGGTCAACCTGTGGTGTCATTCCCTCTGTCTACAAGACTGGACATTCGCACTATTTCAGACATGCGCTTCAGCGCTTCTGAGTCCAAGGTAAAAGTGCAAAGCTGGGCGGGTGGAGATGGAGAGATGCACCCCAGAGGTGACTACGGGCGAATGCATCTTCCCTGTCTACCAAAACGGGCCCCTGGACACCTGAGGCCTCTGGGACTGCTGGCAGTAGAGCTGCTGGAGTCCCTCGCTCCTCACCCAGCATGTGGAAGGTATCTACCAAGCCAAGTTCTAGCAAAGGTTGTGGGCGTTCTACGGGGAGGTTAATGCATTCAAGCTGTCAAAATATTCTTCCTGCTATTCACCCAGTTAACATGCCCTCTCTTTCTTTTGCCTGAAAAGGCATTTGCTATGGTATTCTAATACATGGTCTGTGTTCAAGATGTTAGTGACAGCTGTTGTATGACTACAGGAAGGAAATTATGACTCCCTAATGATAACATGTCACGGCATGTCTCTTTGCTTTTCTTTTCCTTTAGACGTACATTTCTTCTGCCAATGTCTCCGTCATTGCACACATGCAGTTAATTGTGTATCAATGACATGTACACCATGTGTTGAGAACAGGCCTTTAAAAAAGAATCTTCTGAATGCTTCTACCTTGTCTTTAAATAATGTGGAGCTGGCAGAGAAGATGCCCCATGTGGTAACCCGATCTTTTGTATTTTGGGATGCTTCATATCCAAACATCAGTATTGGCATCCAGCTTTCCTTAGGGGTAATGGAGCTACAATATGCTCAGTTAAGGATCAAGCATTCAGGGTAATGAATGTGTGCACTCAGGTATGCTGTCAGTTTAATCTCTTACGTGACTTTTATGGCTTTATTCTGATAAATTCTGGAAGGGCTGATAGCTGTTGGGGAATGAGCCTGTTAAACACATGGAGGTGGCTGTCCGGATGGGCCACCACAAGCCCTTCTCTGCTGTGTTTCAGCTGTGATTTAACACCTCCAGCTTTTGCAGGGAATCTTGTCATAAAACTCTAATGAGAAATGACCAAAAAAAGTCTTTTGCATCTGCTTTAAGGAACGTACTGGAGTGACAAGTATGTTTAACCTAGTTTTTAATTCCCTCGATATGGGAAAGTTTCTGTGCCCAGGCAGAAGGCCCAGAAGGGTTATGCATCATTTACAACCCAGTGTTCAAAATGAGGGGCAAGCTGGGGGCAGTGGGAGTGAAAATGTAGGTTTATAATTCTCAACTCAGCAGGAGCCACTGCTCTGCACCAGGGCAAAACCCAACTGATTAACAGCTTCTGGCAAGGGCAGCAGTTCTTGGTTCCCTCTCGCATCCTGCTGGCACGGCAGAGAAAATGTCCTTTCACTGTGGCAAGTTACTGCTGTCAGCGGAGCATATCCTCTGTATAGCTTCCAAGCCGTACCTGCAGGACCCTGTTGGGTTTTGGGGTCACCCAGAGTGATCCAACAGGTAAAATTTCTCACTGTGAGACACAGTGGTCCCTGCTGATTTCCCGTTGCATCTAGGAGGCAGCTGTTTGTCTTTGAGTGGTATGTTGCTGCTGATCAGCATAAAAGCCTGACAATGCCAGGCTGTTTTAAAGAGGATCCTAGAATATTTGAGACAAGGCAGGGACAGCAACAACAAAAGGTGTCTGGTGATATCTGGAGATAGTACACTCTGTAGATAGTCAAACTGTGGTTCCTGGGAACATGTGTGTGGCTCCTGTGAGCATAGGAGTCGGACAGTACAGGGCTGGGTGCTGCTGAGCATCCCAGAGGGTACCCGAGAGGATGGCTGAGGCCAACATTGCCTGCTTGTGTACGGCTCAGTTGTGTAGCCAGGCTTACCATAGTCCTGAATGGAGAAATTCTCCAGGGGATCTGCTGTCTCTCTGCATCTCCCTCTGCAAGGTGATCCCAGAGCCCTCTTCATCTTGCGCTCTCGGGGAGTTGAGGCATGTGTTTTAGGACTGTCGTATGGGGATATTAGTCTGCTGCTGAGAGGCTCTCCCCACTCCCAACATGCTCTGTGGCGGTGCCAGCCAGAAAACAGAGCTTCTTCATGAGCAAGCTTGCTTGCGAAATAAAGCAGGTAATGCTGTGAATGCAGGCCAGACATTTTTTGAGTAGGACTTAGATTTTGAAAGTGACCTTTTAAAAGCACTTAAATTTGCTGTGGGATTCCTTGCTTCCGTGAGCTCTGAGCTGTATGGCGGGTCAGCATGATTTCTCAGGGGCAAACTCATAGACAACCTGCATTTGTCTCCCAGAAGGGATTTTCATATTGCCTGCAGTAAAAGAGCATGAGCTTGCAGGAAGAGAAAACACACTATGGAAGTTGTTTCAACACCTGCTAGCTGTGACAAGCATAGAAACCTGAACAAGCTGCCTTCCTGCTCCATTGCTCAGAAGAGCGGTGTCTATGAGAATGACTGTACATCCTGGCTTCCCGAGACCCCCTCCTGACACAGGCAAGGTGCCATTTCTGTTTCGATTTGGCCAGCCATGAGAAAAAACAGAAATTGCTTTAACGTAGCCACTGAACTGGATGCTACTGGACGGAATTCATCTGTTGGTAGATGACTTCACAAGGGCCCTGAACAGTTGCAAGCCTGATTTTGTAGAAATACGTGTCTCTGTCCCTCTGCCAGGGACTCGTTATCTCCTAAAGGTAGGTTTTCTTTTGAGACTGGCGCCAGGGGTTGAGTAAAGGCCAGCTTTCCTTCAGCCTCTCTGTGGTGACAGACACATGGAAGATGACACAAGCAGAGGCATGAGCACAGAGGGAGTTTTTCAGCTGCTTTTGCCCAGACAGTCTAAATAATGCGGTGGCTGGGGATGAAGGGAAGAGCTGTGGGTCGTGGCTGAGGAGCGACTGCCACAGGAGGTCAGTGTTGCACTGTGGATGTGGTTGCAAGAAGGCAGCATGGCCTTGGAGGAAAACTTGACCCAGAAGTGAGGGTTAATTCGTCTTGGGCAGCTCTGGGTAGTTTGCCACCCTGGTTTACTTCTGTGTTCGGCAAAACCCGTTGTTGGTGAGGAATATGTTCCTGGAAGGAATGGGGATTTGTCACAAGTGTGAAAGGAAAACCGCAAAAGGAATGTGGTTGGGATCTGGGGCCTTGGCGGAGGCAGGGGGCTGGGAACCGACGCTAGATGGCTCAGGGCTGAATTGGTCCTGGGAGCTGCAGGCTTTAACCTCCAGATCATTGCCTTGTTTTTGGCCCAGGCTTTTCCTTGCAGCCTCAGACAGCTGTTTGGTGGAGGTGGAGGGGTTTGGCAGACGCAGGCCAGCTGGAGCGGAGGGTGTCCAACACCCCGGCGTACATGGCTGCTGTGCAGGTGGCCAGCTTGTCGTCAGCTTCGCTCCAGTTATCAAGGCTGAAAAGCCCTCTATGCCTGATCTCAATTCCTCTGCCAGTGATTCAGCCTTCCAGGGTGGTCTGGGGGCAGGTTGGCGCAGGAGGCGCGAGGGATGCTTGCACGGCTACTGTCAGGGTCGTGGCTGGTTGCTGAGAGAAGATTTGCATTCCAGGAGCGTCCAGCCACCGCCTTCCCCCAGGGCTCAGTGCTCTGAAACATGTTCTAAGGCCCATTCCTAGGGAGCTCTGGCAGCTATTTGATGTGGTCGCAGTGCTTTTGGAGAATGGCTAGGACAGTGACAGAAGTGAAACTCAGATATTCTCCAGTAGGCTCTGTGGTTCCTTCATTAAAAACAGACAGATAAACAAACAAATTGCAGCCCATTATGAGCATGTCCTTCAATTCCTCTTCAAACAGTTTTTCGCTGTTTTAAAAAGCCTTAAATAAGGACATAGCCTCCTGAGCCTTGGCTCTTAACTCTTGGATTTGTGCTTTCCTTGTGCCTCTAGGTCTCTTGCCTTTGCTGTCTTCTGTCTGTCTGATGCGAGCTTTTCATTCGTTTGGCTTTTCCTGGTGAGAGGCTTCAGAACAAGATTCCTTGTGTGCAGTCTTTGATGTTACACCACAAAGAATCTCCCCTTTTTCCTAATGCTCTGCTGAACCCCATTTAAAAAAAAAAAAAAGTTTTATGTAACTAGGTTGAGAGGAAGTGGGGTGACCCATGCAAATAGTTTTTGTGTCACTTACAAAGGCTCAGACGCTATGGTGATGGATTCAGCGAAAAGATCTGAACTCATTTAGACAGGGCTGAGCTGAGATGTCTTTGCATTGCAGTGGCTGAAAGGCAGAGGAGACACAGCTAGGGATATAGTGGGGTCCCTGCCAAGCTGGGCTAATGCAGTCCATCCTTTCGAGAACAGTGTGCAGACCTGACCAGTTTGCTGTCTCTTCTCTGCATACTCGTGGGTATGCTCTGGTAACGCTGATTTTAAGAATGCAAAGCACCTGCAGCCCTCAGTCTTGAAAACATGAGGTGAAATACGCTGTGGAAATTCAGCCAGAGTTTTTCTTCCTTCAAAAATAGATGAATAACTGTTTTGCTTCATTTGACACTTAGTGACTTCTGCTTTATTGCTTTGTTGACACCGGGCTCCTGATATTAGGACTCTGTCCTTGTTCTCCGTCTCTTACATCTTCTAATGCCTTTGCATTAGGGCATCTCACATTCTTCCCATGCACAGCACTCTTAAAGCTGAGGGAGAGGGAAAATGATTGTCTTCATCATAGATTAAAATAAAGCTTTTGATTTTTATGGTTGGTGTCTTTGCCTTTGCAATCTGGATTGCTGGCTGAGGGCATGGAGCTTTGGGAGTATTTTCTTTGCGCCCCTGTTTGTAGTTTAAAAACAAAACAGGTGCCACTGGTGTAGCATGTGAATCTTCAGCTTCATGAAAAGGCTTTGTTATAAGTGTGTTTTTGGAGAGGAGAAACCTATGCACTGACCCTTTTCAGTATCATCTGATGCATGCACCATGATTAGAAAGAGTAGGGGAAGTTAAAAATAACCTGTGGAGGAGGCATTCTAATGAGCAATTATCATTCCTTTCCATTGACTTTTGCAGCAAGACTCTCCATGTGTTTAGTCTTCTCGAAAGAACATGCCAGATGTTAGAGTGACTTGTTAAGTCCCTGAATACTGTTCTCACTGGCGTACTGAACCATTGTCGGGGTTTTTTTTATAACTATTAAAATAATTGGGCCCTGAACATTCTGACCTGATAACGTGAAAGAATCTTGGCTGGCTTTCCTAGGGGTCACGTTTGTGAATAGAAAACTCAGGGAGTGTTTGCCAGAACAAAGAAATGTTTCTGCATGCAAAGATCTTCAATAACTTAATCTGAGGTGGAATCATCTGGCTTCAGAAATCGTGCCTCCTGGCAAAATCTGACTTTTGCATTTCAACATCCTGAACTTTAGTCTTCAAGGAAGCTTTTGTGCTTGTGGGGCTCTGCTATTCTCCCAAAAGAGAGTTCTTTAGAAATGATTGACGACAAGGCCAATTTCTACCTTTGCAAAATTTTAATATGGGGAAACCAATGAGGAAAGCAGACGTCTCTTTACGAAGTGACTGAAGCCCTTTGCCATCCCCGCTCGCGCGTAGGAATCTTAATTGGATTAAAATACAAATCTGTATATTGTGATTTTGCATGCTATGGATCCCACCCTCTTGTTTTTAGCCACATTGGCCAAACTCAATGAAGTGCACGGTCAATGTTTTAGCTTTGCCTTTGGTGTCCCTCGGTTGGAGCTCATTAAGCATTCGGGGAATAATAATTCTGGGACTTGAACTTTGATCTGAGGAATCTGGGAAAGAAAGGGCCGGAAATTGCAGCAGCCTGATTAGCTACCCCAAGTTGATCAACTTTTCTGCCAGATGCAGGCAGAGCTCCCAGAGGCTGAAAGACAATAGCGTGAGCGAGGGAGAGCTGCCTTCGCCGTGTTGTGTCTGCGCTCCGATCACATCCCATTACTGTCTCTAACGCAGATGGCAGTTTGAACCACTTCGCACGCACCCACAGCCAACCAGAATCTTTGTCCAAAATATCTGCTTGGCAGAAAAATAGTAATTTATTTTTTTTTTTTAACCCTAAGTATTTGTTTGCTAATTTTCACGCATTTGGGAGTGGTGTGGTTTCATCTAGGACTGGAAGCATCAAAATATCTTGAGAGAAGCTCAGCCAAAGCTCTGATTGAAAGGGTATCTCGTATCTGACTCTGAACTTGTGGGCATTTCAGAGGGACAAGTTTGAATTACAGTGTGGTGAGACCAGGATAGACGGTGAGTGCTGGAGTTTTACAGGATAAGCAGTACTTTTACTCCTTTTAGATTGGAGTATAAAATCTATTGGAGTAGATTTTCTTTTAGATTGGAGTGTAAAAGCTAAAATGCTTATATTCAGAACAAGGCAGAGTTTGTCATATATTTTCATTTTCCAAAAAATATCATGAGAATTTCAACTCAAATTCAAGTACATGTTGTGACAACCTAAATTCAATGACAAACCAGCTTTAGCACTTGGCTGCATCTGACTGGAAATTTTCTGACATTGGCGATTGAAAAATCCCAGCTGTAATTGAGTGAAAAGTGAAATAAAGTTGTTCCTCACAAAGCGGAATTTGAGACTCGGATACCTTTCTTCTTGTAAAGTAGATGGAAGATGTACGTGCCACCATCAGAATACCTTGAAAATACTGAAATATTGCACCCTCCATCTTTGGAAAGCTTTCCTTATCCTTGTCACTTTATCTTAAAACTTTTTACACTTTCAATTTCTGTCAAGAGGCGCATCAAATGTCTACCTCAATATCTAAGGGAAATAAATACCCACAAGCAACTGCTGCCTAGTGCCATGTTTCTGAATGCTTGGCCAGCTGGCAAAGGAGGAACGGGATGTGGAGCTTTTCCAGAAGAGCTTCTGAGGAAGAAAAAATTTTTTTTTTTCCTGCTAGAAATCAAATACTAAATATTGTAGTTGAAAACCCAAATGATTTAGGTTCCAGAAATAAGACATCATGGTGTCTTATGAACTGTTATTGCAATGCTTCTTGGTCCCCCTTTATATGGGAGACACTTTGCTCCTTCTCCCATGATGCTCCCCAGCCTCCTGTCTCAGGCGTGGTCTATCACATTGAAATGTACTCCAGATGTTTTTCAGGAGGAAAATCACTGTCATTGCAAATAATATTGTTTGAAAAATAATAATATAGTTGTAATATAGTTCTGGCAAACTCCCATCTGCCTTCCATTCCAGATATTCCATGTTATGGTTTTGTGTGTGGTATCAGAAACTATCTTTAATATGATTTTGGAAATTCCGTGTCAAGTGACTGGGTGTCAGTTTTCATGATGGAGAGGTGTCCCCTTGTCAAAGAGCCAAACGTTCTGTCAGATTTAAAGTTTTCTGTCCCTATATGAAGCTGAGTTTTAGTTTCAGGCAGGAGGCACAGAGACTGAGGAAGCCAATGCTATTCCAACATGTTGTTCATATCCTGAAGTCTTTTAATTTCCCCTGGCTGCTGTTGCAATAGCACCATTTCACTGAATAAATTAATCAGAACATAAGATTTGTTGAATATGAAGACTCAAAAAACAGGTTACACTTGTGATTTTGATAAAGCTGCTATAGTTGGTGGTTAGTCATTATTTTTCCCTCTATGGGTGAAACGGTTACAAGAACCTCCACTATTGTTGCTAGAAAAAGTGGCTTCCTGTGATATAAAGTAATTTTTTAAAATAGGAAACATATGGCAGGTCTCTAACAACAAAGTAATATTCAGGTGCTGATGGCATATGCCTCCAGTCGTATTACAGGAAGCTATCTGGGAAATCTGGTGGCAGAGGCTTATACACTAATTTTCAGGAAGTGGGGTGGGGGGAAGGAATCTGAAACTGATATGAGAAATACATTTACATTTTTAATTTCACTGAAAGTTCTTTGCTATTTCCACTTTAAAAGTCTCTGATATTCATTCCCAGTTAGCTGTAATGAACAAATACTGTGTGAGGTCTGCATTGCTTTCCTCATCTGAGGAAAAAACCCAGGAAATTCATAATGAAAGCCCCTCTCAGGACTTGGTGTCTCTCATGATTGTACCTGTCTGTACGTAAGCTTGCCAACTCTGCAGAATGGAGGAATTAGAAATTCCTTTATAATCATAAGGTTAGAGGGGATGCTCTGCAGTCCATCCCCACTCTCCAGGTCAGGATCGCAAGGCCCAGATTGTCCCTTGGCAGATGTGTTCCCACTAGAGTTTTCTTGGAGGCTCTACTGAATCCCTTGGTGAGCAAATTGTGTGTGCCTTGTACTAAGAATAGGAAAACTCTCATTCTAAATGATCATTATTATCTTCCTTTTTGTGCCAGCCTTCTAGGTGTTTGTAATTGTGGTCCTCTCCCATCCCACCACTGACCCTCAGCCCCCCTCTTTTAAAAACAGTAAGTCATCCATCTTTCAATCCAGCAGTAAGTCGTTCAGTCTCTTCTTGTGTGTTGTAGCTTCAAGAGATCTTCTCTTAATGCTCACGTTGACTCTTTCCAATAGATTCAGTGATTCTGCCCTAGAGGTGACCACTATGGGCGTTCAAACCAAAGGTTGGGATGTTTCTGTAGCATTAGCTCTTGCTTTGAATTTGTCTGCCTTTTTCATAGCTTGCTGAAAGCTTGGAGGGCCATTAATGGTTAGCAAGTGTGTGCTGAATTACATTGCTCTTGTTGGAGTTCTTGCATTAATAGAGCCAGGCTTCAAGGAAGGAACTTGGACTGGGGATTTTATTTTTATCCTTCTCTGTTGGCATTTTTGCCTATCTGTTTGTAGTCATTGATAATATTTACCTTTGTTTCCTTAGCACTGAAACCTGAGCCAGACTACAAACTTTTTTTGCCCTGGGCTTTTGCTGAAAACTTTAAGTTCCATCACAGCCCCAATATTCATGTCCCTTTTCAGTGGGAGGCTTGGGTTGGGCTCACAGCCCAAAGTAATGTGGGACAGCAGAACCTAGGATGGATCTGGAGATTTGCCATACGTGTCCTTCCAGAGAGATGTGGCAAACAAATGAGGGCTGTATGGAATCAGCCTCACTGGCGGCATAACTCTCCTTGAGCTCAGCGAGAATTGGATGTGTTGGGTGTGGGGCAGTGGCAAGCCACTGAACTTCATTGTGGTTTTATCTTCATTCACAGAATCTTGCACTTGCAATTGTTTAGTCTACTGCAAAACCCCCTTTCCACCATCCCTTGTTCTTGCTTTCGTTATTGTTCAGTTATCCAATTAGTGCACTCACACCTGCAGTGTGGTCTTCATCTACAAATGTGCCATTGCTTTAACCCTTTGGAGGGCCACGGCTGGAGAAACGTCAATATGTGGGAAACAGGTCTCTGGATTTGGAGTGAATTTTGTGTGAAGAAGGGACTTATTTTTTTTATCCCTATATTTGGGGAGTTGGTGCTTAAGCCAAGTAGGGAGTGATTTTTGTTTGGCAATGAGCTCTTCTTAGGGGGCAGATGGCACTATGAAATGTCTTAACTTTCAGCATTAGAAAATGCATAGACAAGCAAGAGTCCCAAGGTTTTCTAGCAAAGACTCTGAATCATGTAAGAATCTTCTTTGGAGTTGCAGCAAGTTGCAAACAGACATAACAGCTCAGCAGGATTGATTAAGTGTCTACAACTATGCGCCTAAGATAGTGCTGTAATAAAAGTGACAAATGAGGAAGAATAGTGTGTCTGCTAGAAACTTAGCATGACTGAATGAAAAAAATGCGCAGTGTAATTTATTGTCAATGAAGAACCATCAGCAGGAGAGACTGAACCTAATTCATCCCGATTAATTAGGTATGGGACTTAAACCTTGGTCTTCCACAGCTCTAGCCACAGAGTCACTTGGTATCTCAGAGGACTTTGGACTCTGACTACAAAATCTTAAGATGAATTTTACTTGATTAGTTCAAATGTCTGCCAGAACAATAACCAAGAAAAACCTTCCGAAGGTACGTTGTGTGGGAACGTCACCATTATCAGCAGTTTCCAGAGGCTTCACCTGGGCATTTTTCTGCATGTCCAGAGTGGTTTTAGCACTTTAAATAGCTTGTGCTATTTAAAATAGGCATGCTTTTCCCTGGGGGAGGCAGGTGGGGTCTGTGTGGCCTGCCATCCCCACCGCTGCAGGCAGTGTGTGTTTGCCATGGGGCTCTCCTTGGCGCTTGCAGGGGAGAAGACGGCCAGCGTGGGGTGAAAGAGCCTTCTTCAGCATGAGGCTGGGCAGAGCTTTGTGTCACCCCCCAACGTGGCTGCCATCCACCCAGACTCTCCGCAGCCCCCCCCAAAAACCTGCAGGTAGTTTAACAACCGTCCTCCCCTCCCCAACCCAATAAACTGAGCGTCCTGCTGCTAACAAAGAAAACTGTAGTCATTCCCCAGGTAATTTTCCCTTCTCCCCAGCCTTAGGAAGCACTAAATCTGTGTGAGATGGGGAGGGGGCAAACAGCAGCACCTTTTGCATGTGTAGCCAGAAAACCCATTCTCAGGCATAAAGCACAAAAGAAGATGTTTTTATGAGGCTGGGCGAGGCTGCTGCACACTGAAGGGATCCCACCATGCCGCCACACACTGATAAAAGGATAATTTTATGTGATGTAATTCCCAACATGGTCTGCACTCCGCTGAAGCTTGAGGCAAAATCAGTGTGGTCAGCTTGAGGTTGAAGTGGCTGGGGGAGAGCACAGAGGAGGAGGGCATCCCAGAACAGGAATGTTTTTACAAATAAAGGAACAAAAAAAAAAAAAATCCACTAAAGCTCTTCCTCCCCTGACAGTTTGTCGGCAGTGCCTGGGTTATGTGTGCAATCTCCACATGAGCCAGTCGCTTGTCCTACAAAAATGATTTGTTAGACAAGTATAGCCAGAGTGGAGAGCAGGGGGAGGTGGAAGGAGTCGGGGTGGAGGGGGAACCTTGGAATGGATTCAGGAATGACTGATGGGCTTGACTGCAAATTTTATCCGACTACTACCTTGTGGAGGGGGCTGAGAAGTGGAAGGGGGGAGAAGTGAGAAAAGGCAAATGGAGAAAGGCCGGGCTGTCTGCTCTAGCATCATGATATTTATTTTTCACCACAAAATGCAAAATTGATTTTTTTTCAGATGCATAAAAAGCCGGGGGGGGGGGGGGGGGGGGAAGATCCTCTACCTCTCTAATTCCCAGACAAAGGAAGTTGAAGCAGACACCCCAGACAATGGTTAGTCCTTTCTCCCTTAAGCATTTGCCTTTCTCAGCAGTTAAGGTTAAAAAAAAGAAAAAAGAAAAAAAAAAAACCCGAACCAGAAAAACCTCATTGAAGGAATGAATTAAAAAGATGGCCCCGGAAAATGTGGCAGCCTTTTTATTTGATGAGGAATCAAGTTCATAGAGTGTGTCACCAGAGGTGCTGTGATTTGGTCTTTTATTTGTTTCCTGGCAATAAGAACATTCCTTTTTAGTCTGATATCACCCTCTCATCTGCTCCCTCCCTCTTTCTGTCCTTCTCTTCCTCTTCTCGCATCCTTTTTCCTTCCTCCCTTTTTTCTCTCTCTCCCCCCTCGCCCTTTTTTCTCTTTGCTTGCCAGTTCAGGCATTCTCACATACATTACCCCTTCCTTTCATCTCCGGAATGACCTGAAATGACCTTTTGCCTGGCACTAGACGTGACTTAACTGATAATAGCAGATACTTGGGGGCCTCAAGCGGTGGCTTGTCTGAGCACGTAGAGGGAGGGGAAAAAAAATTCCCTTTTTTTTTTTTTCATGCAGAAAGCATGGGTTTCTCTTTGTAGCAGCATTTCCTACAAGGTAGCAATTAATGACACTTTGTGCTGCATATTGCTCGTTAGATAAAATCCCTCAAAAGCTTTCCTTACAGTGTCCATCCCAAAGCTGTTACATGAGCGAGGGAGGGGAAGAGAAATCTGTCTGCAAGTGGTTAAAAACTCCACACCATAATTTTTATGCCACTGGCTACTAGTGCTCTGCATTGCGTCTTCTCTGTCTTTGTGCTCCCGCCTCAGCCAAATACTTGTTGGAACAGCACAAATGTCCTTCTGTCTTAAATAATCGCCGCTTTTAGGTGACTAATCTGGGCAAAAGGTTATTATTTTGCTTCTTAATGTCCCTCGAAGCCATCACGGTAAAGATAAGATTGCAGTCAGAGCCACTGGGTTTCTGATTTTATTTTTTAATTTTAACTATTTATTTGGATACTCGGTGAGGCTGGGTGAGTTACCACAGCAACAACTCTGAGTCTTGAACATGAAAGGGCTCTTATTGTGCCATGTGGTGCCTCAGAGATACAGAGAAAGAAGGAGGCGGGGAGGAGAATTCCTCTTTAAAGAAACAATAGTGAGACATTATGTGAACTTTTGGGGCTTTATAATAAAGTTTGAAGGAAAAAAAAGGGGCTGCAACAGTCTGCGGTGAAAAAATGTGCTGACTTACAGAACTTTGGAAAGAGAGGTGTATATGTTTATGGAAATATTAATTAAGTAACTGTTAAATAAAAGCTTAATATATATACACGTATTTAGTTCTTTTCTCTGACAGATCATTTAGCTGGTCAGGCTGTCGGGCTGCCCAAGCAGATCAGAGCTCAGGGTCAGAACCCAAGATATGTTTTTTATTTAATTTCATTTTTTGAACTTTGTTCTGCCCTTTCTTTCAAGAGAAAGGAAAAGGGGTGGGTGTTAAAATGTCAAGAAAGGTACCATAGTGCAGACTGTTTTCCATTGTCCGAAATAATGGGGCGACTGAAACTCCAGACAATGGGAAAACATGGATAATAGGGTTACTAAAGGATGCAGAGCAGAAATACGTGAATGGCTGCATGTGGCAGCAAATTAGGTGCAGAGGAGCTGATTATTTCAGATTTTCCACTACCTTGACCAGATCCAGTCTGGGACTGAACGTGGTGCCACTCGAGTGTCCCTGCGTTGTGCTCTCTCTGTTCCAGAAGGGTTTATTTGCTCCAGACGTGCGCTGAGCCCTGTGGTTGGCTTTACCCTACCAGACCTGTGCTGGTATGGGGCCAGCTCAAGGTGTCTCTGCCGCGTGCCACACTTGGATCACCGCTCTGTATAAAACTGTGAGTGACTGTGTGCAAATGTATCCCTAAGTATTTAGGTATTAATTTAAGTTTTTGGGCCAAGAAGGAGTTTCTTGCAAAGAGCCCCTATTTTGTTATGTACAGCTGTACCTAGAAATAGCTCCTGCTCAGAAGAGCTTACCAACACCACACCTTTTATCATTGAAGTAACCCTTCCCAGATGTGCTGCATATAGAAAATAAATGTAATGATTTGTAGTCTTTCAGTGAGGAGTCCTTGTAGTGGTAGCCCCAGTAAGCAGGGTGGCAGAATTTTGCTTAGGTTAATACACTCTGTTTTCTCTTCCCCAGCTGGTTTGAGTATGTGTTGCAGAACTCACGAGCGCTGGCACTTTCTCACCTGCTGTAA
Source organism: Larus michahellis (assembly GCF_964199755.1). Taxonomy (NCBI): domain Eukaryota; kingdom Metazoa; phylum Chordata; class Aves; order Charadriiformes; family Laridae; genus Larus; species Larus michahellis. Next base: position 4,932,754 of record NC_133912.1, read on the forward strand.
CCGAGAGATAATGCATTTCCTTTTCAAAGACCCATTCGCAAGTCAATTCAGATTTTTTTCCCAGGTATTCACTTCAGCTCCAGGCATTGCCAGTATTTGGGGTGAGGGCAGAGAATCTGTAATGGGGGAGCAGGGATGGACCTGCTCAAGGTGGCATCTCAGCAGCTTCCTCTGCTGTTTCAGCTTACAAGGCTTGTTTTGCTTAGTGTGGGTTGGCAGCGAAATGTTAACCATTGGTACTGGACAAACCTCGAAGCTCCACATGAAACTTGTCCATATCTCCCATGCTTTGATATAATTTATTTGGAGTTATCACGTAGCTTGCCCTGAAATTCATGTGCTTTCCGCACTTCAGTCATTACAACTGAACACAGTTTTTGGAGTTCCCCTGAATTTTCAGAGAAATACCACCTTTTGACAAAGGAAAAAAAGGAGTCAGGGACTTTACTGAAAGTTAACATTAGTCTAGCAATTTTATATCAACCACGTGACATTGGTACAATGCTTCCCATTCCTCTTTGCCTTGTGATATGCAAATCTTAGTGTATTAATTTGTCAGTAACATTACCATCAAACATAAAGGTATAAAAATATGGCTCAATTAATGCTGTGGTAGTAACCATCTCTTTGTGAAGTCTTTGACTCTGGAGTGCTTAGTCTCATAATCTTGTTACCCATTTGTGTGTTTATTGTGTATCTATGCAATGTTTGCTGTCCTGGAATATTTTTGTAACAAGATTGCTTTTTCCCCAGCATTGTAGTTTAGAAACTTTAATTTTTCAATAATATCGTATAAATACTTAGGATTATTTTCCCTCTCCAGTACAAGTTCAGACTCTATTCTTAATTAATTACCTGGGTTTCCAGCTCTTCTTTTTAGAGGACCGTTGCTAAATTGAGTGAAGTGGATTAAATTGCTGTTGCAGGTGAAGGACAAGGCAAATCATGGTTTACTGCCTGAAAAGCATGACTGCCTGAAGTGAAGATGATTGTATATTCCTAAGGATGTTAAAGTGTCAGCTGTCTAAGTGTCTCCAGTTGTGGTATCATAAAAGATTTCTGTTTTTTTTCATATGTAGGATGCCTGGAAGTTAGGCTGAGATCTATCAGGATAATATTGTCACTAAACCTTCCTCTAAATCTCAAAAGACATATGAATGTGAGATTAAGAAAAAAAGTTGGGTTAAATCTCTAATCTCTTTATCAATAAGAAAAAACGATGCAGTGAAAAAGTGAAGTGTATTTGCATTTGATGGCTGGTCAGGTTAAGGAATAATGGCATATTATGGGTTAGCAGCCGATGGAGTTATGCCTGTGACTCAAGTGTCAGAGGCCTCTGCTGAGTGTTTCAGGTTCAAAGGCTTTTAATTGTGCAAGAAGGGGCCACAGCACAAGAATACCTGTGCTTGCAGTCTGTGGCATCAGCCCTCCACTGGAAAGGTCAGAGGCTGTGTCTCACCACTGCCCATTACAGACATGGTCCGGGCTCAGACGCAGCGTTTGACTGACTGTTCCCATTGCTATTTACACTTTGTTAAATATGTTGTCATTGTCTTTGTCTTCCCTGCTCTTCCCTGTGGTTAGTCACCAAAGCTTGTGTCTTCAGTTGGCACAGGTTCCTCTGAACACCTGAAGCCAGCCAAGAGGTAACATTAAACAAAGTGGATGTGAGGCCACATGAATACCACCGGTAGTCTTTGCTCCAAAATCTTCCAGTCTGTTTTTACTTCTGTACTTGCAGAATATCTCTCACAGTAGGATGGCAGACGCTGTGTGCTAGGAATAATAGCAGCATATAGTGTATGTCAGAAATGGCTATAAGCAACAAATTGACCTGCTAAACTCTTTACTACTTAATATGGAAATGCCTATGTATTAATGGTGTATTAACTCTTCATACATGGAGCTTTATAAACTGGAGCTGTTCTCTAGCTGTAGAACATAAAGGGAAAGGAGCACCGTGTCCCAGCAAGCTGATCAGAAATGATCCTCCCTGTCTACCCAAGCCATGGCTGCCCTGTGGAGACCTGCTGCTCCCTTCTTTTCTGGTATGGACAGGAACTCGCTCGATACTCTGAGACCTGGAAGCTCGTTTCATATCAGACACCAAACAGTTGTTTCCTCTTTAATCAATTGCTTAACTTCTGCCTGTTAACAAAACCAACAGTAAGTGATTTAGATAAGCTTGGGTTATTAGGAAATCTTTTTAGAAACTCTGGAGTACATCAAGCATGTGGAAATGGCTGTTAAAAGCATTTGTATTACTTAGTAATTTGAAAATAGAGAAACATAAAAAGGAAATGATGTCCACAGTGAGTTGGATGGTATTTGCTCATCTCGGGAGACATGAGCTGGAAACTGGAGCGTTACTTAAGAGTTTTGACCCCTGAAACTTGTGTCTCCTTCCAACTGGCAAGCGAACAGTGCTAACCATATAACAGTGCCGGGTCTGTCTTGCCAAGTTCTCCAGCAGCACTCTGCTTTCTGTAGAGAAAGGAGAGAGGAAGCTTCAGACCCTTCTGCCTCTTCCCTTCCTGCATATCCTATCTTGACTGTGTGTGCCACTGCATGTGATGCAGTGTGGAGTCTGTGGGCCTGACTGGTGGTGGAAGCGGGGACTCCTGATTTGTGGTCTCATCTCTTCCATTAATTTCAATGCATAACCTTGGGCACATAACTGCAAAATCTCATTTGTGAGTGGGAGTGGATGTCTTGAGGTGAAGGCTCCCAGCTGTCCGTGTATTCCTCTATCCCGGCCCTCCGGTATGCGTGAGCTCCCTGCTGAACCGCTTCACTTAACAGCAAAGTGTTGAAAGGTGCTGGTGGTTGACTTAGAAAGGCCATGCTGCAAGCAGCGACATTTCAACACCTGATGCTCCACCAGCTCAGGTGAGGGGCAGGCAGCCAGTCTGAGCATCCCCAGGAACTGGAACACTCAGTCTACGCGTGCTTTAATTAGCCAACTGGAGATGGCAAGTGTTTAGGGAATGCTTTCTTAACTGAGGCTTATGGAGCAGGCTGAGATCTGCAAATTGCAGGTATAACTTAGGGGCAAAACTTGTGTTGTCTGTGAGAGGTCTGCATCACTCTGTGCTCTGTTATGTACGTGGGCACTGATCTTGTGAAACAGTCAGGGCATTCAGATTGAAGGAGGCTCCTTCAGGAGGCAGTTATTTTCCCCTGGAAGTTTCAAACAGAAGGAAAATAAGCTGCTAATAAAGAAGGAAGGCAGAGAGTTTTTCCTGAAATTAGTTTTCTTTTTTTATAAGTTATTTGCAATGAGAGCTTTTGGCCTGAGTTGACTCAGTGCTCTGCCTGCCTGCGGAAGGTGTTGTACTCTGCAGAAGAGATTTTAAAGGTCACTAATCCAGCGAGAGGAAATGTGACTCTTGAGCTGAGTGCTGTGACACTCCCCTGGTGAGGGGGAATGCAGGTGCCAGTCCCTGTTCCAAGCACTTTGTCTTGGTTTTGTCCTCTGCCTGTTTAATGCAAAGTAAAAAGCAGTATTGTTGAATTAAGCCTACTGCGTTTTCAAACACATATATGTGATAAATATCTGTCTTTAAAGGCACTGCATTTAAAATGTACATTCACTCTATTTTGACAGTTGTGAATTTCTGCATAAGTTCATAATAGAAATCTGTTTTAAACCACACAGGTGTGTAATACTGTGTGCTTTGTAAGTTGTTCTTTCTTTCACGTGGTTGCTACTTCTGAGGTACCTTAAGAGTTGTCACGGGTCAGTAGACAGGTAAACAAGAAAGTACACTATAGCATCTCCTTGTACTATGGAACAGGAATAGCAGAGCACCATCTATTGCTCTTGCTTTGTTATATTAAAATGGCATCTTAAGTAGTTGGGCTTTTTCTTCTGATGTATAGGTTATATTCATAGGCGAGTTTCATTAATGTTTATAATTTAATTGCCTAAATTTCTTGCATGCTGATAGAAGAATAGGCCCCCTGCATAAGTATCTGAAGCATGCTGGAGTGTTTCTTCCTCTCCTGCTCCTAGTATTATGACTTGTTTCTCTAAACGTTGTTTTTGTGTAATTATTTGTTTAAATGTCAAAAAAGCTACAAATCCTGCAAACACTTACCACTAGGTGTAGCACTCAATACCAAGAGTTTTAGTCCTGCTGACTTTTTTACAATTATGTATTTATGACAGACGTACATTTTAAAGTGGTTTCCAAGTAAACACAAGACAAAATTCTGCTCGCATGAAAGCTTTACCGAGATGTGTATGTATTTATTGCATTTACCTCTGTAACAAATGAAAGGCTTTCACTTCCCTCGCCGTTACCGAGGTAGTTACTTCAAGGTCTGTAGTGATATGGAGATACGTGAATTCACCCAGACAAGTTAAAAACTACTAAATCACTAAAGGGGCTGATCAAAAGAAAAACTATTATGTGCAGTGGTGTAGCGCACCGTTAAAGCGGTGGTGAAAGCCACATAAATAGACAACAGCATTTGCAGGACAGGGTACTTTTAAATTCATGGGACATAAGACAAACATACCATGACACTCGCTTTGACCCTGCAAACTACTTAAACAGGATAAGCTAAGACAAGTTACCAACAGCCAAAGAAAGGATGAGGGAGATATTAAGAAGAAAGGAGAGTTCTTGGAATAAATCAGCTATCAGGCAGTGGCCTGAAAGGGGAAGGAATGTGTATTTGATGGGATAAAAACCCCAGCAGATATTTTCAGGTGAAAGTTAAAAATCAATTGGTGCAAGTTAAAGCTGTCGGGGAATTTTTGGATAAAGAAATTTGGGTAATAAAGTGTCAATACATACAAAATCGAAGTTTTCATAGTGTCAGTTTTAATGCCATTTTTCAAGAACTCTTTCAGATGGGATGGTAAGGAATCATGCTTTCTCTTTCTCAATCTGATCAAATAAAATACTGTTACATTATACCAAGCTTCCTCAAATCGAGGTGGTCACACTTGAAATACTCCACCTGGGACCACCTTGCTCACGGGGAGGCTGTGTGGCTGTTACAAGATTTAGGGACCCCCTAAATCACAGATGCTCCCTGGGGGAAGTCTCTTGACTTTCACATTGTTCCGTGCCTTTGAAAAATGCTTGGGGAACCCTTAGCAAAGCAATGACATCCCCAGAGGCAAGCTGTTATAATCCTAGATATGTGAAAACTTCAGAAAAATCTCATAAAAAAATCAAACATTGATATGGTTCTGTTATTGTAAATCTCAAAAATGAAGTGAGAAAATTAAACTGTCACCTTTCTCCCCCTCTCTGCCACCGACCGTTATGAGTTAAACACAATGTTACATAAAGAAACGCAATATAAAATCCAGAGGTAAAGCTTAGCAATTCTCTCAGTGCTGCAAAATTTGCTTTATAAATGACTTTCCACTCCTCTCACACCACTCTGATTCCAGAGCACCGCGCATGCTGGCAATGAAGACTTTTTTTGTTGGAGTGCCAAAGTTGAACTCACCAGCGACTTTAAGTGGAAAAAATGAAATGGATCCATTTGTTTCATGGGGATGATGCGTATCCTGTGAAAAGCACTTGGAGCTGAAATTTAAGGCAGACTGTGCTGGCTTTTAGCTGAGGGAGATGATTAAGGGGATGGATATTATTGCCTTGTTTTTTAATGTCTTGGCTCTGTTGTGCATAAAGACAGTTGTCATTTTTCTCTGAGATGTTTATGGACTTGCTTTTGCTGTTGGCTCCTGGAAAGAGCCTGGGAAATGCTAAGTCTGGGGGTTTGCATGTGGGAACTGGTAGACTGAGGTTCTAATTCTGGCTAGCCACATACTAGGGTGTTTAATATATGTTGGAAGAGCAGTTGCCTTTCAAAGAAATCTTCCATCTTTGCTAAGGTTGTATGATCAAGGAGAGCAGAAAAGCAAAGCCCTGACCTTGTCTGGATTTTGTGGGAGCTACAGTTAGATTTAGGGTCCAGCCTCATTCCTACGCCAGTGTGATGTCTGAAGAGTCCTGCCTTTTGACCTGTGCCTTGCAGTGCTCCTGGTGGTTGTTATCTGCTCTTAACTTCCTTGTTCAGATGCTGATGTTCACAGCACTATGTTATGCGCAACTGAGAGATCTCTACCAGACTGATGGCTTTGCTGGCATTAGGTACCAGCAAGCTGATTAATCCTGTAAGGATTGATAGATGGTGAGTCCTTTTATACTGGCAAAAACACATCCAACCCCTGCAGTAAGATATAATGGCTTTTAGTTATACTTGAAGAGAAGCAAAACTCCAAGCCTTTTTGCCTTGCATCAGAAATTACTAACAAAAGTTGACTTTTTTTTTTCTTAAGTATCATGTTTTATTGAAGTTCAGTGGTATTGAGGTTAGAGATGTAGCACAAACGATGTAGCTCAATTCCTTCAGAAGCATTGCACTTCACCAACATCGCTCTACAAGTATTTATCATATGCACCTATGCACACAAAACATTTAGCCTTGAGACAGCTCTCTCCTGTGAGAGGGGAAAAATTAAATTCCCTGAGCTCAATGCTGTTGCTCATGCAGTTTGTTTTTTCTTCTCCCTCAATAAACTTTATTTTGCCTGGAATAGAAAACTGTAGGTTGTCAAAGGAAATGCTTGCTGTCATTTATTATCCTACAATAAGACTCTGAAAAATCAGAGTTAATCTAATTCGTGAAATTGAAAAGTATTATAGGTCAGGAAGAAACAAACAGTCCAAATTTTTGATAAATGCAAAAGAAAAGTCAGCGAGCGAAGGTGACCACAGCTCCTAATTCCTGTGAAATGCGAGATGCCGGAGTGCTGAGCAAGGTGGGCTCAGCGAGAGCCGGTCACTTTGACCTTAGCAGAACTACACCCCTTTGTAGAAGGCTGAGCCACATGTGTGGGGGGTCATTTCTGGTAGGTAGCATTCTGCTCTGCTGGGAGACCGTTCGCAGTGTCACTACCCTCACCCATAGCTTGAATCACTTGCTTGAAAATGTTTCTGCTGCAAAAAAGCCTGCAGCCAGTTCGTTTGGAGTTTCAAAAGCAATGGCTGAGTGATATGACAGCATGCTTGCTTTGCTCCAGTTTTTTCTCTGATGTGTAATTGCTTTGCATATTTATGTAAAGTTGAGTTTGAATCCCTTGGATTTTTGTGGCTGTGGCTGGATCTTTCCTGCATTATTTGTACCCTTTTGTCAGAGCTGTCTCAGATTTATTATAGCAATCTTTGTAATAATTACATCCAGTTCCTTTTGATTGCTTTTAATCAGAGATGTGAAGTGTCTTGCCCCGAGTTGTGTGGAAGATCAGTGGGACAGTAGTACAGACTTGGAAATTGCTGTGCTTCACAATAACTGGCCTGTCCTCCTGTACTAGCAAAGCAAGAGTTTTGCACCATCTTCAAAGTTAAACTTTCTTGTGGTTTAACTTTTAATATGACTAGATTACCTGCTGCATTCTGGAAAACGTGCCAGCTACTCATATTTAGTATTCCATCAAAAAATGAGGGCAGTAAGTCCAGTATTTTAGTAGATCCTAAAGTTGTAAGAGATACTTAGACAGTTTCGTCAATCTCTGTATACAATCACACAGTTTCATTCAGTTTCTTCCCTCTGAGTCCAGCTACTTGGCTTTGAACAAAGCATATCTTTAGCAGGATATGTAGTCTTAATAGTCTAATACTTTATCAACAGTAACAGTTAGTGGTTAGCATTTTGCCCAAATTTGAATGAGCCTGTCCAATTTGTGCTTTCACTGTAGCTCCACAAATAGCCCTTCTGTAACATGGATATTAAATGTTATGGTGGCTACCGTGAGGGGAAGGATAGGGTCAAAATGCAGTATTGTATCACTCTCCCTTTGAGACAGACTGCTTTGCCTCTGGTAGCAGCTCTGAACCTTCCTCCTTCAGCATCCTTTGCTCCGTTATCTGGTACCTCTAGTCCTGTGACGTGATGTCCTGGAGACACCTCTCTTGGGGACGTTTGTGTACACACCATTATCTAAAGCCAGGCTGAGCTCTTCCACCTGTATGGGCTGCCTGCTTGCTGCCCCGGTGTCTGTCGGAATAAGGTCTTCTGGGTTACATTTTTCTCAGCGCAAGGTAGGAATAAGCTTTGCTGAAGTAAATGGGAAGCAAAGGAAAAACACATCTTGTGAAACTCACATCTGCCTGTTCTGCCAACGGAGGTCTCTGTGGTTTGCTGTCTGGGAGATTTCCAGTGTGGTGGCGTTATGTGATACATACTCAACGCCCACCCTGTGGCTGCTTTGTTCATGGAGCTGTGCCGATCCACTGTCCTTTGCTGCTTTTCCCTCGCAGCTGTTGCACGGTGTGATGGCTCGGGCTCACCGCCGTGTAGAGGACCTCTTCTCTGCAGAGCTCGATGCTCGCAGGTGCGGGCCCGTGTCTCCTGCAAAGCTGGGCCCTGCAGGGCCTCCTGATAGGAAGCCCACACTGGAGCAGGTTTATCCCGAAGGGCTGCAGCTTCTGGGAACCCATGAGCTCTGATTTTCTCCCCTGTCCCTCTCAGGAGGGGGAGTGCGAGAGCAGCTAGGTGGGCATCTAGCAGCTGGCTGGACAAGGTCAGCCCCGCACGACAGGCTCTAAAAGTCACCCCTGAGTTTTACTCCATCGGCCAGACCACCCCGGGATGCCCATAGCCTCTCTCAGCGCTGTTAAATGGGAAGCGGAAAGGACTGGATGTTTCTCCAGACACTCACAGGCAGAACAGGCTTTTCTGCAGTTCCAGCAGGAACCTGGGAGCCCAACTCCTGCTGAAAACCAATAGATTTGAGGCTTCTGAGTCACTTAAGTCCTTTTGAAAAGCTTGTCTATAGCCAAAAGCTAATATTACAGTTAAGAGGACCAGAAACGGGACCCCACCCTTTACAGTCTTTCTTTAATTTGTCCTTTCCCACTAAGAATTGAAGGATGGATGCATCTGAAAACCAAGAACAATGAAGATGAGAGCCAGCAGACAGCATCCCTTGGGAAATCCTGTTCTTTCTCACTGTAGTGCTTCGAGTTGCCACGAGGAAGCATCGACAGGTAGGGCTGAGCTCGTCATATAGTGCTGGCACATACAGCAGTGCCTGCTGCTTGCATATGGTGGAAAAATCATGATGCGTCTCCAATTCCTCCGGGCAAAGAAGATGCTGTAAATAGCATGGCCAAGTTTCAAGCTCTCACAGTACAGTGGGAAGCGATCCAGGCTTTTCTGGTGTCAGGAAGGAGAGCAAAAATGCATTTTATGCATCCTAGGGGGAAAAGAGAAGCAAAGCTGCCCCAGCTGGAGTTGTTAGCTCTGGGAGGGGCAGCCATTTGGCTCCCATTAAAAGTGGCAACATTTGAAGTAACAATAGTGCCCTATTGGATCTTGGTGAAATGTGCCTTGGTGGGCTCTGTCGTTCACCCCAGGAAGGCCTGCTGCCACGCCAAAGTCTGTTTCAGGTCTGTGCCTTTGGGCACAGTTTACTGGTTAAACAGAATATGTGGGCAGCATCCCAAAACCCAAGTATTTTCTCTCTCCAAAGCATGTACTGTTCCCTATAGGCTTTTCACTTACACAGGCTTTCTCCAGTCTTTGTCCTGACTCATGGATGCCTGAAGGAGACTGTGTTCTCCTCTCTCTGTTGCTGACAGTCCATCTGTAAGTCACCTAATAGCTTCTAGGCATAGGACGTGTCTCTTTTTTTCTGCTCCTTTGCGATCCTGCCCAACTCTTTGCTCTTTAAAGGCCCTAATTACAGAGCCTAAAGGGTGTTTAAGCATCTCATTCCCACTTAAATTCAGTTTGGACTGTTACCTGGTATGTCATCCGGCAGTCCAAGCTGAAAGGCAGCTGAATAGTTACAGGTAGGATGGATCCCCGTTTCCCGCAAAGAAAACAGTAATCCTGTGTCAGGACAGAATAGCTGAACTCCTCTTCAGGTACAGACATCGTAGCTGTGGCACCCAGCAGTACATATCGTTGTCGAATAATTCATGGGAGAGAATAGTTTTGTGGAATTGAATGCCCTGCATGAATTTTCTTTCAAGAAGAAAACTGGAGGTAGAGTGCTTTCCATTTGGACACGGGACTCGTCTGAAAGCTAGGCCAACGCTGTGCTAAATAAATCATCGTGCCAGCGGCTTATGGGTAATTAGGCATGAAGGGAATCAGCAGTCTGCTCCCTCCGTTGTGACTCACAGACGGCATATTTGCAATGTGCCTTTAGCTTCCAGGGCTTCAGTGCTGTGGTACTCGCAAGAAAAACGGATCCTGACCATACAGCAGCCTTGAGGTACTCGGCAGCTCTGTCACTAGCGTTATGGGGAGGAGACCTGCGGTGGTGGTGCGTGGTTACAGCCTGAATATTTGAAGCAGTTCATGCAGCAGTAAGTGCCAGGGAGGGCTGAAACACTTGTTCATTTTGTGGACAGCTGTGGAGTTCACGTGTCTCTAGCAAGTTACTGTCCCAGAGTCATGCCACGATGAAGCACACACACATGCTCTTAAGGTGCTTCACTGCTGTGGCCATTGGTTTGGCTCCTACTTCTGGTGGCAATTCAAGCTCCTGGATGGCACGTCAAAGTTTGCATGTGCCCTGTTCCTCCAGCTGGGCTGCAGAAATGGGAATGAGGAACTGAGGGAGACAAGGATGTCTAAAATCACTACAACTGTTTGCTAAGTGAATATATGTTTAAGCCTTGGGTTCATCAGTTCAGAGCTTTAAGGTAATTCCTTTTAGTCATCAATAAGATGCACTGTCCACCTGCTTTTGATGTCTCGGGCTCAGTGAACACCTAATAGGTTTAGTTCGTGGCACAGCCAAGAAAAGTGTCTGAGAGATGGTCCTGAAATGGTCCAGAGATAAAATTCCAATTTAGCTGCCTGTTAGGAAAGTCCCCTGTTAGGGACTTCCCTGACCAAAGCAAAGTTTTGGGATATGAAGTGGAAACGTATCAAAGCAAAAAGTCTTTTGGTTAGTGCGTTTTTGTTTAATCAGCCTAACAAGGCTGCTTTTCGAAATCTGCAGGACACTTTCTCTGGGGATTTCCAAAATCTCTTCACGTTCAGTACACTGGAAATACAGCATGGCTTGTTTTTGGCAAGCAGTTTTGGGACTATTTCCTTTTATGATCTTGAATGAAATCAGGAAGAGCAGGGATGTGTGGGCAATTAAAATATTTTAAAAGCCCACTTGGTTGTACTTAGGAGCAAAGGACCCACACTAGTTCTGAAATGTACCTGTGTGAATACAGTCCTAATGTGCACTATTAAAATTTGGAAGCTAAATTGGGTGTATATTCTAAAGGTCTGGGCCATTTGGAATCCAGCGATTTAATCTTTGTCATGATCTGTCCTGTTCAAATCAGGACCCGCAGCCTTGTGAAGTCTGGAGTTACTCAGACACTGAGGTCATGATCGAGTTCTAACCTATTTTAAAATGCAGAGCGATATTCATTATCTTAGAGGTCTTAGACCGATAATGGCCCATCCAGTTGTAATTCTGATTAGTGCTCCTTACTCTGCAAATATTACGGCTTTTGTTATTCCATTATAATTCTTAGGACACTTTGTGTTTTTATGAAGGCTGTGACACGGCAGTCGCGGCCAGCATGGACTTTGTTACAAAAAGGCTAAATTTCTAGTCCTATTGTGGAGGAGAATTGAGATGTGGGAGTTAAGTGTAACAGCAAAGAAAAACTGGAAAGCAATGTAAAAGCTTGAAATATAATGAAGAGCTTTAAAAATAACACATGCGATTTTGTAGAATTGCTTTTCTTCTGCAACTCTTGTGAATTTTGTGAGGAGAGGGACTTCTGCTGCACAGTGTTCGAACACAGACACAGCACTAGTGGAAATTGCAAACTGAAGTGCCAAAACCAGTCTGTCCTGTACAGGTCACTGAAGTAGACACAACTCTTGCCTGAAAGCATTTGTAATCTAAAACCCCAGCACTATTCCCATTGAAGGTAATGACAAAACTCCATGTGATTGCAAACGGAACAGGATTAGGCCCTAACTAAATAAAAGCCCCCCCCCCCCCTTTTTTTTTTTTTGGTCACCAGATACTCCTTACCTATGACAAATTCAAATAACTTTTGCTCAGGAATCTAATGACCTTATTTTGTCTGAAAAACTTCTTTATGCAGCGTTCTTTCCTCACTTTAAAGCAGGTTTGGAAAGACAAGATTTGAAAGAGAATTCCCATCTGTTATTGAAGCATTTAATCATTCTTTAAAAGCCGGTGCAGTTTTATTTTCTCTGGGGAGCGAGTAGCATTAGCTGAAGCATAAAGCAAACTATACCAAGTGTAGAAAAAACTCACCCTGATGTCCTGTTTGACAAACTGACCTGCGGGTCACAACCTGAGTTTATTGATCTGTGGGGCCTTGTCTGGGTGTCGGGCATGTTTTCTGGACTTTGGTTTCAGCTGCATTCCTGACTTCTGAAAGAGTAGGGGGTGTGGATTTCTACTAGGAGTAACCACTGGGAAGGAAGTAATGTTCATTAAGTGTGCAGGCAGTGCAGGACTAAGCATGCTCAGTGAAAAAGCTTTTCTCCTTTGCCTGTCAAGCCCTATGTTTGAACTCATTCCAGAATGCCGGATTTACTTTTCACGAAGAAACAGTACCTGGCTGGACTGCATTTTTCTTTCCCTCCTCAGTCAGCGGAAGATTGGAAACAATATTCTTTTGATGATGAGCGTGCTTGCAGTAATGCGATGTGCCTGCGTGCAAGTGTGAATCTTGCAGGGGAGAAGGAAGACAAACTTTGCTACCTGTGAAATGAAGACTTCTTAGGTCAGTAAGGGGTGCAGAGAAACTAACTTGTCGAGCAGCTTTTGACTTTTAACTTGTGCCTTTGTTTTCTGCTCTGCTGTATCCCTTCCCATCTTTAGCAGAGCTGAACTTTTCAAAAAGTTTAGCAGCTTTCTGGTTGTTCAGCCTCTCTGATAAGGTAAACTTGTTTCAAGTGAAAACGTTGTGAGGTTTGTGGGAGCTGAGCTTAGCTTTTAAAAACTTGAGTTGCTGGTAGTGTAGAGGTTTGTTTTCTTTACTTTTTCTTTTCTTTCTTCTTTTTAGTGGTTCCTATAAATGCAATCCTTTGCTTCCAGTGTGTGTCTTTTAAAAGACTGTTCCCCCTTCTCTCCCCGCCCTCTCCCTTAGAGCTGAAAATGAGACTCGGTCTTGAATAATAAACTCTGTATGTTATCAAGCAAATCTTGTGGCTTGTTCATGTGATCATTTCCAGCCTGAGCATAGATGTTTTGCCTTTTAATATGTTCGCAGTTCTTTCTGGAAAATGAATTGCAAAACTGCTAGCAGAGGGGTGAGAGAAAGCAATTTTACTTGATAACAACATGTTTCAATGTAATAGACTATTGCGCTTTTAAATTTTAAAGTGCTCTCTACTTTTGGGGTTTAAAGGCATATTTAGAACTCCTGTCTCGTGAGGTTTTGAAATATTCCCAACCTTAGAAAGGGGAAGGAGAATAATTTTTTTTGAGACTTTGTGCTGGCTAATGGATATTTTTCTGAACATAGGCCAAATGGTCAAGAAACAAAATGACCACTGAATAAGAAGTGAAATGGACTCAAATAATTAGAAACTGACTGTAGTTAATGATTGTTTGGAGTAGGTCAGAAACATTTGGCAGTTTCTGGTGTTAAATTTTGTCCTCCGATGTTCTTCAGAATTGTATTCAGAGTTATATTGCTTATGAAAAGTTAGCATTTAATCTTGTAAGAGCAAAGAATACATGCAGCATTCGATATTTGAATTATATGAATTTTATAAACTTGATCTAATGGAAGAAATAACTATATGCAAATGTAAAATCCTTGTGTTTAAAGCCTTCATATTTATTGTTTGGTTATTTTTGAACTGGAAGTTGATTTCCCATGCAAAGGATCTCACTAAGAAAAAAGGGAAGCAGGTTAGTCCTGGTGCATACTCCAAGTCACGGGATTAGAAGTGCGTAATATCTTTGCAAACTACAACAGGTTATGGTGGTGCTCACCGCTCTCAGCTGAAAACTCTGCATCTCTTCTTTGCAAAAGGCAAGAGCAGAGCAAAAGTAGAAGTGACTGGGTTACACTGGGGCTCTCGGTTATTCCCACCGGGATTACCTGCTGCGTGTACATGGAGGGACAGGGAGCAGCTATGCCAGGCAGAAGGAATCTGCAAATGACCAAAGGTGAAGCTCTCTGATCTCTCCTTACGCTTATCCCCTGAGATCCAAGTTTTTGATGAGAGAAGGCTGGGAAAATTTCTTTGCATTTTTCTTCTTCTTTGATTTAGGAACCTGGGGGGGATTATGGAAGCAGGCAGGGTTGTGCTGCAGATGGACACGGACTTGGTGTGGCCACAGCCTAGTCTCTCCCCTCTTTGCGTGCTATACCTCCATTTCCTTAGCTGGGAAATGGGGAGGGTGACCGGGAGGGTCTTTTGTAAGGTACTTTGCATATTTATAGAAGAAAAATGCCTTGTACTTTCAGAGAAGCGATAAGCCCAGGCTGCAAAACTGCACACCCTCATTTGAGTTTTGAACACTAATGTTTGGACCTCAGGTCCAGATATTTAGCTTAGATCCTTTTAGTGACAGTGGAAAGGCAAAATATTGTCCTAACCCAGACACAAACAACGTGGCTTCCCCCATGCTATTGTTCATTTTCAGGTATCCAATTCCAGCAGTTTTGTATGAATCCACTTCACGTGCAAAATATAATTAGGGACAGGAAATGTTTTTGGATTATTTCATTTCCCCTCCTAGGGTTGAGATTTTTGCAATTTATAGGCTTGCAGAAGTTATAAGTGGAAAACAACTCTTAGGCCACAGAGCCCAGATCTTAACAACCCTACCTGTGATGTATAGTAGTAAAGTCCATTAAATGACTATCAGCCAGATTTTGGCCAATAAACTGTTTAGCCTCTTGCCTGTTTTTATTTCCATCCTTCATCTTCCCAAGTATTCCCAACGCAAGTCTATTATAGTTCACTGGATGAATTTAAATCCTTCTTTATTTTTAAAACAAAGGAAGGGCATTCCATAGTTCCTGGAAAGGCCCAGGTCTTTCTAAGGTTTCATTTACTTCCAGAGTGGATCAAGCCATTGCAAATGTGTGTAGCAGTAGCATAATTTTCTGTCTGTCTTTCATTTGTGTTCTGAATCCTGGCTTTTTGAACAATTTAAATGGGGAAAAACTTAACAATGTGTCTCTCCTCTCTCAGTTCTGTGTGTGATCTCGCTCTTTGAAATGAAGGCATATCTTCTGAAACCAGCCATAATCAATAGGCAGAGGTGAAATTTGAATAGAGAAAGCAGGAGGTGGAGGAATGGGATATATTGTATCGCCTTGAGCAGTAGGTTACCTTTGCTGTGAGTCTGTTCCTGTCCCGGGATGTGCAGAGCAGAAGCACAATGGCCTTGGGTTTCTGGAGCAGTTAATTGTGGCAGCTTCCTTGTTTCAGTGCTTATATAGGGACATCCTTCTAAGGCCTTTTTTGAAGATGGTGAGTGCTCAGAGCAGTTTGAATATCAGGATGTCAAGACCCGTCTGAAACACCCTGGCTAAGTCACTCAGAAAAGCAAGCCAGCTGGTATCCGGCACTGCTGGAGAAAAACAGACCCCAAATGGGTGTATCTCTAGTGGGTCATTCTTGACCTACAGATGCTAAATGTGATCTGCTCAGATAATGTACCCTTGCGATTATTGGAATGTTCTCCAAAACTGGGCAGGACTTTCTGTATCGCTAAGTGCGGGGAAGTATAAAACAAATAGGGGATGATTTATTTTAGAGAAAGCTGCACTAGATGACATTGCGCCTCTTTTGAGGAAGCACAGAGTTTGCACTACATGTCAGAATGTGCGACTGTATTTTTTCATGTCTAGCATAGAAGCGCGCAAGGCAAAAGCTGATAATGGTACCTCAGGCAGTATTTTAGAATATCACAGCCAGTAATGTGGATTATTGCCCTGTACTTTTGTCCTTGAGAAGAACCAAGGAAGAGCAGGGCAAGTCATTGTAGGCTGCTCTGTCTAATGTTTATTTTGAGGCAGATGATCTTGGTCATTTTTGGGAAGATCTTGAATGTGCCTTTCTTTCCCCACTGTCCCTGTCCCCAAGAGCAGTGTGTGAAAGTAGCTGCCGGGAATGAGCCATGTAGGAGCTGGAAGCCTACAGTCTGGCTAAAAACATCTTTACAAGTTCATAGTAAAGCTGATTCCCTTGCCTATAATTTCTGGCGGAGGCTGCATGTCTACAAGTAACACCTTTTCACCAGTGCAGTTTTCACAGCTCTACCACTCTGGAGGAACCATGTCTGACCCTGTCCCCTCAGTCACCTCTCGCTGAGGTCTGTTCCTGAGCCAGCCATAGCCACAGGTGGAGTGTCAGTGGCCAGGATTGCTGTAGGGCCAGCTGCAGAGCCAGGGCTCTGCTCTGCTGAAGAGCTTAAGTAGTGCCTCCTCCTCTCCATCAACGGACATGAAACAATCTCTTTTCTCTGTGCACTGGTGGGTTCAAGGAGCCATCCAAAGATACAAAGCCATCTTTGCCTCTTTGAGAGCAGAAGCAGCAAAACAGGGATGATTTCTGAGGAACGCTTTTCCTCAAGGCGTTGATTTCACTGTAATTTTTCCTAGAAGGCAGAGAGATGCTTCAGGTATTGCCACGTGGGTGCTACGCGTTTGAGACATAGGACAGTGACTGTAAGCAAAAGACAATCCTTTAGTGAGCACTGGTGTTAATGGTGAATTCCTCCGTTTATTTTTACAGGTAGCAGTGGAAATGAAAACAATTCTATTTGCGATATTGTTCACAGACTCCACAAATGTAAGTACAAATATAGTTCAAAACTGCACTATATTTCACCATAGGTGGAAATGTGAGTCTAATGATCAAAGAACAATATACATGTTAATGTTGTGTGGGTTTTAAAAAAAGCAAACAAACAAGGAGGCTAGGGGAAAGTTACATATTTGACATTCTCTTGCTGGCTTTGCACAAAATCAGGGTTCATTTGGATTTAGATCCTGCTGTATTTGGGCCAAAGTTGTCTCTGGAGAAATCTGGGAGGGACAGAAGAGGAGAAAAGCTTTTAGCTCTGTCTATTGAGAAACCTCCTGGGTAGCAATTTCAGAAACTCCTGCGGGACTGAGGAGTCTAAGTCCTATTTTTAGAAGTATTGTGGGAGCTTAAATCAGGCTTTAAAGCTTTTAGGAACCTGAAAACGCAGGTAGGAACCCCGTGGGATCTATGAAGTGTCTGAACAGGTTATGTGCCTCACTCTGAGAGTTAATACTTAACTCGCCATAGGGGCGTTTGTAAAAGCCACTAGACTTCTGCATGAATCTTCATGTATCCCATATCCTTATAAATCTTACATCACCTCATTTCGGAGGAACCGTGATTCATAAATATGAAGCCTGAGTTTAAGGTTCTCAATGGATGTAAGTGATTTTGAATATATTATCCATTGCTTTAAAACCACAAGTGAAAATAATGAATGCACCACATAGTGTCTCTTGGTGCCTCCTAGGCTCGTTTCTGTGTTCACCGAAGTTCAGGCGATTTTTTGTTTGAGGCTTTAGTTTCTGCCACTTGAGAGGCTGGAGAATGCTGCAAAATGTAAACTGAAGTTCAGTGCAGATTCTGGTCTCTGTAAAAGTTTGTGGGAGTTGCAGCCTTGGGTAGAATTCAGCATCTGGATCTCCTTCCCAGGCAGAGACGCAAACAAGCAGAATTTTCTGCATCGATATGCAAATTCTCCCAAGAAATGGGTGCCTTTCTGAATTGCCTCTGTGTTGCTGTTGGGGTTCAGGTGGTTGAAAAAATGAGCTTTGTGTTCACAAGGCAGCAGGGACTAGGGTTTCTCCAAAGTGCCTTTGTTTGGGTATATGTAAAGCTATCAATGCGTCATTCTTTCTGCTTCAGCTGTTAGAGACTCCCATCTTCTCTATTGATTTTACCCAGAATGCTTACTGCCCTTGAAGGTGTGACCTGTACCTCAGGCTAATTTATTTCTGTCATGGCCGCAGCATTTTTTAGAGGGCAGCGGGGGTAGGAGAGAGAACAATGAATTCAACATGGAATATAAATCCCAAGTCTGTAGCCTTCAGACATTCCAGTACATACCCCACTCCATTCTCCCATTTGGCATTCTGCACGGTCTTGGATTAAAAGTGGGTAAAAAAAAAAAAAAAAGCAGGCATTTGTATAACTAATCAGGTAAGCCATTCTGGGGTAATCCCTTTGGTCACACATACTGGCATGTATATTAAAATTTTGCTAGGCTTCTAAACCATTTACAATGACGTCCTACTTTATGAGCCTGAATGCCAAGTCTCACCTTCATGGCCTAGAAGTGTCTCGGATCTGAGCACTGTTGCTTTAATCTAGTGAAATTTGTGTTGTGGAATGTGGATGGACAAAGACTTTGTTTTTATGCTGAAAACTCATTTTGGACCATAGTGGTGGTGGGGGGATGGATTTTTAAATTTTATTTTATTTTACACTGTATCGCATATTCTTCCTTGTTCAGTTTTTATAGACAGAAATGTGAAACTTAAATGATGTGTAGGCACAGAAATTTAAACTCTACAAATACCGAATTTAAACACCTGGCTCCTTTCATTATTCTATTGAAATAAGCGTGTTTTGCTCTCATGACCTGCCTGTGTAGCTGAAGTCTTTCCCTCCTGCCCCATGCACTTCGTCAATATTGTAGGATTTCTCTAGGGCAAACGTTTTGCTTCCAAGTTCCCCCACAGAAAGGCTGAGCATCGTGTGCTGCAGTGGGTCGTGAACTTTGTCAGAAAACTTTGTTGGACTGGTACCGTGGTCTGGGGATGCATGTGAGGACTGGGATAGATCGTGCGGTGCTTTATGGACCCCCTCCTCCCACCTCGCTTGGATTTTTGGTAAATAGCCGCTGAATCCTCTGAAATTGGAGGCACAAAGTAGTGAGCCCTGGATCCTCCAGTATGGTGATGATGATAATATATACAAAGAGGGTAGATTTAGATAAAATATTAGGAAGAAATTGTTTGCTGTGAGGGTGGTGAGCCCCTGGCCCAGGCTGCCCAGAGAAGCTGTGGCTGCCCCATCCCTGGAGGGGTTCAAGGCCAGGTTGGACGGGGCTTGGAGCAACCTGGGCTGGTGGGAGGTGTCCCTGCCCAGGGCAGGGGGTGGCACTGGATGGGCTTTAATGCCCCTTCCAGTCCAAACCATTCTGTGATTCTATGATTCTATGATATCACGGACTGACTGGTTGGACTCTGCAGTTCAGACCAGAATTTGGTGTTCAGGTTTGGGTTCATTGAGTTCTCCAGCAGTGGAGAGGCAGCTTTAAGGAGCTATATCAAAACACGAGCTTCACATAAAGCAAAGTTACTGACTTCCTTGGAACTTTAATGCTCGCACTTCAGAACAGCTGACCCAGGAGTACCTGGCCCGGGGTTACTGCTGTGGGTCAGGGCAGCGAGGCCAGCTGGGCAGGTCAAGCTTCAGAGGAATGCAGAGTTG
The DNA here is from genome assembly GCF_964199755.1 of Larus michahellis. Taxonomy (NCBI): domain Eukaryota; kingdom Metazoa; phylum Chordata; class Aves; order Charadriiformes; family Laridae; genus Larus; species Larus michahellis. The sequence continues at coordinate 4,952,239 of NC_133912.1, forward strand.
TCTGGAGTTGAAGCGTATGAGATTTCCAGGTGATTTCCTGGGAGCTGCTGCTGCAGAAAGCACTAAATTACCCCAGGATAACTGAATTTAGTGAAATTTCAACCTGTTTGGCCTGAATTCAAAGTTTATAGTTAAATCTTGCTATTTGCCATGTGATTTGGGTTCCAAGTGGCTCCATGTCACGCAGACATAAATGTTTGTTTTTCTTCCCCCACACATTTTCTGCAGTGAATCACTGAGAAGCATTTCTGTAGCGCCTACTGCTGTAGAGAGGAAAAGTGGAACAGGAGGTATCAATTCAGAGGAGAAATGTGAATAAAGAGAAGGTTTATGATTTGTGCAAGGGAAAAAGGGATGCTGTGACATAGGAAATGAAATGGTCTGTTGGTATAAAGCGTATCTTTTCGCACCTCCACTTTCTGCATTGTGGCAAACGTATATATATGACCTCCGCCAACATATTGGTTATTACTCACGGAACAAAGCAGCCAGGGCTGGGCATTCAAGCATGTAGTCTCCTTGTATCTTGGCATCTTTGTGTTTATAGGTCTCACTCTTTTTACTTTGCCCCTAATAGCAATAAAGTAAAACAAGATCCGGTCTTTTCATAGCATTGCCACTCTCCTAAAACAGAGGGAGGGAGGAAAAGAAAGGAAGTTCCGGCACAGAAAAGACCCTGTGCTCCTGTAAATGATTTCTTGGGCCTCCAAGGAAAACCTGAAAGAGAGAGGGAGAAATACAAATGCTTAACTGAAACATGGTAGCAGCCACCCTTGTGATTTAGAACAATGCCTTGGGGTCTTGATTTATTTCTCACTAGTAACAGATTCAGAGACTAATTGTGCCTAGAACCCACCTCATGGTTGTTTGGTTTTTTTAGCAAATCACTGGAGAAGAGTTGCCCAAAATGTTATTTCCCCAATTTTTCCATGAGGGTTGCATTTTTAATTGAAGTAGGAAAATACTGGGTAGTTTACAGCTTAGAGGGAGATCTTAAGATTCCGATGTTGCTTCTACTCTCGTGTCGCCACCATCAAAATGCTTTTGTGCTTCAGGTATAGATCAACGTGTGCAGCTTGGTTACTGTTGTGTGCCTGTCCCTCCATGAAACTTGAGTCTTGGTGGAAGTCTTCAGTTTTTATCACAGAGGGGGTTGTGGGATAGGATAAAGGTTTCTGCTGTGGAATTCTGGCTTCTTCTGAGGCTCAGTTTCATCTTAGCATCATTATGGCCTTTCATTTCATTTGTATTTTCTCCCTATCATGTGGGATGGCACCCACTGGACAGGTTTGGAAATTCAAAAAGAAAAATTCAATAATTAGATTGCCTAATACCCTCAATTGAGCTTAACCCCTCATTGTGTTAAGTGCTGTACGAACTGAGTAAGAGTCCATGACCTTGAAGACATGGCAGTCAGGAGGTGGCAAAAGTGAAATGTTATTATTGCCAGTTTGCAGATGAAGAATTGCCCAGGGTGCCCAGGAAGGGAAAATCAGATCATAGGTAGGAAGATGATGAGATTTTTTGGATTCCTATGAGCCTGTGATGGGCCACCATCATTTTGGAGTCTGTCACCAGGCAGTGTTGCAGCTCTGCTTGCTGCCGTGAGTTTTCTGTAGGAATGCGCTTGCTGGCTTCTCCGAGTCGCTGGTGGTGGCAGTGCCTTCCTGAGGAGCTGCTTTGCATTAGGAATTCTCCTCCTTTGGTTGTAGAAACCCTTCAGAGCTATCAGTACTGAAAACACCTCTGAATCCAGTTCACATTTGCTTCATGTCTGCTTGCTGTTCTAGAAGTCTTGTGATTTTTCATCCTTTACTGTCCGTCTTGGAAAGGGCATTTGTGTGCCCAGTTTAAGCCCGGAGGCAGCCTCACGTCAGTGATGGGAGAAATGAGTCCCAGGGCTAATGGCAGAAACAGAGAATATTAGCATGTCGAAGAAATACTGCAGATAAGATGTATAAGGTGTAGTGGGAGATTTTAGGAGTGAAAAGCATTCCAGTAATGCAACTGAGTGGTTATTATTTAATATGTTATAAACCAAAAACATCAGTCAAATTTTCCAGTGTGCAAATGAAGGAAAAATACCTAAAGCTGGGTCTGAGAGATGCTTTGCAAAACAATTTTATATCTGAGAAGGCCTCTCATATGCTTCCCAGATGTACAATCCCATATGTCTGTTCTGTTAGGCTGATTATGGAATACATGCATTTATAGCTCAGAGCAAAGGGAGAATTGATTTCTTTCTAGAGTGGTGTGGGTATCACTGTGTTCAAGATGATTAAACATTAGAACTGCAGTGCACGCAGACAGATCCACCCTGGTGTTTTGGTGTGAGAGACTGTGGATGAAACTTCTGGGTGTAAGTAGTGCATATGTGAGAATGTCTTGCTTGTGTTGGTAGACGGCTTAAGGTTTTCGGTTGTTGTATCCGGTGCTGCAGGTACGTGTGTGAGTAACTTGATGCAAAAGAGTAGTCCAAAGAGGCTACTTACTGCTTGCACGCAGGAGCTGTACACCCCAAGAGATCCTGGCCTAGGCGTAGCGTCTCTTGTACATTCAGTGTAATTCCTCCAGGGAGCTCACCATTCAAACTGACAAGACAAAGGGGCTATTATTACATGTTTAGATGTAAAAGAACTGTGGGCTTGCCTACATTGGAATAGTCGCAAGTTAATTAGTATTAAACTAATGATGCATATATAAAATGTATTAGTCAAAGTGCACTGAACCCCTTTGTGGTCACTCTTGTTCGTGGTGAAAGTGATTTCTTTTCGTTTAAACTTGATTCGCTTCCAAAGTCAGTTTAGTGAAACCTAATTAAAGCCACTTCGATTGTGAAGTAAAAAGTCTATGCAGGGATTTAAATGGTGCTCAACTAACTTACCTCAAAAATTAATATGGTTTAATGTTTTTGAGTGCTCTGGTGTAGACAGACCATGTGGCACAAAAATGTTATATGCTTTCTCCAAAGTCCACTTTTGATTTTATCATCTACTTCTTTTATTGTTTGGATTTTTTGCCTTTTAAGACTGAGCACCAATACAATGTGCTAATTTCAGCTTTCATACAATAAAAAAGGCATGATTTGTTGCAGGGAAACATCTTTGAGAATATTAACCCCAAAGGTGTCAATATCTGAATTCAAGTAATTTTAGACTAATTTTAAAGGTGTACTTGTGTTTGAAAGTTCGGGTTTGTAAATGCTGAAGATTATTCAGTACCCTGGAGGGAGTGATGGATATTGAATTCTAGTCAGTGTCATAACTGGAAATCTAATCTCTGTAAAATTGAGCTCATGGTTTAGCACTGAATTATTCCATATGTAGAGGGAAAACAGCTTGGCTGAGCGATATCCATGGTTGTGATGAAATTCAGTTAGGTGTGGGTTTGAGCCTGTCCGAGTCCAGCTGAGACTCCCAAACGTGAGCACACACAGGGAAGGGAGTCCAGAGCATTTGGAAGCCCAGGCTAAAAGTAAAAAAATGGAGCACATTACATGGCTTAATGTGTAAACAAACTCTGCTCCATGCAGTATGCAGGCTTTGGGCTATAGAACGCAGGTAGGCTGTAGCCTCTTCCCATTAAGACATACGTTTAGAGGTCGCATGGACCTCTGGAACCTGAGCTAACAGGTGGCAGTACAGACTGAAGGCAAACAGGATATGGCGATGGGTGTTCCTTGGCTGCAATTAAATCATAGAAATGTCTAAGTCTCTGTAATGGAGACCTGAAGTTTTGCTATTAGTACTGTATTTAGAAATGGAGGTATTTGACAGGCCTGTGATGGGTGGAGGTATAATAATTTTATATAGATTGGGACCAAGAAAAACAGAAATCTGTTGGGTTTCATTTCCACTTGTGTCGCTGGCTTCCTCTGTAAGCTTGAGGGGCAAGTAATTTAAGAGCTCTGTGTGTCTCAGTTTCTTCACCTGTCAGTTGGGGGAATTACTTCACAGGGGGATTGGAAGTATCATTATAATGATACTTGCAATATGCTTTCATATGCTAGGTAGAGGAGTGGAAGCGTTAACATGTACAAGAGAAAAAGAAAAAAGTAGGTTATCTTGTCTGAGCTTGTCATGCTTCTACTATGTCAGCAAACTCAGGGAGACAAGAGAAAGGAGAGAAAGAGAGATCAAAAGAATACATTAAATTAAAAAGTAAACTGAGAAAGTTAAACTTAAAGTGGCAAGTAAGGAGTTGCATAGGACCTATTCTGTGCTTCGCTGCATTAACCTTGCTTCTCCATCATCCGCCAGGGTCTTTGTCATCGACAATGTGCCACCAAAAATCACAAGGCAATCCCTGTGTCTACCACGTGCTCTTGAGCTCCTGTCAACTCTGGTGAACTGGCTGCACTGAGGTTGCTCTGCATGTGAACAAAGGCGTTTTGAGGAGAGCGGGGGATTTTTCCTGGGAGATGGAAGAAGCAGGGATGCTTGGACTAGTGTGGGACCTGGTACAGCTCAGATGCTTGGGGAGCTTCCCTTCGCTTTCAGTAGGACTATCCATATTCCTTACTTGTGGCATGGTAGGGTGTGATGTGCAGCTGCTCCGTGTTGCAGTGGTGGTGGCAGCAGTAAGGTAAGGGTTGTTACACCGGGCCTTGCCTTCTACCTTGTCACTGTCAGCGGCGAGTGGCACGTGCTTAGGGAAAGACTGTGCAAAGGTGGGGTTTATATGTCCTCCCAGCTCCTAGCAATCCATACTTCAGCGACTCCCTAAAGCACAGGCTGCGTCTGCTGTGATGTGTAAGGCTAATATTGTACTTCTTCCATCACAGACATGACGGAGTTAATTTACCTTTCTGTGCTTGCATTGACACTTCTCTGAAAGCTGCTACAGTTACACACAGCAGCAGTATTGGGAAACAGCTTTCAGAATCTGCATTTTTCCCCTCCCTCTTTGTTGCGGCGGGAGCAAAAAGTCTCTATGCAGGATAGCTGTTTCCTCTGAGCTTTGTCAACGCGTTCACACTAGGTTGGGCTTCTGCACAAATGTTTCCCTGAGCTTCAAAGTCCATGTGTGAAGAAGGCAGCTCTGTAATGTGGTACTGCTGTGCAGCACGTTGCTGTAGCTCACGAAGCGGTGCTGTCTCCTGTTGGGGGACAGACCCGGCAGATTGATTTGATGCCTCCCCATTTGTGTTCCTACAATATGGATTCATTTTTGGAAGTGGTGAATGCGCGTTCAGTCCTTCAGAGTTGCTGCTGTTTGGCATCTTTTGACAAACAGGCCACTGAAATGCTCTCTCAGCTGTTTGGACACAAGGAAGTTTCTTTTTTTTGTCCTTTCCTTACCCTGTTTGTTTTGAAGGCACATTCTCTTGGGTAGTTAAGATGACCAAACATAGTTTTGAGCTGTGTTTATCTTCTTTTTAGTTTGATCTGTTGTATCTGATCATGAAATAGGCCAAAGAGTCTTCATATGCAGATCTATAATATGGCAGATTTTCCATATAAAGCAGCCTGAGAAGAACAAAAACCATGTGGGGGAAAATTCTTGACAGTCAATATATGAAGGCTTAGTTATATTTTTACAGAATTATAGGTCAAACACTAGGTTGCCGAAAGCAGTCATACCAGCTGTAATCTTCTTTAACTGTATCCAGTCAGAAAAGATGAAAAATTGTTTTTCTGCCTTTGAAGAATGGAAATATCTTTTTCCATATCCACTTTGACCTGTTCTACTGTAACAGATTCTGGATCCACTCAGCTAAATCATCATAAGCAGAGTTTGATGGAAACAAATTGCACCATAAAGCTTATCCTAAAACTCTGCCTTTTGCGCCTTCAGCAGCTGGGTAGTTTTTGAAGAAAAAGTGCTCAGTTTGCATCCTAAGCCTCCTCAGACTGCCTTATCTGTGGCAAAGCTGGACTACTTGGAACCATGGGCTGTGCGGTATAATCTTATTTTTACACATGGTCAGACTGTTTTACTGTGTGTCATCTCAAATGCACCCTTCCTTTTTGAAAACCACAAGTAACCACGAGCTTCCGCTGAAGTGCCAGCGAACAGTAAGTTTTCAAACGGACCGATGAGTAAATAAGAGTGGCAGGAATGGAGCAGAAACCTCTTGTAAAACAAAGGGAAGATGGCATCTGTCAGAGACCTTATTAGTATATGTGCCTATTAGCCATCCAACTGCACTGAAAAACACCTATGCTGAGATAACAGAACACAAATGCAGGAAAGCCCACCACTTTAAATGTGGAGGGCAGGACTTGAAGCACACACTCTCAAAGACATTAGGAGCAGAGCATGGAAGGTGCTATTTGCTTTGTGATCTGCCAAATCTTGCAGTGTTGGGGAGCGGAGGAGGGCAGCAGAAACATCAAGCTGCCTTAGAGCAGTTTGTGTGTCACTGCCAGAGAAATGGGTTATGGAAAGGTAGGCAACTCTCTGTATTCATGTTTTAATGCAAATTGAGACACTTGTATGGATAATATCAAGAATGTCTTGGACATATTTTAGCAGATATTTGTAGTGGTGGTGTTGAGGACGTAGATAAGGTCTGTAGAGGGATATAGTGATGAAGTGATGGGATCTCCTTCATATTTCAAACTTTGCCATCTGCAAAAGGAGGTTATTTCACACAAGAAAACGTTTTGGAAGGCATGGATCTTCAGAGTCATCAAATGCGGAAGGATTTCGCATACTATTTCTCTAGATTCGAGCCACAGGACCTGATCAAGTTGACCGTTATCACAGCCAGCAGCAAAACTGGGAGATTAGCTTGTAGAAATGCTCTCTTGCTGAAATAACTTTTCATCTTCTTGCCCAATACGATGGTCTTTCTACTTCTTGAGGAATAGCAGGGTAAATCTTAACCAGCTATTTGTCAGAAGTTACGGAGACTGTGTTAAAATATTTCACCAAGGGCTGTTAGCAAGTATTAGAGCCAACTTTAATGAAAAAGAAAATGATGTGCCACTCTTGTGCATCAGAAGCACTAGGAGACATATTAAAAATTATCTCTGTCCAAGTAGCTCAATACTTGTTGATAAAAAAATGACTTGTACACAGTTTTAATTGCTGCCTTCATGATGAGACCAAAGAAAGTAAACTTGTAAGATTCTGGTGTATTTGCAGAGCAGAGTAACCCAGAACTCAGAGTTCCTCAGGAGGCTAAGCAAAATTCAGTGTTGCCATCCCAAGGGTTTCTAGCTACTCTAACCATGAGGAAGGGGCAAAGCGTGGATGGGGAACTGGAAAAAGGTGTGGTGTGAGGCTACTTACTCTTGCCGCCCCTATTTTTCTGCATGGTAGACTTTTAATTCTGTTACTCCTGTAGGTGGTTTCTTAAGTAGTGATATAATAATAAGAGCGCTGTTTCAATAGTGTGGGTATACTAATGGCATTGCTTAACTTGAGCGTGATGAAGAACCAATACAGCTGTGCTCTTCTTGTCACAGGCTGGCTCGCCTGCTGCTAACTGAGGTGCTGCTCTTGGTTGTACTGTACAGACACGTGTTGTATAACAGAGCTGGTGTTAGTCTCCTTTACTTTTGTCCTAGTCATCATAAATAGCGATTTGAGAAGTGGAACTTGAGAAGAAGGTTATCCTGAGAAAAGACTCTAGGGAGATAAAGGTAAGATATCACTTGATACAAACCAGATGATTAATGGTGAGGTTTGTAACTCCTATTTTGAAATGTTAGCGTTTAATGCAAATGTGAGCTATATCAGAGAGGATGATAATTTGGCTTTTAATTCAGAACTGCATATGGCAAGTCAGTAGTGTCTACTGTATAAAAGAAAATTGGAGTTATTGAGACACCTTCCCAGCTTCTTTATTTTATGAATGCATTCATTATAGTGTGCTTGGTTGGTTGGTTGTTAGTGATGCCATAAAATAGAGGCTATCCCTGGTGCTTACAGACTTCTGCTTGTTTTCATGGTTCCCTGATTATGCTGTATATCTGCTTACTCTTCATGCCATCTTGTGAAGATGTCAGACCATCGTCAGTTGAACAGCCTAGTTCTTGTTCCTCTTAAAAGACTTTTTTCTCTTCTGTGCTTTTGTGCAAACCGAATAGCAGCCACTTTCCATTTTACCAGTGGTACCTACACAGTAAGGAGGGCTGGCCACTAGCCAATTCATTTAAGTCTCTAGAATAATAGTTTGCTCTCTAATGAATAGTCGGGCTTTAAATCTCTCCGTTCAATTGTGGTGGCACTCCTGAAGTTGACAGGTACTTATAAGACACTGAGGAAAGGTCATTTGTTGGGTGTTAGTTTCATTGATCTGTCCAGAGAACCTTCTAGTCATTCCTCTCCACTCTTTGAAGGCAAAAAAAGGACAAAAAAAAACAGGCAGAAAATTCATTAATTTTCTCATATTTACTTCTGAAGTCACAAATAATGCATTCTAGGTAAGCAGTTCCCTTCTTTTCTGCCACTAAGTCAGTGTCTATCCAATATTACCTGTATTGCTGACCCATCGTTTGTATCGGTAGCGCGGCAGGTGAATTTGAGGCTCTGTCAGATCAGTTTGCAAGCATATCCAGAGAGAGTTACTTTTTGGCCCTAAGAACTTGTAATGCCAGTAGCCCTGAGAGGAAAAAGAAAACAAGGAAGGATGGATTGTTCTTCCGTTGTACGGATGGGGAAAGATTTGATGATTTGCCCAGGCTTGCACAGGGAATCTGTGGCAGAGTGGGTAGCAGAGCAAAATACCTCGAGGGCTAAGACGGTGTCATAGCTGTAGGACTATCCTAATGCCTTCACGCTGGTTCTTTTGCACGTATCCTAGAGACATACTTTATATAGAAGCATGTTGCTTGATAACACTGTCTCCATGGATTTGCTTGCGAGTACATGATTTTATGTTTTTATGTCTCTGCCAAATATAACAGAATTCAGCTTCACAGTTAGCATCATCTCATTCTGCGCAGGGAAACTGAGGCACAGAGCAAGGGGAGGACTTGCCCTGGACATCAGCCATATGTGCTAATCTTGGATTGGAGTCTGGGTGCTCCTTGGGACTGGCTTGCAGTGAGCTGGAGTAATACCACTGTTGCTAGATTTATTGCTTACTTCATCCTTCTTCCCCTGTACTAATAAATCAAATGCTACCATTTTCTTCCTGAAGCTGGAACTTAATGAACTTAAAAGCAATCTGAGGAAGGAGTCCTGTAGTACAAAAACTGGCTGTGCTAATGCCCTGTTCCATTTACAAAAGAAAACCAAGAGCAGTGGCAAGTTATTTTTACTGGAACTTTAATTTACTTTAGACCCCAGCCACAGGAGTATCGAGTCCTATATTTCAAGAACTGGCTTCTGGATGCCCATGAGAATAAAGCCTAGAGTGACTTGGATGTTTCTTAAACCATGCTGGTAGGGAGTAGCTCCCATCTGCTAGCAGTGGACAAGAATGGTCTTAAATGACACAATTTGGGACCAAATTCTGATTTTTTCTGTGTAAATTTTTTGTACAAGGGCCAGGGGAGGAAGGAGACTAAAACTGAGGAAATCAGAGAAAACACATCTGCAGTGGCCATTTCTAGCTAGCTGGCTTGTGTCCTTTGGAATAAAAGGAGGGTGGAAAGGAGTGTGAAGTGGTTGGAGGAGAGACACACGCTCAGTGTTTGTGCGGGACCTTCCAGCACGCTCGAAGGGAAGTGCAGAAACCTGCTTGCAAAATGTGGAGCTCCAGCTTCTACTCACAAGGCACTGGAATTGCTCTTGCAAAGCTGAATGCATATGAGAAGAGGGTGACATACTGTTAGAAACAAGGTTTTGAAAGAAGGCCCTTTGGCACTAAAAATGCAAGGCTGAGTGAAAGATTCTTTATCAGAATTGGTCACCATAGCACAGTCATAGAGCTCCGTGGATCAGCCTTTGCAAGGGAGAGGATGGTGGTACGGCAGGGTAGGAGGAGAGGACAAAGGGTTTAGATGTATTAGGGTGAAAGCTAAGGCTATGTTTAAGAGGGAGTGGGAAGCTACCAGAATAAGGGTGTGTGTGGACCTGCAGGTGAGGCTGGGAAGTTTGAACCTGAAGAATAACGCAGGAGAAAGTCAGTGAAGTGAGGAGTGCTGTGGTCAAAGCGGACCATGAAATGAATGGGAACGTTTCCCACTGTAGATAAGAGGAGAGCATGCCTGAGGTGAAGAGTTCTCAGCCCAGGGAAGTTATTAAGTGTCTGAATTCCTGGCGGCTGGCCTGAGGACATTGTTAAGAGAGGAATGAAGTCAACCGTGGACCCCCACTATGACTTGGCTGAATGATATTTAATATTTAAGCCTTTTAAAGTGGAGAGAATTGCGTAGGAGCAGTTCTTAAAGAGGAAGGAACACAATCCCTATTGATGAACCGTGTGCATTCTCCATGATTTTTGTTCAAAATGATACTGGCAAATTAGCTTAGTCTGAAAAGAAGCTTTGGAGAATTGTTTTCCAGTTAATTCACAAGTGCCAGTTACTCCTTCTGTCTCCCCTTTTTACCCAATGTGTTTTTACTTTTTGCTTTGGTTTGGTTGAAGCCAGGGATGGCAGAATGCGTCGCTCTCAGGTGGTGCAGTGTGAACCTTATCAAAAGCAAAATAATACCTGTATTTTTTTTTTCTGTAGCAGTTTTACTTTCTGGAGGACAAAGCATTCTGTGTTTTCCCTGTTAGATAGACGGAAGTGAAGGACTGGGGAAAGGAAGTGACTTGTCACCCACCGAAACGGTAGTGTAGACAAAAATGGAACCAAGGTCTCCTCTTGATGGAGAGAAATTGGTCAGACTGCAGCATTTTCTCCAGGGTACAGAATGTAAAGTCTATTTAAGAAATTGGTGATTTTAGAAATCAGACCGTACCGGAAACTGAAGGTTATTTTACAAGGAAACAAAGCCTGAGTCCAAAGATGACTGAAGTCACTGGAATTCTTTCCATTGCTTTCCATGGGAGCAAATCTTTATTTAATCGTGGTTGGTAACAGGCAAGATAACACCCGACGAACTGTTTCCCATCTCAGTTCTTCCGGCTCTGCAATAAATACTGCTCTTCACTTAGAACATGGTCAGTTGTTAGATTTCCATACAGAAAATGGTCCACTGACTTCCATTTGAAGGAGGAGGGAAGAAGAAATGGAAGTGTGAGGATAAATTGCAGGAACAGGCAGCACAGAAGTGAAAGAAAGAGGAAGCAGAGAGTATTTACTTCTCACCTGCTACAAATTATCCTGCAGCACAATGGCAGCAGAAGGCGGTGAGGAGGAGGAGGAGCGGTGGGACAGGCGGCGGTGCAGCCGGCGTGCCGGGAACAAAAGGCTTTTCTGTCTGGAAACGCTGCGCGCCAAGGTGGGAGCTCCGTGCTCGCGCTGCGGCTCTCTGTGTCTCAGGGCTTTGGTTTCGGCAGACAGACACATGCTATGGCAGGGTTCGGAAAGGCCGGCCCACACGTCTGGGAGATCTTTTGCTCCCTAATGACACTCAGGCTGTGTCCTGCTATTGCTGGTCAGCGTTTTGCTTGCAGGCTAATGTTACAGTTGTACAAGAACTCGTTCCATATTGGCGTTTGATCCTGGGAGAACGGGAAAAATCTGGTCAATACGGTTCTCATTAGCCAGAAAAGCTGTAACATGCTGGAGTCATTAGTAGTTTGTTGATTGAGTTAACCGTGCAAGGCGGGCTGCAATTGATCATCTGCATTCTCATTAAATATGCCGCAGTCGAGGAGAGTTTGTTATGAAAGTATTTGGAGGACATGAGGAATCTTGGTTTCAGCCAAGAGCATCAGTTTCAAAATATCTTTTGGCTTAAAGCTCAAACTGTATAATTAATATCAGAGATGGGACTGAGGTGTAACATAAAAATCATCTTTCACAAAAGTGTTACTACGCAGGGTCTTGTTTCAGCTCAGCATGGGAAGAGAGATCGGGGCTGAAACTTGAATCCAAATCTAAACTTTCTCAGTTCTGCAAGAGGCAAGGGAAGTGGTGAGGGTCTGTGGCTAGGGGATTTCCATTTGGAACTGTCTAGTAGGTATTTGAAGGAAGGAAGCATTGCTGTGCTTCATTTAAAGATAATGAGGTATAGTAAACCCTAACCAAAAGTCAAGTTCGCTTCATCTTTGCATTGCTTATAAGATCGTCAATAAGTTAAAAAGATATATATAGAGAGAGGTGATATAATTTCACTTTCAAGAAATGGGTGAACAGGAGTTGCTGAAGAGTGTTACCTTGAAAATATATCATGATCACTTTAAACCTTGTCTATGTCTTTCAGCTTTTGAAATGCTGAAGATCACATCTTGAGGGAATTTGTTAGAGCCTTTGAAGTATTTTTATGTTAGGCCCCTATGGCAGAAGATTGTACAGATCAAGAAAGTACTGGGTAGATTTATTCACAGAAAATGCATTTAAATTACCCAGCTATACGGGCACACATTCTTCATTTATAGCCTGGTGTCTGGTCTCTGAAATCCTCCCAAGAATTGAGGTCATAGAATTTGAAAATGAGCTTCTGTACACCATACTTCTGGCCTTTCAGATGTAATGTAGTCTGTACTGTGTGGTAAATTGGACGGAATTCAGAGAAGAGCAACAAAAACGATTAAGGGAGTAGAGGAACTGACTTACATGGAAAGATTAAAGGCGTTACAAATTTGTGGCTTGGTGAAGCAAAGACTACTGCAAGTCATTGGAAGTTTCTGGAGACAGGAATGCAGCTTCAAAATCCCCGGTCTTGTCTAAACCTGTTTTTGTTTGTGTGTTTGTTTAAAGCAAAATCTTTTTAGAGCAATATCCTCATCTGGTGTAACTTACCACGGTTCCAGTGAAAACAATGGAGCTAAGGGATCTGTGCCAAATTATACTGTCTAAAAATGTGGGCCTTGCGCTTTTTTAAAACTGCCAACAGCAAGCGTGGAAGCAGTAGTTTAGGGAGGCAACCGTTGTTTTAACTCCTGCAAGTTAATTCCCGGTATATTCAGAACACAGAGTGGTTAAATGCAGAAGACCTTTGGACGTCTTCCTTCTGTAGGGCCTCTGCCTTTGCTAATGCCCATTCTGGGGCAAGAGTGCTAATGAGCAGAGCTGGTTCCAGAAAGCTAAAGATTTTGTTTAATGCTTCAGCTGAACGTTGGCAAAAGGATGGACTGAAAGGACAATTCTTTTACCTTTTTCTTTAATTGCTCCTGCAGAAACACAGAGAGCTTTCAAGCCAGTAGAGAAAAGTCTAACATAGTCCCAGAAAATGGAGGAATGTTGCCATGAGAAGTCCTGAGAAGCTGCAGGTGTAATCCACTACTGGATGGATACGACATGCCTCCTTCTGTGCAACATTTGGACAGAGGAGCAGTCTGTAAATACCCCAATTAGTGAGTGTAGCATGTTGGAATAGGGTATAGCAGCTCATGTTTTCAACCTTAGAAACCCTTAGTTCCGTCCTTGCTGAGTTGATCAAGATGGTGGCCACTCTGCAGACACAAGGAACGAATTGTTCCCGATGGTCCACGGGGATTGAATTACAGTGAGACTGAACAATTAAAAACGTGCTCTGACTCTTAGGAGAATGAAGTGTGAAGCCCATTGTACTGTGAAATAGTCTCAGAAGGGAAGTGATGGAGGCCCTGTTGCTTCGGATGTGGTACCTTTCATAAGGATGGAGTGTTAATTGAAGCATTATGGCCAAATTTTAACCGAGAAGTTAATTTCTGGCTCCTTTGCATGCTCCTTGTTCCAGCTGGGTAGGGAGTTATCCTGTCCCAGGGCTGAAGTGCGCTGTGATTTGGCTGTGGATGGAGTTCAGGAGCTGCCACCTTTCACATAAGTGATTGCTTTTATGAGATGGGTGAAGCAGAGGAAGGAGATGGGAATGCAGTAGCTTCTGGATGGAAGTTGCTACAAATAGCAGTTTCCATTGTAATTCATGTGTGATCTTTGCTGAGGGATGAAAGCGGCAAAACCTCTAAAACGTAATTAGGACTAATTTTCAGCCTTGCCAGTTGCACCAAAAAAGCAAAAGCACTAAAAGGGCTTGTGGATACTGTGCTGCCCTATTGATTTCTCTGGGTCAGGAGTGGGGCACAGTGACCTGCCAGATACCTCATCATCCCTGTGATATCCAGCTCAACGGGTGAATAGAAAAAAGAAGAAAACATAGCCCTCCCGAAATGACTGTTTGGAAAATGGGGATTTTGAGTGCGTGAATGAGACAAAACAGTCAGACAGGAATACCGAATGTGGACTGAAGATGCCAGGGGAATTGTTTCCATAGAAACACAACCATGGAGGCTCACATGGCTCCCCCATCTCAGACTTACAAATTCATATGATTATCTTAATGGTCAACATAATGGATTGAAAAGAGGTAGGTGATTAGTAAAATTTGATCCGAGTTTGTTGCAGATGTAGGGAGCATTGTGCTGAAGTCTCTGTCTGATTGCAACTTAGAATGGCTCATATGCTGTGCGCGTATCGCTCTGATTTGCTGCAGTAAATCAGGATTAACTCCTGAGCAGTGAATGGTATCCTACTGGTGTCAAACAAAGGGAATCAGACCTAGTTTCTTTTAATTAACTTGAAGAAAAAAGGTCTACATTTGTTTCTTGATGCATTGTTCTTTCACCTTTGTCAGCCAGTCCTTTTGCGTGGCTGCAGACATAATCTTTTGCATGTAAATCAATACCGTTCAGAAATGCCTCAGGAAATATTGTTCTGAAATGTACTCAACGGAAGCACATGCCTTTCTGTGCCAGAATTTATGAGGGGCCCTGGGAGTCTGTTTTCTTCATTTGTTCATGGAAATATTTCTCCTTGGAAAATCCAAGATGTTTAGGACTAATTTATGTTGCTCCAGCCCCTTCAAAGAAGCTAACACCTAAAAGTGGTGTTTTTGCATGGTGTTGGTAGGCTTCTGAGTGTAATATGGATGGCACCGTGTTTAAATGAGTAAGCTTTAGTAACATTAACAAAGGACATTTAACTTTGATTTTTATGAAATGAGGGTGTTCTGGGCTTTTATGGGTGGTGTTTCTAGGTTCTGTGCATGATCTGTCTTCTGGTGTGCGTAGTGTTTCCAGTTGAGGTTTTTGTGTGGTACTGTTGACCAGTCCTGCCCAGGCACAAGCAGAGTGGGTTGCTGGGAAGCTTCAGGAGCAGCTGATAAGATGGTACTTTTGATGTGCTGGGAATTGGGCAAGATGAGGAATACTAATTATCAGGGGTTTCTCGCCCAGTAACCAAAAGGTATCCTGATAGCTCCCCTAAACCCCCAAATGCAACACCCATACAGGAATCACATTTCCTTTGGGAGAAGAGGCTAAACCGTATAGTCTAGGTCTGAGCAACCCCAAATGAAACCCCGAGGTTTCAAACCGTAGTGCAGATGTGTGGCTTGGGCTCCTCTCTGCGAAAGCCTGTGGTGGCCTGGCCATCGCCTGTGATTCTGTACTTTAAGCTGGGCTGAGATGACTTGGTCTGTCTGATTTTTAAAGCAGCCAAAACTTCACAACCCACAAGCTTCATCTTTAATGATAGTCATTTGTGCTCGTTTTAGAAGAGACTGTGTGTGGAGGGAGAGAGAAGAGCAGGAAGTGGAGACAGGACAATTTTGTACACAATTTCCAGTAACTGATGTTTGTGAGGAACTGTCCCATTATCCAAGACAGTAATGGCTCTACAGCCAGAAAAATATGTGGTGTTATCCTTCTGGGTGCATGTTGGGGAAAGCAAAATAAAGGCTAAAATTATGGGGGAAGTGGCTCCCATCTTTCCTCCTGGTTTCCCCAGCCTCTCAGAATTGTCAAAAAGTTGCTAAAGACCCTCAAAGCCTTAAGACTAGTCCAGTTCCAGGCTGGTCTCTTGATAAGCATACATAATACTCTTGCAGCTCCAAAAGGAAAACACCCGAGGTTTGGGAAGGGTCAGCCAGAAATGACATAGCTGCAAATATGAAAGGAAATCAAAGAACTGCAGGGTTCCGCCCAGGAGAGAGGAGAGCGGGAGAGGCAGCTGGGCCAGCCAGCACCGAAACAAGATTAACAGGAAGAGACGCCCAGAGAGAAGGATTTTTCCTCTCAAACTCCACGTGTGTGAATTCAGTGCTAACCTTGACCCGTGCTTTCAATTGCCTTGTTTGGAAATGCCCTCCCTTGAACTAGTTAGTGAGACTGCTCTTCCAGTGCTCCTGTGTTGCGTGGTGAATTGAGTAATGTTTGATATTTTTCCTAAGGACCTGGATTGACGAGTGGCAGGAGTGTGTCATTAGCGTTGAGGGTCCCTAATTCCAGTTGGAACTTGTGAATGATACTAAAATTAAAATAACACCACCATTTATAAAGGAAAGTGGGAGTGTTTCTGCATTTCCACACATGAAACCTGTAAAGTGTTATCATGCAGACAGCACTGTAATTCCTTGATGGCATTCTTTCGATTCTCCCATACTGTGAGTTTCTTTTCCGTACTGCAGACTTCTAGGACTCTCCTTTTACTTTGCTGAGAGCAGGATAGCATTTACAAGAGCATCTAAATGATTTGGACTTCCAAGTCCTATTTTAAACAACAAAAAAAAAGTGCTTAAGGGCCAGAATTTGAAAGGCATTCAGCTGATAATGGCAGGGATAGGTTGAAAATGAGATAAAAGCAAACAACAAAGGAAAGACTTGGTGTCTAGTGTCTCTTGAAATAAACAGGAATTTAGTGTTCCAGTGTTGCAGAAGATTCAGTGAGGCTCCTGGCACTATCTTTAGGATCCTAAATACCTTTAAACTGATGGTGACTTGTAAACCTATGTAAGCATTCCAGGCTTTTTCTGTTTCCTTCCTTAAGCTTTAATGCAGAGGTAGTCGTCTTGCCTAACTCAACTTGTATGTCAAAACTCCTGCATCAGGAGTGCCACTGCTGTGCTGTGGGCTGTGCAGGCAACACAATGGAACAGGCTCCCCGAGCTCCTGTTGGCCTGTACTCGGCACAAGGATGCCCAGCAATCCTGCCTACGGTGCTGTCATTTACTGGGGACACGTTATGGGTCAAGGAGGGGAGTGTGCCTGCCCTGTGCTTGTGCCATGTGTGCGTTGGGAGGTGCTGAGAACCACTAAGTAACTGCTTCCGATTTACCAAAATGAGGAGAGAAAAGGTGCAGCCTCTACCCAAACCCTATCTCTGAGCAAACATCCACTCTATCGTGAACACTAGTGGCAAGTAGAAAGTTGGTAGTTTACTGAAGGTTTTTTCCCCATCAATTAGTGAGGAGCAAAGCTTGGACCAACTTTGTCAAGCTTTTAATCTGAGGAGACTTTTTGTTGCTGAACTGCCTCTGCATACGAAATGTGATTGGTTGCCAGCTCACACTTCCCTGACCCATTTCCAAAGCTATTTCATTTGACTGTGTTGGGTGATCTTTCTGAAATTATTTCTTGATTTTTATCTGAAATCCATTGATAATGGTTATTTAAGCTCTTGCTGAGCTATCTGGTTGTTTTAATTTCAGGGAGTACATTGAGGAGTTTAAGTATGTATTAGTTATCATATTGATGGATCAGCCAAGCAAGGAACATTTGGAAATTCACATATTCCTTTTCATTGACCTGTGATATTTGAAAGATAAGCCTCTTGCATGCCATTAGCAGTTTGAACATCTATAAACATTTCTCAGTATGCTTAGATTTCGTTTTGGAATAGTTTGAGTATGTACATGTAGATTTTTTCCTTTGATCCGTCCAAGAATATTAATTGCCCATTTGGTTTGCTGTTTGCCGTTTATTAAATACTTTTCCTTTAAAGTAGTATTGGTTTAGTTTGTGCTGAATCGAGTACTCTGGTGAAAGCCAGTAACACCTAGTGCACTGAAAACTCACTGAAAGCTGTGAACTTGTGGTCTGTGGCCGACACAGACATGATTTATATCCTGGGTCAAATTATGCCCCTCTGCATCTCACTTCACCCAACTGTGGAAGGAGGAAGGTAGCACCTCCCCCTCATGAATGTGGTAATATTTAAATATAATCAGTACAATATGATATTAAAATTGTAGTGTATCCTGGGAGTGCACCTGCATTTTGAATCTCATGCACGGCTGGATGACAAACCCTTTGGGCTCCGGTTAGACGAAGTGGGACCGTCTGTTACAAGCTGCTTTGACTCATTAGCATCCCTTACATCCATGCCAGGTCTTACTCTGTTGAGTATGGATGCATGATCAAACTTTAAGTATTTGTGGAGGGCAGAAACAGGTTGAAGGGTTTTGCTCTGATGTGACAAGTGTTCAGCTAAAGAGCTTCAGCAAGGTTCACGTGCAGGTCCTATGTTCTGTTACATGGTGAATCGGCACATAAACCATCTCAGTTTTGGTTTGTGCAGTTCCACTAGCTAAAGCTGAGCATGTGAATTGATAGACTAGACATCTCTCTGCCACTTTGAGGTATGACACGTTATCTTGTCTATATGTCTCATAAAAATAAAATTAAGTTGGTAGGCCTAGTGCTCTAGTTCTGCTAAAGCAACCCTATTGATGCCAATTGTGCCAACTTTGGTGTGAAATAATACCCAGCGGAAGTACAAACAGCATCAAAGCTTTGCTTATGAGGCTACTTGGGAGTGATACAGTGTCTCAAAGCGAACAAGGAAAAGGAAGAAGTAACTGTGATAAGATTCACCAAAGCTAGATGTGGAAAAACTGTAGTCACGTGATTTATCCCAATTGCAGGGGACACAGGATGGAATGGGTTTCCTAAACGCTTGTCTTATCCTGTCTCAGCAAGCAGGGTAGCACCTCTTTCTGCTGAAAATTGTCCCATGGATGTGACTGCTTGTCAGTCCTATCTGATACCCTTGAGGTTACTCCACTGGAGTTCAACATTGTGTTTTGCTGTTCTCCATGAGGGCGGTGTTAACAGCGTTGATTCCTGTAGCAAATGTGATAGAGAATTGCTGGAGCTGACGATACATCTGTAAATTGAATGAATTGGGGTAAAGTCAATAAAGTCTGAAAATTTTTCTTAGAAAGAAGTTTGCCTTAAGCGTGTTATGTAGGTATATAGTGGCATGGCATTTGTTGCTTCGGGACGAATGCATCTGTCTGTCTATGGGTTTTCCATAGGTGGATCAGCAGACAGTAGGGTGGGTCAGTTCCTGCCTTTGCTTCTAAATTGCAGATATATGCTCTACTCTTACCAAAATTTGCTTTCTGTGATCAGATGTACTCTCAGTTTAGTGTCTGATGATCCTATGACAGAGACAGTGTTTTCAGAATGTGTGATTTTCCTGCTGCGTCACCCCAGCTTCTTTCAGATGTAACTCTGTTAAAATTGGTTGAAACTGGTTAAAACTTGGTAACTTGATGATGCATGAAAATGCATGATCCAGCTTCGATCTTTAACTTAGGTGATCCAGAAGTGGAATCAATAGAACTACTTTTACACCCTCTCCAGAAGCGTTGTAAGGCTTAATTCACTGAAGTGTGCAAAATCACGTTGTGATCCTTGGATAAAAAAAATAATACAAGAGCAAAGAGCTGTAGGAGTGGTGAAGAATATCCTTCTCTTTAAAACTTCGCAAGCATGTAAGCTCTCTTCTGCACTACCTCTCTAGATTCCCAGTATCTGTACTAGGAGTTAGATCTGGTCCTTAGGCAGAGAATTAATCTGGATTCTTCTTACAAAACACATCTCTCAAGTGAAACTTTTGCCTATATTTTTCCCAGAAGATTCTTCTCTTTCAGTCCAGAATTTTATCAGCAATTCTTATGCTAACAGGGGTCAGGAGATGAGATGTTTCTCACGTTACACTTGAAGCTTCTCATGAATAATGGCCTGTATCACCTCTATTGTCTGTCCAAAACATAAGCAACCAGACATAAGGCCAGAGGAGAAATTTAAAGAGTGCTGAATAAGCCAGCAGGACAGACCAAGAACTAAGATGGTCAGAGAGTGAAACAAATACAAGGTAGAGCAGATGGTTATTTGGGGAAATATCTGAGCAGATTAACTACCGGGCAGCTAGAGAATGAGTCAGTCGTCTAGTTAAAAAGTGCCCTGAAATCTTCAGAGTGAGATTAACAGAAGCACAGATGAAGATCGCTGTAGTCAAAATAAATTAGAGGTCATTATTCCCTAGTGAGTTTTCTTAAGCGTTAAGTAGAGCACATCAGGCTTTTCACAGAAATCTGAGGGGGGTTGCCATACTTAAGACTATCACTTGCGCCTGTGTAAGGGCAATCTGTCCATTTTGAAGCAATTTTTCCCATCAGTGTTGTCCTTCTCTTCTTTCTCAAATTCATATGTTTGCCTTTTTCGTTCTCATATGTATATGTGTGTGTATTGTGTATGGAAAAAAAAATAGCTGCAGTTTGAGCAGGGTGATAATACCAAAATACGTGGCATTGGAAATTGCCATCATGGAAATTTTAGTTCCCCCTTAGCCCTCCAATCTTTTTGTTTTTCTTTAGTGAGACTGCAGCTGCCATCTGATTTGTATTTATATATGCTCTTTATAGATATTAATGCAATAACAGATTAAACCTAAAGTAACTGTTATTACACAGAGAAATCTCGGGGTCTGATCTTGCAAACACTAATGCCTCTGAATAACTTTAATCTTGTGCATTGTATATTTGAATTTAATGGGGACTCTTACATGCCAAAGTTTCTCACATATGCGAATGTTTGCTGCAACTTCAGACTTTCCCCATATGTTGATGTCAATTTGTTTTTGCAACCTCAATACGGTTTAGAAACCTAAGTCTCTGATCATGGTTTGTATATGTTTTTTTCAGTTCTTCAGGCTTCATTGTACCAGATTTTCAATTGAAAAAATGGGCCAAAACCTCACTGCTGTTAGTGAAACCACCTACTTATTCCAGGCTAGACTTGGTTTATGAGGGGTTCTTCAGGCATTTTCTTTGAGGTCTGAGCAAGCTCATAGGTAATATGACTTACAGAGGGGTAACACTGTTTTTACAGTATCTTCTCACCAAACATTCTGAAGGTGAATTCCTAAAAGAAAATGAGTTGTAAATCTTGGAAAATCATACAGTAGCCCAGTAGCTGGTTTTAGTGCTTGTATAAATAGCTGAAAGTGTCCAGGAAAGAGACAGTGGAGTTGTATCAAACTGCTCTAGTGTAGTTGGCCTCTGATTTCTGTATAAGGGCTTAAGCTAAATTGTATTTATTCCCTAGGGTCATCTTTCCTGTGTGGGGACTTAGATGCCAAAAACTGTTTAGAGGATATTAGTTTTATCAGATTTCCACTAGAATATTAAGTTTTAATAAATCCACTTCAGACCAGATATGGTTGGTCTCAGAATACTTTGGCGGGAACCAAAAAACTGTTTCTCTTGAGCTCTAATACACAGGTGTTTAAACTCATGCACATCCTCCAGCAAGCCAAAGCAGTATATAATCCTTACATTCTGCCTTTGAAAGTATGAATCATACGCACAGTTGCATGGTCAGCCTGTTGTACTCTGCTGTAGAAGGCTGCTGAGTCGAAACACCCGTGGTTAGTTTTGAGTTCAATAATAATGGTAATTTTATAGGCTAATGTAAGGGTAATAAAGTCTTCCATAAGGCAACTACTGTGACCATCAGGAAAGTTTTATTTCTCCAGGTTCAACAGTTTACATGTGACTCGTGTACTCTTGGAGAAGAGGCGACTTCCCTTTAAAACATGCAGCAGCTGAATTACAAGAACACTGATATGTCTGTGTTTGCAGTTAAGGCTCACTAACCATTGGCATAAATCTGGTAAGCATCTGATAGTACCTCAAATTATCCCGCTTCTCAGCTTTTGAGGGAATAAGACTTATTTCTTAGCCTGCAGAAATGTAAATAGGTTTTTTTTTCTTTTCTGTATCCTGGCATTATTTAAGACTAAGCTCCTTTTTGTAAGAGCTATCTGCATATCTGTCAAGACCAAATGTATATGTATATGTGTGTGTATGTATAGGAGTGTAGTAGACGAGGAAGAGCACGAAGAAGGTGAGAACCAAGGTAGCAGACACAAGAAAATGATTAGGCAATTGAAATTAAGAGATTTGCTTAAGTAGCATAAATAACATTGTGCATAACCTTTTTCTCCCAAGTTTCCACTCCTGAGATGCTAGAGGAATTAATGAGACACATCAGTTTGTATGTCAGAAAGTTGTGTGGGACAGTTGAGATACTTGCTAGGGCTTTTGAAATGTGTTGAAAGGTGTTGTTTTCAAATGACATAGGGTATTCAAGGGTTTTATCAGTTTTAGGCTGCTACATCCCTGTAGGAAACCCCAATGTTAGTCATACAAGGGCTAGACACTTTGTAGAAGATTAATCTTGTGTAATTTTAAATGTCTAAAAATTAGTAGTTTAGGACTACTGTTTTTTTTTTCTTTTCTTTTAAATAGAGCCCACTTATTGAATATTTTTGAAAGTCTTTGTAGCATCTGTAGGCACTTACACAACTCTTGAAAGAAAAAAGAGCAAAAAAGCCCGCTTGTTCTTCTTTAAAAGAAGTTGGCACTACTGAATTACTGGTGTTAATTAAATGACTGAGAAAACACCCCTGATGAGGGAGCAAGAGCTAATGTCTTCTGTCTGGGTGACGATGGACTATTGTCCCCTCCTTTTTGAGCTGGGTGGGACTGAGGAGTGTGTAGGGTGGTTCTTCTTGCTTTCTGCTATGAAGCAGCCTCCAAATTTCACTGACTTTTGGAGCAGCCGGGAGTCCTGGTATGGTTTAGTCTTCCACCTTCTGTGCTACATCTCCAAGCTTATACCTCCAGGAGGCACGGTGGAAAAATAAATCCATTGGAGAGCTGTTCTCACCAAGCCCCATGGTTTTGGGTAGAGTTCCCAGCAGGGAGATCAAGAGAAGCCAATTAATAAACTCCATTCGGTGCCTACTCCCTCCATGTGTGGTGTTCTCCTGTTTCAGATGGGACTGAGGACCGGAGCTTGTCCTCAGAACACCACGCATACTAGAAGCTGCATTTTTGTATAAATTGGGAACAGAACTGGCCACCAGAGATTGAAACTCTGGCAGGCAGAGCTGATTAGACATGCTCAGAAGAGCTCGCAATTTTACTGCCGCGTGCCCTTTGGGCTTGCAGTGAAAAACAAGGCTGAGCGCTGCCAATATTTGTATATGTGATTCTATTGTTTTATTTGAGGATGAGATCAGCCGGTGGGGAGAGCCCAGAACAAAACTAAAGTGCTCTTTTTGATTCCATGGCATCATGAGGAGTGTGAAGCTGGGATCACCCCCCACCCTACCCCACCCCACCCTGATCTTCATGACTCCTCAACCAATGGTCTTCAACCTTTTTTCGTTCCAGTGGCAACACACTGTCCTTTCAAAAGGACCCTGTGCCTCTCTGTCTCATTTAGGTGCCTAGGAAATGTAGAAGTGTCCCATATACGTCCCTGCCTCTTTTGGAAATCCTCACCCTTACTTGAGAACTTAAACCACGCCTGACCTCTTCTAGCCTTGTAATCCAATACGCGTCCTCGGAATGTTTTAGCACCTGGATGATCTTTAAAGGTCTGTTCTAACCCAAACCATACTTTGATTCTATGATCTCACTTACCTTCAGGTTTTCCTTTAATTTTCTTATCTACCTTTTGATAATATTGTATAGTCAAATAATTATTTGTAAAATGCAGGTACCGAAGTATACTTTTATTTTGATGGAAAGGAGTGATTGCAGTGCTACAGTTTGAACAGGGGTTTGGAGAAAGCTAGGGGTAGGATTCCTAGATAAGGCGACGCAGGGGAGTTTTTATGGGTGGTGGCTGACTAGCAGCGTCCTTGTTGAATTGATTGTTTTAATGCTGAAATTTAGTTGTAGTATTAATCACGTGCTAGAGCACCAGGAACATTGCGAAGATGTCTTTTTAGTTACTATTTCAGTAGAAAGAAGGAAATTGAATGATGACTATTTAAGTGTTGTGATCAGTAGGGATTGAACCCAGGCCTGTGTTTCTGTAGCTAAATTTCCAGAAGTGCATCCCACCACATGGGACGAGGTCTGACTCCCAAAGCTGAGATTTGGTCATGACTTTGAACAGTCCATGTGGACTTTTTGTGTGCCTGTCTGTATGGCAGCAAGGCAGGTAGCTGACTTTTTCTGTCGACAGGGGCTAACCAAAGCTCCACAGCTTTTGTAGACAGATGCATTACCACAAGGCCAGATGCTGCCGTTGCCCCAGCCACCGAACAAGACAAACAATTATAGAAGCCTTCTCTTTATCAAATTCATTTGCAGTGGTCGCTCCCAAAGCTCCTTTGAGAGAGATGAAGAAAAGAACCCTGAGAATACCTACTGAAAGCTTGTCCAAACCCATTTAAAAAAAAAAAAAAAAAAGAAATAAAATACCAGTGTGTAAGTCTGTCTGCAGCTACAGCAGAGGGAAGCAGATGTAAGCAAGCCTGCCCGTGCCTTCTGAAGCTCTGTTAGTTCCTGGAAGGCAGCCAGTGCTGAAATAATGGCTCGAGGCAGCACCCCTTTCTCCCCTCTCCCTGACCTGCTAGCAGACAAGACATTTGTAGGTTATTAAGCTGTGGAGCACATACTGTGCTTTGCAACTGGGCAGTGCAGGGCGCTGTTCAGAGCTGTAAATCTCCAGTCACATACTCGCTGTGAGAATCTTGTATAACGTCAGAAATATCCCCCCCACCCCCAACTCCCGCAACCTGCTCGGGCTTAAAGACACCTCCCTGTGTGTCAATGCTGACAATAAGCACAAAAAGTAGTTGGGGTTGTTGGCGATGTGATGTGCCCTGTGAGTCGGGAGAGGTTGATCTGGGCTGACTTCTAGCCCGAGTGTGCCTTGGAGGTCACTGAGGTGCGTGTGCTGCAACTGTGCTCTGAAACCTGCTCTTCTGAAACGTGGTGGGACCCTGAGACACCGAGCAGTTAGGTGCTCTATAGAGAAAGATCCAGTGCCATGCAATATAAATATTTTGCATTTGGCTTCCTAGTCAAAGTTTTACAGGTTTCTCATCCTGGATTTCTTTTTTTCTATTTCTTGAGCCTGCGTTCAACTTTCATGTTTTATTTGTAAATGAATTGTCTTTGCTTCTGCATGATTTATTTATTTATTGTTCTTTGTCTACCAGTGAGTGGGCATCGCTCACTGTGCTTTAGTTGCACTTATTTTGCAAGCCAGCTCATGGGCATTTTCCCATTTCCCTTACTGCCGTGGTGTGTTCAGTTCCCCTTCTTGGCCCGCAAGCTTGCAGACCATGTCTGACTCCCTGTGGGGCAGGATGGGCACGTTCAGATGCAGCATTAACAAGGCTTTTTTTCAGGGTGCTGCTGAAATTCAGAATTGATGAAATTTGATCATAAAAGGTGCTAAGAGGCAAAGCCAGAAACGATCCTTTAAAAGCACTCTCTGATATTTGAAAGGACTGATGAAGTGAACCTTAAAAACCTCCCTTGTTTTCTATTGTTCCATTTCTTGTTTTCTCTCATAAAGATTTCTTTTCCCTTTCTGAAGACTTCCGAAGTACACAACCTCACTGAAAGTCTCTTGCTTCGAAAAGAAGGTCTTGTAGGTTTTGACCTGGGTCCGTCTCCTATCACAGCCGCAGCTTCTTTCCTTTGAGGTAAAGCCAAAGCTGCTGAAATCAGTATCAGTGCTGGAGATGGAACGCTTCATCTGATCCAGAGGAAGGGGTTAACATTGGCAGGGGCAGTTCATGTCCAGTTGCCTGTCCAGAGCAACACAACGGGATCATTTCTGTAGGCAAGTTGTGTCTCTCATCGCCTGTGACCCACCCTTGTCTCCTGGGAGGTCCTCCAAATCACTCCTTCCTTCTAAGCTGTTCGGCAGCCGCAAGGTGGTAAAGCCTTTTGGTTTGAGCTCTTATTTCCCCGCGTGACCCAGAAACGAGAGACTCTGTAGCTTTTTAGGAAATGCGCAGCTGCGTAATATTGAAAGAGGGGGTATTTTGTAAGTCAGGCTTTTTAAGGCCAAAAAGCTACCTTTTAAAACAAAAGACAATTCCGAATTAAATCACTTTAACAAACGCAGTCTTCTGGCTAATTGCAGTTTTCACTTTCCTGTAGCGTTCAGTTTCTCCAAACAATACCCACAACGTTTGCAGTAAGGGAATTGAAATGTGCTTGGCAGCTCCATTCTGCAAAGCCTCGATAATTTTTGTCATTGATCCAAAATCTTATGCCAGTTCACTGACGTGAGGTCACTGTAATTTCATCCCGTGGTTGCTGGTAGACTTTTTTGTCCCGGCTGCCCTCACCCCCTGCCCAGCTCTCTCCCCCACCTCGTTTTGTTGGAGGTTAATCACTGCGTGAGGTAACTCCATCCTTGGCATGTTCTGTGAGCTGGAAATTTTGTCGCTAATTACTGCCTTCGCACTGGAGAACGAGTCTGCAGAGTCCTGCCCTGTGAGTGACTGCGATCCTCCATGGCTCAGGTTTCGTCGAGGGCATTTCTGGTGCGGGCTGACCAGTCTGAGCCTGGAAGAAAAATGGACTCCTCTTTATAACCTAGAGTGTCTACCTAGAAAACACTTAGTGCTCCGTGTGCTTAGCAGCAGAAGAGAAAATACCTGTCTGGAAGGGAGACTGTCCTGCTTTTAAACAAGCAAACAAAAAGCCTGTGTGATTTTTGCTTTGAGCACTTAGTTCTTGGGGTGAGACAGGGATGTAGAACCAAGGCTTGTACAGAGTGGCTTAAACATCCCCAAAAATCTTGCTAGGAGGATGAAATTTTCTTTTCTTTTCCCTTTCTGGTCACGTTTTACCACTGGAGTTACTCAGCGAATTAATAGGTATAGAAATGCAAAGCTCTTTTCTTATTACACGCCATCGATCTGATTGCAGTGTCATTAATTGAAAGACTCGGGAAATGTGATGGATGGTTCAGTTCAGGATTCCACATTCGTTTTGGCATAGCCCTGCAGGAGAAAAGCTGCATGAAGCTGATTGAAGGGCTCTTTTTGTCTGACATGAATTATTCTTTCATTGTCAAACCTTGTAACAGCATTCAGACATAGGGAGATTTACAATGTGAAATCCTAAATGGGGTCTATTCTTAAAATAAAATTAGAAAAAAAAGAAAGCTTTATCTTGCAACGTTGAAAATAGCTACGTTTAAAAAAACCCACAACTATTTCTACAAATTAAATCTCTTCTGCAAAACCCAAGGGGCTGATGTTTCTCACTTAATTTTAAATTATTCCAATGGTAAGGCCTTAAATGAAAAAAACAATTGCTTTAATCACATAACTGTTGTCAACATTTTTATTATATTCAAATATATTTGTTTGTACGAGAAGGCTTGTTTGTTCTTTCCACCGCTGTCATTTACCTAGCAGACCGATTTGTCCGTTAATCTGTGAATCCTGCTTGTCCTGTAAAATAAGCCGAGGTTTTGTTTTTCTTTGGGGAAAACCTAGGCAGACGTTGTTTAAACGCTTGTTTTTAAGGAAATCATTCTGCATTTTAGAAAACATAAAAATGGATCAGTGTTGTATGCTGACAAGATTTCATCTCTTTCCAGTTTATGTCTCAAGGCAGATCTTATCAAATAGCTGTGTGGTTTTCATTTTTTGCTGTTGGTCTTGAGCAGTTCAGTTGTTAAATTCCTGTTGCTCTTTTGTCCGTTTAAAAATTTGTGCCGTGCACTGAGAATTGTCTGCAGCATTATGAAATGTAACAATTAAAAAGTGGCAGGAAGGTGCAGATCAGCTTTGCTTTACACATGATATCGTTTACAGAGTTGATGAAGAGTTTTGAATGCAAAGTAGCCACCCAACTTGTAGTCTCATTTAAAAATAAAATACTGAAATAACATTATACGAGATGTGAATCAACGTCATGCCTATTACAAATGCCGGAGCTGGTAGAATAGCTAGATTACACAGAGTAGGCAGATTAGATGAAGAAGAGCATTCGATTACATTACATCTGATTAGCGGTGTCTATTCGTCTGTTGGTGTTTTGTTTGTTTTTTTTTTAAAGAAAGCTGACTTATTTTAGCAGAATGTGGTATGTTTGAAGGGGCGACGGTGTTGGGACTTAGACTAGGATCTAGAAGAATTGGGCATAAAATACAGTAGTAAAAATACCCGGCTCTCTGGTTTAACTGCCTTCCTCCCTTAGCTACCTGACCGTCTGACGGACCTGCGTGCCCAAGTGCAGTTAGTGGATAGATAGCCACGGGAATGATTACAGTCTTTGCTATTCTATTTAACTACTTTTCAACCCCAGATAAGTATCGAGCGATTAGTTTCTGTTTGAACTCCGAAACAAATGCCCCTTTTCACCTGAGATGTACATTTGCAGGCAACAGACTGGCCCGATAAAAGAGATGAGTAATTCACATTAAAGTGGGAAACAGCCTTTTCAGGCACTAAGAAATAAAACGCATTGATGGGAAATGTTGTTCTCATCCCCCCGCCCCTCCCCCTGCCTATTCTGCATGTAATACCCTGGCGTACGTATATTTTAAGGTCTCATTGTTCAGCGAAGGGCGAGATTATTTTGTAGTTTTTGTTATGCTTTTGTCTGCCCGGTAGGACCTCTGGCAAAGGGACGGTGAGCGTGGTTGTTTCTGGTGGAGTTGCAGAGGCGGCCACTGCTCTCCGTGTTGTGCTGGTCCTCTATGCGGTGTCTTTTCTTTCAGAGAGCAAAGAGCCTGCGATAAACTCTGCGCTTGGCATATTGGAAATCTTCTGTCTCCATAGCGCCTGCAATTCCCAACAGCTAAGTTTTGAAATGAAACTGCATGGCGGGTCAGCACAACACCCATTTAGCACCGTTTCTTTTAAAGCCCGTTATTGCTTTATTTTACGCTGTACAGTCAGCTCTGGGACGCTCGCGCTCAGGGCTTCTCTGGGCAAAGACATTGTTTTACGGCAGCTTTTCTTTAATCTTGCTTCATTGTGAGCACCTTCTGTGTTGTTAGCAGTGGCCGGCTGTAATCTTCTAGCCACTAGCCTGTTCTTAAAAGGTGAGGGAGCTGGGGAGTTATTTCTTTAAGGAGGTATTTCTGTTGTTTTAAATTTAAGATTGTTTTTTTGTTTTTCTTTATGCCGTCTACAGCTAAATAAACTTGACAGTTTCTCGGAGCCCAAAATCGGGAAGAATGTTTTTCCTTCGGTGTCACTAATTAGCCTCCCATGGAAGCTGATATAAGTAGAAAGAGAGCTAACGATAGAGGGTTGTGCAGCGTGCATCCTTGCAGGACTCTGTGGGCATATTGTATGTGAGGAAAAAATGCTTACTTCTCAGCAACAAACTCTTTCTGTCAAACCGCTTAATTTTCGGAGTTCCCTGCGCTTCGAAACGTGGGGTATAATTTCTGCAAATTAAATTACGGTTTGGAGCCCTGGTCGCTCTTATCAAATCTGTGTAAATAACATTGTCCACAGACTGTGTTGTCACCTCTGAAATGCTCTCTGCTCATGGATAGCGACCTAGCTCTGTCTTTTCTTGTGGTGGAGTCAGGGTGGTGCTGGATTTTGGAGCTTTTTCATTTTATTGTTTTCGATTTTGTTCAGGGCATTTTTAAATTTTTTTTTAGTCCGTTTTGACTCTGACAGTTTTTTAAAGGTAAGGCTCATTTTTTGAGGTTAAGAAGAAGGAGAGAGTAAAAGGTACCGTATCTTTCTTCTTAATTGTTTGGCTTAAGTCTAAGACATCTGAAAAAACACCCTTAAAATGATCTTAAAAGTAACAGTCGCTTAATTAAAAAAAGTAGGAACAGATTTAGCTTACCCTCTTTATGGCTTAACTTCAGGAAATTAGGCATCCTCTCTGTCTCCTTTGGAATAATCAGTTTCTTATCTAATATATATGAAATGACCAAATACATCTACATCATTTGCATTTTTAACTCAGGAACAATTGATCAAAAAATGGAAGTGCTGCTACAGATCAGAGAATCTTTTAGTTTTAAGCCTTTAAGTCACCATTTATTTCCATCTAGTTAAGCTTAATTTCCTTTTATTGCGTTGTTCAAATGAAAATATACAATGCCATGTCTAATTGTGTTACTATTCACATTAATAACCTGTAACTTTACATAACAATGAGCAAGAAGCATCGAAAAGGCAGAAACAGATGCAATTATTTGTTGCTAGCTAAGTTACTGTACGTGACCCAGGTGCTGTAGTACTATTTGCATGTGTTTCTCACCTTTGTTCACCCAGACACATGGGGATCTCAAGCTATTGCTGACTAATTGATAGTTGTAGTAACTGCTATAGGCTCCTTAGATTAGAAATGCATGCAGACGTGTGTCTTGATTCAAACATTAAGGAACACACACTCTCACTTACTTACATGGGCAGAAAGTCTTCATACTATTAGAGGTGTGTGATGGAGATAGCAGGACATAAAACAGAAGAGAGAGAGACACAGAGAGAGAGAGAGAGACAGAGACAGAGAGATGGCATGCAGCATATATACCCCTACAAATAGTTCTAAAATGCGTTTGCAAATGCAGAAGTCTTCAGAACCATCCAACAGTTCAGCACACCCTTTTTATCTCTTCTCTGCGGGACGTCTCCATCCAGATTACTCGAAAAAAGCGGAAAAGGTGAGAGCTCTGCCATCTTAGCTCTGAATTCATCTGATTTCCTTTTTTTTTTTATCCCCCCTCTCCCTTGTATTCCTCATGCCATTGTCCATTCTTATGATGGCAGCCGCCCTTGCTCTTGAATGCAAGTGTCACAGCGGGAGCAAAAAGGGTTCAGGGCTGCATTGTCAAAGCCATGGTTGCCTATTGTTTCTTAGCCTTTCACTGCTCTGCTTTTCCGAGCCTCTTTCCCTATCAGTGGCCCCTGTCAAGGGGAGGAGTAGGGAGAAAATTGCAAGAGTTAGTCGTCCTTTTTATTGCACACTGTTATGATAAACAGCCCAGCAATACATCCCACAAAATTAGGAATTATAACGACGGGACGGGGGAAAAATTCTTTGTAGGTTTGCGTTTGTCGCTGCCCTTATGTCAAAAGCTTGGTTTCTTAGGAAAGGCTTTTGTATTGGTGTTTTGCCCAGCAAAAAAATAGAGGCAGCTGCAAAGTGAACAGTGAGCTATTTAGCCACAAGGTAAAAATTTCCTGTTGCTATTTGGATACTGATGCTTTTCAATTTTAAGGTGTGGGGGGGGAGGAAGCATGACTGAAAGCATTTCTCTAGCTGTCCATTCATCCATCCATCCATCTGTATTTTATGTTTTAAAGCAATTGAAAATGATTTTTAAAAAGGCCAGAGAGACTGTTTGCAACTTGGTTTTATTTGAAAATATCTCAGTGTAGAATGAGGTTTGTGTTTCAGATGATTGAATCTTGTACTGGGAAATGAAGGGGGAATGACTGTCCTGCTCGTGCCAGAAAGTGCTGCTTTGTCAGGTCATCTAAAAGTAAAATCTTGTCACAATTTCTTCCTTTCATGGGGGGAAAAATGCATAGAGGACTTTACTTGGCATTTAAGTATGTGTTTGATTGTCTTGTGTGAACAGGCCAGCTTTTCCGGTGTTCAAAACTTTAGGGAGGTTACAAAGTCATGGCCTCAAAAGTTTTTTGTTTTACTGCATTTGATATGAAATTGCTTAGAAAAAGAAATTATTTCTAAAATATGGCTTCCAAGAAAAGTAGAAACATATTTACGTATTCAAGTTGTAAATAAGCTAGTAATTTCACTTTCAGTCATTTTTTGTCTTAAAAATCTAACAAAGTAAAAGAGAAGCAAATGCAATTTGCTTTATGCTTTTAACTGTTTCTGTAATATGAGCATCTTTTCAACCCTTAAATTTATACTTACTCTCCTAACTGTACAGTATATTTAGCAGTTTTGGGATTTTATTTTTAGAAGACTATTATTGCAGTCTTTTGACTGAGCTATTATATTATCAGAAATTATAAAAAGAAAACACTACAGACTGTTCAAATATGTGCTTCTTGAGTCTGAATATCTAAGCCACTGCAAATATCTAGTGCTATTTTATCATGTCTAATAATAACAGGCAGAGTGCTTTCACAGATGTAAATATGGTTTAAGTCTTAAAAAGCTTGCAGAGAAATACTCCTTAAACTGCTGAATAGTTAGACTCCTTGGTTTGGTTATGTTCAAGATTATCTAGTTGTCTGAGTCTCCCAAATGATAAATGTTTGCTATGAATTTACTTTGAAAGAAACGGGAAAAGATATTTCACCTGAATTCACTTTTAACTCTCAGAGCACTGAAATATAAGTGATTTGGTGAACAAAGTCTCTTAGTCCGTCCTACAGACAACTTGCTTTGCCTTTTATTCTCCACATTAGTCTTTTTTACACATATATATTGTCTTGCATTGCCAAGTTCTAGGTCAAGTATGTGTCTGTTTGGAATATCTTTAGAATTGAAACTTTTTGAAGAAATGATGAAAGAACTCTGGCCTTGTTTTAAATCAAACTCTGAATGCAGCCGAGGCCACCCTGGGAGCACAATGTTTAATTTCCATTCGACATCTGCCTTATATTTACCATTGCAGAGCAGTGTCTGTGTGCAAGGAGCACTTATCGTTGATAAAAGTTTGGTATCTCTTTTGTCAGAGGTTGTCATTTCTGTTCTCTCAATCTGGACTGTCATTTTGTAAAATCTTTTGTCGTCGGAGCTGAATGGAAAACCTGGAATGTGTAAGAGAGTAAAGAAATGGGGAGGGGGATTCAAATGTGTAGAGCAATTCTGGGCGCTTGACTCTGAGGCAGATGGTGCCTAATCCTGATTTTCCTTACTCCAGTGGAAATACTGAGCTGTCCCACCGAAACCACCCCTGAATACTGATGCAGCATCGGAATCGGGCCTGGCTCATTTCATTGCTTTTTGAGACTGAGGGCTTATCTGGCAGTGCTTTATGCATGCAAAGCTCTCATTTTACACTTCTGATGATAGATGCCCACTGAGTGGCTTCATGCTGATTGCAAACACGCGGGTGTAAATCCTGAGTTTCAGTCACCACTCCGGACTCACGCTTGTAGAAGTGAGATCAGTCTGACCTTCCAGAATCTAGGAATAAATATTTGAGTAACTTGATGTGTTTTTCTTTAGGTAGGTCTGGGTAGGGAAATATTATCGTCTCCAAAGCACTGGGGTGGAATTTTGCATGTCTGGACATTCCACAGTGTCAGTGGGAGTGTGGTGGTGGTGGCTGAGATGTTAGGTCTACCTGGGAGGAAAAAGAAGTTTATTCAGAGCAAAGGCGGCAATATTTGGCCCTGCAGATGTATTTTGCTGCAAAAAGGGTGAATCGGGGATTGAAGGGAGAACAGTTACAGCCGTGAGATTGAGAGAACTGTTTTGGGTAGAGAAGGGAAAGGTTTGCTTTGTGTTTAATTTTTTAAATGAATTGTATCTCCTTATTTATCAAGACAACTTGTGCTCATGTTGCTTTTAATATTAGGGGGGGGAAAAGGCTTTCCCCCCACCCCCGATCCATTCTGTAATCTGAGGTGGAAGTCCTCTGTGTACAGTGTCAGCTCAAGACCCAGGCACCTGTGTAAATTTTTCCTGTGAGATTTCTGTGAAGCATAACCCTTATAAGTCCTGCTCTACATAGGAATAAATTTCTCTCTCTCTTTTTCTTTTTTCCCCCCTATAGGAGTAACTTCAGTGGGAATTGCTCATAAACAAGAAAGAGACAGGGTCATCTGGATTCTTCTGAAGGCAAGAGTCAGGGCCAGAAGTCTCCATGAAAGACCTACCCAAGACACAAGAAAAGGATCCCACCTCTTCTCCAGAGACTCCATCCCGCATTGAGGTGCAGGCAAGTATCATTTTCCCCTGGTTGAAGCTTCGCTGTTGAGTCCTTAGAATTGCGTGCTTCTCGCCCGTATACATTTTGTCAGTAAAGTTTTGTAATGAATCTGAGGGATGTTTCTTGTACGCCAGTGTGTTCTTTCCCACCCTGCCACTGGCCTATGTGGCATTACACGCTCATGAATATGGCCAGTTTCTGTAGTCCAAAATGCAAGAAGAGCTAACCTTAGTGAGTTGTATCAGGAAAAGCTGAACCATGGGATTATTAACCTTTTACTAATTCCCAATCCGTATCCCATTACCACTTTAGATGCACATAGGTAGAGCATGGTTGCTTTAAATCACTGATTAGGTAACCTGCTGCATTTACTGGCCTTTTGAGTTTTACAAACCACCAGAACCAGGACATTGCAATGGATTTTGTGTCCAGGTAGACTTTGCATGTCATGGGCAGCATCTTCCCCAGGGATTGTCACAGGTTTCCATATGCTTGTTTATAGAGTTAGGTATTATTCAATAGGAACAAAGCGATTTCAGCTTGACAGGTAGAAAATAGGATGGTTACAGCCCTGTTAAAAGGGGAAGCATCTGAAATAAGACATGGACAGACACATTACCTTCCACTGGGAAAAGCCTGCTTGGAGGGACTCATTTAGCCAGGGAAAGCTGGGAGAGAAGTGTGGAGTGGAAGACTAGCCAGGCAATTATTCTACTAATGGGTAAGATTATGTTGGTTTTCAGTAAATCAGTGCAAATCTGTAGTTACCTATGTCTGTTGAAAAGATTCTGAATAGAGAGGGTGTAAGGGGACAGACTCTTACCTGAGGAAAGTGCCACAGTGTTCAACACCAATTGGAGATCTGCTTCAGCTGCAGGATGTGAGGCAGATTGAAGTTCTTGTGTAAAACTCTCAGGGACTCTGTCCTGCTTGCACTGGTCTTCCCTGAGGTTGAGGCAGTTTTGTGCTGGCAGATTTCATTCTTCCTTATTCAAAACATGTGACACAGTTTAACAAAAACAGAACTTTGAAAGCCATTAGGATGTTAGCACAACAGAAAACTTTAATGTGACAATATTGACAAGAAAGAGAAAAAAAATTTATGTAGTTTTTGTTTTCTTTCTAACTCAAGGCAGTTGCTATATTTTGATGTTGTGTCAGAAATGCCTCATATGCTCAAATATCAGTCTTAATTCACGTTTCAGAACATCATTTCAGCTTTGCAGGGCATCACTTCACCACAAGGTGATTTCAGTAGGAAAATTATTTGTGGTCTAACGTGAATTTTATTTATATGCTTGAAGTCTACTCAACTGCTTACTCCAGCCTGTGTGTGAAATTCCCACTTTTATTTCTGTGAATACATTTTTCTGAATCAGGGTAATCCATGTGGAAATGTGCATGTGCTGAAAATCATGGACATTGTTTTATTTCTTTCCATTGACTTTGCCTGTGATGAAGGACTTCCCCTGGATGTGAGTTATAAGTTTAAAAAGGGCAATACACAGATTGTGTTTTCAACTGCCACTTGTTCCTTTGTTTTTTCAATGTTTTTTGTCTGTGGTTTGAGAAGGAACTGAAGTCTAAGGGAAGGCACTTGTCACCTTGTAGGTCCTGGTCTGTATTTTTAGTTTCTACAGAACAAGCACTCATTTCTGTAAGGTTCAGAGGTCTTTCAGGCTTTTATCAAAGCAAAAATCAAGCTCTGCACTGTTAACATCCTTCATAGTTTTTCATTGTCTTATCCAGATTCATCCTGTATTACTTGGCAAAACGATAAGGGAATGAGATTAAGAGACTACATAATATTCTGTGTAGAGAGAAGGTGTAATTAGCTGAGAGGGCACTGAATGAGGGTGTAATCTGACCGCGAGTGCCTAAGGAACGTGCCAATGTTAGGTTTAAGTGCTGAGAGAGCAATAAACCCGTTGCAAGTCATGTTCTTTCTACAGAATTTACCTCCGACTTCGTTTCTGGTTATACCTCCCTCCATTCTGCTGCTGATACATACCTTGATATCCAGCTCTGGTTCACGTTCCCACCTGTGCATAGAAAATCCTTCCAGTCCTTGCCAAGTCACATCCTCTCAACATGCAGGTCCTTCCTGAAACCTCACTTCTTCAGTATTGACCACAAGAAATGATTTATTCTTCTAATATATCCGCATGTTTGTCAAGGCTGTAGATAGATTAGGTAGACAGCAGGCACATATCTGAATGAACTGTGTGGTATTTTTTCTGTATCTGTGGTTCTTCTTCTGTCATTTATTTAACTTTCTCATTTGCCTTGTTTTGTTGTGAAATAAGCTGATAAACTGCTTGAGTTAGGACATCATGTCAAGTGATTTCCTTTATTCTTGTTACACGTTTTGAATTCTGTATAAATAATAGGTAAATGGTAAAAAAAATTAATTCAGGTACAAGCTGCAGCTCAGAAAAATGCCTGGTTGGCATTAAGATTCAGCAACACAGAGTGGGCAATGGAAATCAAATAGTGGTGATGATTATCAGTGGAGGATTATGTCTTGCTGAAAGCAACAGGGTGGACGAGGAACTTGATAAAGACCCCAGTAACTTGGTTTGATCTCAGAGCTGACCTTGCACTGAGCCTGAGGTTGGACTAGAGACCTCCTGAGATCCTTTCCAGCCTGAATCATCCTATGATTTGGTGGACGTAGGTGGCCTGATGCTGGGAAATTATGACCATCCAAACCCATTAACTCAGGCCAGTGGGAGGAGCAGGTTTCTGAAATGTGGCCTGTTGAAGACGCGGACGGTTTTTACCTCTGAGCACTGAACTTGTATGTAGTGCCACCTTTTCTGTTGGCAGCTCCTTATTGCTGTGCATGATGTTAGACAAATCCGTTAGAAGCAGCCTCATCTCTGGTATGAGACAGTGATTCAGACTAATGCTCACCAAGTGACCGTGCATGCTGGTGTGGGATCTAGGTAGAGGATGACTCTCCAGCTGCACTGACTGAGGTGAGGCTAAATTGTTGTGGAGCCGTTCGTTAGGCTCCAGGTTGATGGACGTGATAGATGGGCGACCAGCCGATGCTGTCGTGGGCTCTGTTGTGGGAGGCTGGCTGGGGCAGGGCTGTGGACATATCATAGGTTGAGACCAAGCCAAGAAAGGGTCAGAACCTTGGGTGGAGTAACGTATCTGATTAATTTAATTTCTTTTTTCTCTTTGGACAGCATTCTCATATCTAAAGGTCCTGAAATCTGCCTTGCGTGCAAATGTCACGCTGCCCCTATCTCCCTATTTGATAAATATGCATTTTTCTATTTGCATACTTTATCTTTTATTGGGATTTTTTTTTTTTTGTTTTAGTTATTGCATGTGTTCCCTCTTTGAATTATCAGGCAACATATTAATATCTGGTAGATCAAATAATCTTCCAAACATTAAATGTCTTAAGAATTTCTGTTACAGATCCTATAGGATAAGCTATGGGTTTGTAGCTCCACCCAGGAGAAACTTGCCTGGTCTTTCCCTTACACAACCTCTTTTAGCCATACCTACTAAATTCCCCATGGCTGGAGCTGCAGAAGGTACCTTCTGCCTGTACTTCTCTGCCTGGTGGTGCTGCTGCTTTTTTTCCACACAGCGTAGTGGCAGAGTCCTCACGGTGTCTACACAAGACAAGCCTGTGATGGGGAAGAAGAAGGGGTCTCACAACAAGACAGCATCTTTTTGACATCCAAAAGTCTTTTTTTTTTTTTTTTTTTTTTAAATGCAACTGGTCGTATAAATCACACGACTCAGTCTTTCTTCGATGATCGGCCTGTGCTTCTGGAGCAAAGCGTTTGGATTTAGCTTTCTGGGAGAATTTGGCTGTACAAATCTGACATTTGCAACGTGTCCAGAGAAGGGCCACGAGGATGATCAGAGGGCTGGAGCACCTCTCCTATGAGGACAGACTGAGAGAGTTGGGGTTGTTCGCCCTGGAGAAAAGAAGGCTCCGAGGAGACCTTATAGTGGCCTACCAGTATCTTAAGGCAGCCTACAAGAAAGCTGGGGAGGGACTTTTTAGGATATCGGGCAATGGTAGGACTAGAGGGAATGGATGAAAACTAGAGATGGGACGATTCAGACTGGATGTTAGGAAGACATTCTTCACCATGAGGGTGGTGAGACACTGGAACAGGTTGCCCAGAGAGGTGGTGGAAGCCCCATCCCTGGAATTTTTTAAGGCCAGGCTGGATGGGGCTCTGAGCAACCTGGTCTAGTGGGAGGTGTCCCTGCCCGGGGCAGGGGGTTGGAACTAGATGATCTTTAAGGTCCCTTCCAATCTTAACAATTCTATGATTCTTTGATTTCTGATGTAAAGACGGGTTTTAGGAAATAAGTCTAGATCGTGGAACATTTCTTCATTGTCATAGCTGCCCGTAAAATATAGTTAGAGCCTTTTTTTTTTCTTTTACACCTGAAGAAACTGTGTCAAAGGAGAAATGATTTTCCAGTTTTTAGCAGTGTATTCAGTATCAGCCCATGATAAAAACTAAGACCCTAATTTAAAGCAAAAGCTGATCAGGAGTTTTTCAGTAGTACATTTTTCCATTGAAAACTGTAATAAGTTAGTGAGTTAAATCCTGGGAGAGGTTTTTGTAAAATATTTTCTTGCAAAGAAAGGGAGAAAGAGTTCAGTTTTGATAAAGTTTTAAAATATTGGGAAAAAAGCAGTCATTTATGTTCATTTCACATGATTTAAAGTGGTTATGTAGCTTTGTATACTTTCCAGGATGGACTTAACTATTGTAGGTAAAGTGGGTAAAATGCTATAAAAAGAAAAATTGAATGGGGAGAGAGACACTTGAAGAAATGCCAGCATTAGTTCAAAAGCAGTAATTAATCCAGTATATAGTTTAATTCGGTAGTTAGTAAAATCATGTTGTGAGTGTTCAGCAATTAAATATGTAAAGAGAGGTAACGCATCACATAGCATATACCCTCTTCCTTGAGTGCTGATGAATGAGTGTTCTTTAATGTTTACATTCCATATATTGGCCTCATGGTTTCAGTCATTAAGACAATATTTTGTTTCTGAGGACACAGATCCCAGGTTTGGAAGCCTCTGTCCAGGAGGTGATAGAGAAATCTAAACCTTGGTAAATGGTCTTTTTGGCCATCTGCTTCTTACTTGTTTAGAAAGCTGCATTCAGAAGAGTAGATCAGACAAGGGACTCGGTGACAAACCTTCATTGTTCTGAGGTTTAAAATAAACTTGTTGTGGCTAAAGATGACAGTGTTAGTTTCCCAGGATGCATGTTGTCATTTCAGTGCAGTATGCTTTATCAACCAAGCTGTGATTAATTGCAGCAGGGCTGCTTACAATTTGAAACAGACATCAAATGCTAATCTTTCCCTTAATGTACAGATCATATGGGGGCCGGCTATGCACATGATTAGTCCGTAATCCTACAGATACTTCTGCACTGGTGTGACTGTGCTGGTGTGAAGGGTCCAGTTGAAGTTATTGAAACTTACACGTGAGTCAAGTTCTGCAAACACATGTTTGTGTAACCCACTGGTATGCGTCTGATGGATGTTCCGTTTTACTGGCAGCTTAATAAGTGCTGCTGACCTGCATCTTGCCCTTTCACGCACTTAAGCAGGCACACAGAAATAGTAGTTTGTCTGGCCTGTTGATCAGCCAGCCTCCCCAGGGACCAGATTTTCTGCCTCGTGAACTGGATCTGGCCCCTGAACTCACCAGCTGGCTATTCCGCTCGGTGGGGATCTGTAACATATATGGAACAAACTGCA
This sequence comes from Larus michahellis, assembly GCF_964199755.1. Taxonomy (NCBI): domain Eukaryota; kingdom Metazoa; phylum Chordata; class Aves; order Charadriiformes; family Laridae; genus Larus; species Larus michahellis. Next base: position 4,991,681 of record NC_133912.1, read on the forward strand.
GACTGGTTTGTTTGGAAGCTCAAAGTAGGACCAGCCTGGCTGATGCAGAGGCTAATTATGCCAGGTTAATGTGACATTATATTTTTTAAGTCCTGAGACGATATCTCTCCTTGGAGCGGTGCTGAGATATGTAGGCATAATGGGTCTTTCGGAGTTAGCTCAGATATGTGACACAGTGCTGCTTGAAGACTTGCTTGAAGTCCCCCAACTCTAGGTGAAGGTTCTGGCCAGCACTGTAGTCATCATAATTAGTGGAAACTCAACAGAGATGCCCCACAGCAGTCTCTACTGTCCAGAGAAGGGCATAGTCTGTTGGTCAGTGTGTGTTGTGCATCCCTTGAGTGCCCAGATCTCAGGGGACGTGGGTCTGTCTTAACTCTTAGACCCTGCAGCTCAGGCTGGAAAGAATTGTTGGTTTAACTTTGGAGGCCCTGGCTGCTGTCCCAGGATAGCCGGACAAGGGACTATGACAAACTAGCAAGCTAAAAAGCCCTAGGCCGCACACTTGTAGATAAAAAGTGTAGGAACTCTTAATATATTTTTGTTTCTGTGACATTACAGGCTGACTATAAGAAGAGGTGACTTTAGGTGTCTTCACGAACTAATCCACCATAAAGATGGGCATTGATTATAATAGTAACTGGTTTTATTACAAGAGAAATAGAAACAGTAAACCTAATTCTCATCTGTCACTGCTTTGTCTGTCATTGTAACGTCATTTCAATTCAGTGGGATTCTCCACTACAGGCTATAAAACAAGGATACGAGAGCAGTTGCAAAGGAATGTATGATATTATGGAAAGTGGATCACAGTGACGCAGAACTCCCCCAAAGGTTGTAGGGAATTGGAAAATATATATATAAAGAATCAAAAAGAGATGGGATAGTTGTACAAACTGGAATTTGCCTAAGTAGGTTTAAAATCTCTGCTCTTTCAAGAAGCAGGAGTTTTATAAATGCATTCTTCTTTGTGCTGTTACTGAATCCTTTAGCTAGAATGCAGGGCAGGTTTTGCCCTTCGGTTTACGAGGCTGTGCTTGCCACATGAACTGCTGAACAAAACACAAGATGCTCAAGTTACGAAACTACTGTAAGTTATGAATTTGTTCTTGATGTCGCCTGGATGGCTTTCAGTGAAGTCCAAAACTTGCTGTGTTGGGAACTGCTTTTGGCTTTAGTAAAAGATTGACTGACACCGGCAAGAAGTGCAAACCAAAAGTAAAGAATGGGAAATTTATGTTAAGGTACAGTTTGTTAAGCTGTGATGTTTCAGTAGAATTGCATAGTTTGTGGCAAAAATTCAGCAGCATTACACCATAAGAGTGTTGGGCTGGATCCTCACCCAGGATGGCATGGTTGAAATCGTGACTGACGCAGCTGACAGTCTGGTTTACGGGGTGATTGAGGGGAATGACTCTACTTTCCATATGTGTCACTGCTGCCAGTAGGACTGTTCTGGATAAATAACATGAGATTTAACATCTTTCACATCAGTCAAATCTCAGTCAAATCCAGGCAATCTTTACTAAAAAAATTATTTCCTTCTTAAGAGTCTTAACTGTAAAGGCTTTAACTTCATGGGAGCTGATTCAACAGCCAACAAGCTGGTAGGAGTCTTTCAGGGAGCTCCAATGGATTTTGGATCAAACTCTTCCTAATATGTGGATTATCCTATATCTACTTACTTTCAGTGGGGTTTTCACCCCTCTAAACAAGAAGCTGCTGGCTGAAATCAGCCACCAAATGGTACAGTAGACAAAAGTGAGCTCCCTGGGATAATCTCATTATTTTGAAACGCACTGGACTCTTTGGAATATTTCTCAGTAAACTGATACTGCATTTTGCATTGCTGTTATTCAGGGAGCCTGTTTCAGCTATGCCAGGAACGTCATCGCCAGGTCAACAGCATTCATTTCCTATTGAGTTTTCCTAGAGAGTTGAGCCATGTTTCGGTTTAGTCCTTAAGACCATTCGCAGGAAGAGATACAGGAATACCTCAGCCCATTCCCTGGGTTAGTCTGGTCCAGACAGATGGTGTCTTAATTCACATAACACTGAACTAAAATTATGAAGGACTTTCTTATTATTGTATTTAAGTTTACAGAATGATCTCAGTGCAGATAATCCTCTGAGCTTAGGGATGGTGCTGATTTGAGCAAAAGCCCTTGTGTACCACAAATGTCCCTCCTTCGCCTTTACAGTTTCTTCTAATGCTCTTCTGGTCCCCTTTGGCTCAGCAGCTTCCATACTCTTCAGAATTAAGAATTAGCCTTGTTGATTTATTTCACTATTTCAGTGGCACTGGAGACAGATTAGAGCAGCCTCTTTTAAAAGGCAGAGAAGGAACCTAAAAGTAGAATTTGCTCTTCATCAACTTGCATATCTCTTCTGTTTTTCTGATAAGAAGGTTAGCTATAACCATAACAGAAGATATGTATACAACACAATATTTATAATATAATTTATATTATCATTATAGTCCTTACTAAAAAAATGAAGGTTTTGACAAAAGGCCCTAATTAATCGATAATTGTGCTATTTTGCAATCATTTGATCACTTTAAATAGGATAGAAATGTACTCATCATTCTTTGTCCATGATGTCAGTCTTGGTCCAGGACCTTTGCTCTTGTTGCCAAGGCTTGGAATTGAAGCAGCTGAGATCTGGGTGTGGTAGCACTGCAGCGGCTTTTCTCTGTCACCATCGGCAAATCCCTGAAAGCAGCAATTTGAAAAAGAGATTTAGGAACCTACTCTGTTCTTGAAAATAACATATGCTTCAGCTCAGAAGATGGTATTAATTTGAAGCAATTAATTCCTGTTGCATCTGAAGTTTTTTACTCTTTGTTGATACTGAGCTTAGTAAATTACCACCCAGTCATGCTTAGTACCTTCTACATGTGTAGTAATAGAAATAATAAGCCCCGGATATTTATGGAATGGGTCACAAGAACTGTGTGATAATTTTGCAAGTCATACTCATTGCCTGAGCTGTATTTTGTTCAGGCAGAGATGAAAGGCTGAAGCCTTTGCTGTCACCAGATCCTGCATCTCTGCTCAGTCCTCCTGCCTTGTTGTGTGTTGTACCTGCGCTCACAGGTATACACCCTTCTTTGACTTTCCGTTGTTTGCTGTTGTAGCTGCTACTTCTTGCTATTCGATGTGCAGCAGAGAGTTACTTTTTTGTTCTACATAAGCTGATGTCAAGGAGACACCAGCTTAGGCTGAAAAATGGCATTGCTATTTTAGTGGAGAACTCTGAATTGCTAAATCCTCTCTCTTTTCAATGCTTTTTAATCTGGCTTGGAGCTTCTCCTGATCAGCTATTCTCCATCCACAGTGTGCTGGGTTGGCAGTAGGCTGAAATTTAGCCTGGCCTCAAGTGCCCAGTGTATGTAGGCTCAAAACCCTCGTGGACGCTGGCTCAAAGTGGCACAACAAATGGCTGCTGGACCCAGTGACCACTGCTGAGCATCCCAGAGGGTCACTTTGACTTCGTTCCAAGAACAAAAATATCAGTGGAGATTTTAAGGACAAAAGGTCACAAAAATTCCCCTGCACAAAGAGTCCAGGAGAAGGAAAGACCCATATATCACTGGCACTGCTCACTTCCCGTTTTGCTGGTCGGGGCTCAGGTACCTTCAGCTGCAGAAGGTGGAAGGAGCTGAGAAGAACAGAAGTCTGAAATAATTTTTCCCTCTGCTTAAAAGGCAGAGAGAGAGAGAGGTTATTCATTCTGATAAGCATCCAGGTTGTCTCTATTTACACATAGTAACTGGCTGTATTTCCTATGGTGGTTGTTTTAGTTCGGTACTGTCCTTATATATACAATGGTAATTTATATATAAAGGGAAGGCATAACAGTGTCTGTGGGAATGAGCAGGTCCTGGTTCCTGCGGAGCGATAGCAGCCTAACCATTTGTAGCCCTGACTCCTTCCACATGAAGGGCTCTTACCAGCACTCCTGCGTGTCTCACCCTTATTATATGGTGTATTAGTGATGGTGGAATTGGGCCCACAATATTATGTCACAAAATAGAAAACACACGACCCTACACCAGCTGTAATAGCATAATAGGATAAGTGCGAGGGAGAAACAGCAGGATATAATAGGTACTCAGCTGCTTCGGAGATGGGGCCTCTGTATTTACCTAGATAGAAGAAAGCTGGAAAACTAGGGCAACATAAGAACAGAGTGACAGTGTAAGTGCTCCAGGAGGTGGTTGTGGGTGAATTGAAAATGCAGCAATATGGGATGTTATATAATAAATAATAACAATAATATCTGCGCTTAGTCCTGTTCATCCTGAAATACTTCACCTAGCTGCTTTACAGAGCTCAAAGTAGTGTGGGGGCCTCTTTGGTATTAGCTTCCCTAATTCCTTCTCTTCTCCTGCTCTATAGAAGCCTCTGTGCGGTGTTTTGTGCTTCATTATGTCTGGAGTGTAGAGAAGCATTCATCTGCCTTTCTCTACCTGAATCTCAGTTCCTTGTGCGGTAGAGAAATGTGTATGAATGACCAAGGCCAGCCATGCTTTGTGATATTTGAGAGTGGAACTGATGGGGAAGTGGGAAAGCAAATGGGAGAAGTCTCAGCCCTTCCTACCTTGCCCTCTGGACAGCAGAACTCCATCACATGCATGCTGGCTCCCACAGGAGGGAGTTTTGCTGCAGGTTGCGGAAATCTGTTTTTCTGTCCTTGGTTGCTGTGATGGTAGCAGGTCTCTGTGTTGAACTGTATACTCTTGCAGGCCAAGGCATGACTTTTTGGCACTCGTTAACATATTTAAGATGCGTTTTCTCTGCCACCCTTTGATGTATGCTCATTTGTGCTCACGGCTTTCCAGCTTATCTAAGTTACCAATTTTACTTTCAACTTATTTGCTGACTTGGGTGAAGATCCTCCTGCTTAAGTGATGAGTCATTTTTACTTGCATAAAAATTTGCATTTTCTTCCACAGAGGCACTTCGGAACAGGTTAAATGAACCAGTTAGATGATTGAGAGAGAGATGCCAGGGAAAGTGGTAATGTGTGCTATTTTGTTACACTGTGATTCAGATTACTTCTATTCAGTTACTTTCTTAGATGTGGATTGCTGAGTAGTGCCTCCCTCTCCATTGCCTCCCTTTCCTGTATTTCTTGGTGTGAACTGGTTAGAATTCATTCATGTACTTTGGGTTGTGGTTTTCCCTCCAGTGCTGTGCCATCTATCAGTAAAATTCGCATTATAGTTCCAGAAATTGCCAAGGTGGACTGAACTGTTGAACATGCACAGAAAGATGCACATAGCAGTCTTTAGTAATAAAAGATAAAGTGTTAAAAAGTAGAAAATGAAACTTCTAAATATTACATTCTCTGCAAACTTTGTCAACTGGAGCAAGAGGTTTTAGAAGGAAAATCTAGTTAAAAAAAAAGCCAAAGTATAAAACACAATAAATTTTAGAATTTTTAAAGTGTTTCCAAGGGGCATTTAATCTTTCCACATCTTTGTGAGATTTATTCAGGGAAAATTAGTGTTCATTTTTTTCAATATATAGAAATGGAATCATTGTACTGAATTACAGGTGGTCAGATAAGTTACAAAGTGAGGAGCTGAGCTTGCTTCCCTGAGGGATGTAATCTGAGTTTGAATCCAAAGTAAGGAGGGGATATTTGTTCTTAGTGTTATCTTTGAGGACAATAGTTAGGGTATCACCTGCCAGTTCAGAATGAGAGGTTGAAATAAGTGAGCCATTTTGCAGAATGATGATGCAAAATCATCCGCATGCCAAATCTGCCATGGAGAAAGAGTAAGACCTCTTGAAATATTAGCTAATGTAAGTTTGATACTTTCTTGAGTCGTAGTTAACTTTGAGTAAAATGATTTGATAATAACTGGGTTAAGCCATATAATAATTCTTCTCAGGTAAATCTAGGTTCTTGCCTGGCCTATATTACTGTAATATCAGGGTGTGTCCTATTTTGCTAATGTATTCTTCTCATAGCATCCCAAAGGCAGAATGCAGTGGTGGCGTCCTGTCTTACAAGTGGGAAACTGAGGCACAGAGGGGTTAAGTGACCCGACCCAAAGTTAAACAGAGCACGGTGGCGTTTTAGGGACTCGAATGAGGACCCTTTCAAATTTTAGGCTCAGACTTTCCTCCTGGCGCAGTCGCTTCTGCTTGCAACATCTGTATTGTTGGCTGGTTATTGATGGATGATTTGGGTAGGCATGTATTTCTTGTGAGTATACACACACAAATGCACAGACAGCATTTAGAAACTGGAATAGACTTTAATGGTGAGGGGGTGGCTTGGAAGCGGGGTTTGTTATTAAACAGCCTCTTTGCGTGGGCAATATGTACGTGTTGCTAAAAATCCAGTGTCTCCTTGCTCTTTTCCCCATTTTAGGTCTCTGAAAAAAAAAGAAAGATGGATAGCAAACATCCATATTCAAACCTGCCTTATGCGAGTATCAAGCTTGAAAAGACATTTTGCCGCAGCTGTGGGAACCTCAGACTGCCAATGCCGACGTGTCACATGACGGGCTTCAATCAGATTTCAGTCTGCAGCATGCGGCGCGCAGAGCCCGTTTTAACTGCATTTGCACTGATTTGCTTCATATAGAAGACCCTGAGTTATTTAGCATTATTGATTCCTCTTGACTTATTGGGTGCATTAGTTGCCGTTGACCCTGGCATCTTGCTGGAACAGACTGGCGCGTCATGTGATACTGTCTGGCTTTGTCCTTGTTCTGAGTCAATTCCTGTTTTACTCAGCAGATGTCTTTTGTTCCTGACAAAGATTGCTCATCCGATTGTTCGGAGGTTAGCCGCTGTGCCCCGTCCAGCCTGGGGTCCCGGGTCCCAGCCCTTCCCGGGCCAGACTTGCCCCCCTGCCCCCAGTCTGTCCCGCGGTTGCTGTGAACGCCAGAAGGAGCCTGCTTTGCTTTTGCTTTTTTCCCCTTCTCCCCAGGGGTCCGGCTGGATTATTTCTGAAGCCGGCTTCTTTCTTCTGTGAAAGTAAGCCAGGGAAAATAGATTTCATTTTTTCGGTAGGGTTTTTTGGGATGCACCTGGGCCTCACCTTGACTAAATCAGCATACATCCCTCCTTGGTTTTGCTTTGCATCAGGAGAGAATCTGGCCCACAGTGTGTTAAGAGATTTTTTTCAGTCAATGCATAGTAATGCATTGCATTGACCTGCTAGAAGGGATGGGGAAAAAGTTACGGACTATGACAGGGATTTGTGTGGGAGCCGACAGGATTTGGGTGCCTGATCCACTTCTCTCTTATGCTAGCATCTGCTAAATTCAGTGTTCTTGCTCATCAAATCAAAAAAGATAGATAACTGTAAATCAAAGTGAGAGCTCTCTCTGTCAATATGACTGCAATTCTTTGGGTTCCTTTAGGGTGTTGGAATACCTTGTGGGTACACTGCTATAGTGAGCATTTTGGGATGTTTGAAAAAGCAGGGATCTGGCTACGATGGAGTGTCCTGGTGTGTCTGAGTTAGGAACATGGGCGTAGGGAGAGGAGGTGGACAGCAGAGAGGGAGTGGGAACTCATTGCAGCCAACCTGCTACCTAAAGAACAGCTCATGGGACTGCAACCTGGGGCAGGAAAAGCTGATAAATTCTTCATAGTCTACTAATGGCTTTAGAGTTGAAGGTTTTTCCTTGAATGCTAAGATTTCTCTTTGGTTCTGATGGTATATTTTAAGACTTTGACTGCTTGTGGGGTATGTGAAGTCTGGGCCAATCCAGGGGTTGGGTTCTCCCCAACTTCAGGTAGTACTGGTAAAGTTTCTACTCAGTTCCTTCTGTGTGCTGGATTGCATTTTCTGTCCAAAAAATGAAGAAAAAGATCAATAGGAATGATTTCTGCACCAGCTTACTTCAGCCAGGCTGTTTGTCAGCATTGCACTATTTCATTGCAGCTTTATGTGTGGAATCTGAATCAGATCCATAAAAGCTGCTCAGAGGCCCATTATTTTCCATTATTGTTCCTTTTTGTTCTGTTACTGCTTTGTCTCGGGAAATAAATATTTCTATTTTTTTTAATGTAGTGTGATTTAACTTAAAACCACACTTTTCCTACTAAAATTACAATAAATTACGATGTTAACACCTTACCTCACTGACTGCAGCTTTGTTCACGTGGTGCAGGGATTCTTGGAAAGGAGGGTTTTTCCTTACAATTTTTCTGTCACCAGTGGGAATTGGAGGGGGAAAGGACAGAATTAAATTAATAAAAAAGTCTGTTAAAGGAAAAGTGATTCTGGTGGTAAACTCACCTTTTGGTCAGTACTGTATGTGATCCCCCTCTTCTGGTGGTCTGTGGAATTGGCTACGGAGGAAAGTGTGGAGTAGCACAGACAATAGGACTTTGGTAAATCCTATGGCAGGGGTATCGTTTTCATTGTCCTGGGTGAAAGACCTTTTTTTTTTTTTGAATTATATAGCAGAATGTAATTTTGCTGTGTATCAGTTTCACCCCGGCGTAAGTCGTTTGCGCGCTGGGGAAGGGAGCCAAGTCGGGTGTGCGCAACCGGGTGCAGCTCAGCTATATCTGATGTGGCTTTATTTTTAGTGCATCTTGCAGGACTGACAATGGGGGAGACTGGTGCTCCTCTGTCTGGCACCTGGAATCGTCGTTTGTGCCTATGAGAGAAGTCAAGGTGTTAAACGCTGCCGTTCTGATTTGTGAGCTCTTTAAATTTTATTTGTCTACATAAAAGTCATGATGGGTAGAAGGCAGTTTAGAGCCAATCCTAGAGCATCCTCAGGAGGGGTCGTGTGAGCCACAAGTAGCCAACAGGCAAAAAGAAATCCCATCAGGTGCCTGATCTGTCTGCCATGCATGGTCTTGCTAGTGAAGAGCAAATCCATCATGGTATGGGGGGGTGAGAAAATTAAATGGGAGATCAGGTTTGAAACTTCTGGGCTGGAAGTATTGCAATATTTTTCTGGGTGTAGGTACCAAGATTTTGTTTGGCTCTAACCAGAGGTAGGGGTAAGCAGCCAACTTTATATCCACTTCCAAGTTTCATCTTCCAGAAACGAAACTGTATCTAATCATAAAGCTACAGACATGTTCCTGACTAATTGTCTAACATCTGCCATCTTGCTCCGTCGTATTCCGGTATTCCTTTTCCTTTTTGCAGTGGTAATCACATTGGAGTTCATAACCTCTACCCAGACATTTTAAAGGAGGCAGGAAAATATTCTGGAGAAGGTATTGAATTACAAACTGGGTTTAAACTGAAAGAAAGAACTAAAAGCGAAGAGAGATCACATAATGCCCCCCCAGCTTAAGGAAGCAGCATTCCCTTACTGTTACCCATCCTTTCCAGGGAGAGTGATGACATGAAGTGTCTTCGCTCTTCTTTTGTCCCTTCTGGGCTCAATTTACTGTAATTCCTGGTTGCACATGGCGAAAGAGATTGAACATGGATCTTGAACCCACTGTTGCATATAAAATGAGCCAGAGAATCTTCCTGGAGCCCAGATGCTCCTGGAAGAGAAAAATATCCTCTCCTAAGGCCCTACAAATCCTGGCCCTGAAATGGAGCCCTATCATAGAAGAAGGTTTCTTCTGGCTTGCTGTGAGTGCTCCTGTCACACATGGAAGTGTTAGACAGAAGTTAGTTTCACAGTTGTGTCAACTGGGGGAGACATATTTTCCTTCCTGGAGTAGGAGCTGATGTAAGAGAGATGTAAATGCCAAAGCATCCAGAACCTTGCAAGGTAACTTTGGCCCACATGTCAAAGAAAAGGATAGCCTTGGGTAGGAGGAATTGGCTATGGGCTACAGATTGGTAGGTGGTTTGGACTCAGAGTGTCTCGGTGTTGTTGCTGCTGATGTCATTAGTGTGTTTTAAGTCACCTCACCTCTCCGTTTCTCCTTCTCCCTTTCCTCTTGCTGTGTCTTGCAATCTAAATATCAAAATTTGTGTGGTATAATGGGGCCTCCGCGCCAAACAGTGCCTCTGGGAAATGCCATAATGCCAGTAACATTCGAGTGACCCTTAGTGTTGAACCTGCTGGTCCTAAATCAGGTGCCCTCTTACCTTCAGGGGAAGCACTGTGGAAAGGGATGAGTCAAAACCTGCAGGAGATGTCTGATTGAAACCCTGGGCTCTGCCATAATGGATCCATCTCCCTTTCTGCTAGAAAGTTTCCGAGGAGTAATAAATTCACTCTAGGTCTGCACTGAATGCAAAATTGATCAGACTGCAGGAGCCACGGGGAATCAATTTTGTGTGTGTGTGTGCCGGCGCGTGCGCCGTCAGCAGCGCAGTCTGTGTGTGCACTGCATATACATTCGCTCCCTTTCTCTGCTTCCTCCTGCATTGGTCTGCGGATGCCACAGAAAATTGATTTTTTATGAAATAAAAAGGTGAACCATGGCATTAGGCAATTCTGAGCCATCTGTCTTGTCAGGACTTTTGTTGGAGGGAAGGCACACAGGATGGTTATTTAGAATTATTCATTAATAAAGAGCCACATAAATTGCAGCCAAAGATGCATCCTTCTGTGTGAGAGAGCAATTTTCTTTTGTTTTTCCTACAAAAGCCATCAGCGCACACAGGTTCTCCTGCCTTAAAGAAAAGCCAGCACATGCAGCACATCCAGTTGCGTGTGTGTGTTCTTTTCTTGCCACCGAAGAGCCTGATCCTGCCAAGGTGCTGATTCACTCCTGAAAAAGCCAAGCACCTGCAACTTCCCCTGCATCCAGGGCGAATTGCAGCTCCCCAGTGCCACTGCCACGCCATCAGATGTGTCTTTTAAACTTACCCAATACGATAATCTACTGAAAGAAAGCAACAGATGCTGAGTCATGACCCAGCACTTTTGTACTACTCTCTTCACCCAGAGAAGCTGGAAATCCTTTGGTTTTCCTGAGCTCGGGAAATAGGAGAGGATAGGAGGGTATCCAAAAATATGGGGGGAGAGCTTAGGTGGTTTTGGTAACCTCCACAGTATTTGTATGTTTTTCAGCACTGGTATTTCGTTGAACATAGATTGGGGTTTTTTTGCCACGGGTCTTTTTCATTTTAAACTGACTCAGTGAATTATTTTTTGCCTTTCTTATCTGATATTTTGCTGCAATCTACAGCCAGGTTCTCAGCTGCTGCCATGGTAAAGGGCATTTCAGCATCATACCATGTGTATAAACTGCTCTAAAGTTAAAAGAAAAAGAGATTACATTGTACTCCTTTATTTCACTAATGTTCGCTATACCTTGAAGAAATCACAATGTTTTTGGAAGACGTTCGACTTGCAGCCTGTAAACTGTGCTGTTTGGCTTTGTGAGGGGCAAGCTGCATCTTCCTTTTATTATTTCAATATTGTATCATGCTGAAGAGCCTCTGTTTTGAGATCACGGCAGAGATTACAAAGCCCCAGAACCCTCTGCTGTCCCCGAAGAATCAATCAACCTAAACTAATACTTTAATGACTCCTTTTCCTACCAAGGAAACAAATTCAGGCACACACACACGCATGAACAAAAAAAAAAATAAATTTTTTTTTTTTTTTTTAAAAGAAGCTAGGGGCTGAGGAGGACCTCGTCTGGTCAATGAAAGAAAGAGACGGATGTCTGGTGCCATGGCAATGGAACAGGGATTACTTTGCACTGGAAAATAGGTTCCTTTTTTTTTTTTTTTTTTATTTTTTTTTTTTTATTCCAGTGTTTTTTCTCAGGCAGCTAAGAGTTGTCACTGAGTCTGAGAGGCCCATTTAGAGGAAAACGAGCCGCTGAGTAGAATTGAATGCTTGCTTTCACCGGCTGCTGCTTGAACAGTCTGCTTTGCTTTTCGGGCAAGGCAGGATGCAAACACCCATATTTGTTTAGAGCACTTTCACCATCACAGTGTGTGTGTGTATGTGTGTCTACATATCTATATATAAAATAAGAGTTACTGGCTACAGAACATACATTAGTAACAAAACTGTGCAAACATCTGATTGTAAAAAAAAATCTAACATGGCCAGATATATTGTGTATGATTCTGTGAGAATTTTATCACTTTACTGCTGCGGATATTGTGTCTGATTTGGGGAGTATTTAGCATTTTATTGCCATTAAGCTAGATTTTGACTGGGATTAATTAATTCTGTTTAATGCAGGTCAAGACATTTTCTGACAAAAGGTATTTTTTGTGCAAAATGCTGGTTTATGGAGACTTTTCAGGAGAAGTAGTTTGGTTCTGTGCTGCAACCTCCCTACCCCCGATTCTAAATGGTTTTCTGGAAACAAGTTACAAAGTTTCAAACTGAAGAAGATATTTTGGTCAAGACAATGTTGTTTGGAAAATTCATCTTATTACTGTAAACATTTTACAAAGAAATTGGCCAATGGAAACATACCAAAGTGACACTATTTTAAAGATATTCATTTTTTTTTTAAACTGCGTTTTGAATTTCTGAACTTTTTAGAGAATTTGGCTTTTTTGCCACCCCTCGGGGTGAGGGGAAGGCTTGGTTGCAAATGTGGACCAGCTAAGAGATGGTGGCGGTCTCTGATCCGACCCCTTTCTTAGTGAATCCACCCACCAGCCTCCAGACAAGGCGGTACTAAGTGGATTATTTACGGCAGGTAAAATGGAATAAAAGACCTTTATGTGACTTTTCTTGGCTGGCGGAGGGATTCCCAGGTGATACCAGCAGGCCCCTTAGTGGCTCTTACCTCTCTGCTGGGTTTCCCTCTATTTACCATCCCAGAGGACGAGAGTGTTTCTTCCCATCACACATGGCAGATATAACCCAGAAGTTAATTCCACTGTAATGTGTAGCCCAGATTCTTCAGTGCTTGGGCCTTCCCTAGCCATGGACTTTGAGGGCTTGGGTTGATTTCGACCATTTTCAGGGCTAGGCAGCGTATTAACTTTGCAGTCTTGACTGCTGGGTCATTGAAACACACATTTCACTGGCATGAACGGTGGCACAAGTTGCAAAAGACTTACTCCCTGCTGACGATCTGAGATGTTGTTGCTTTTTACCACAGTGAAATTGCCTTAACGTGTGAGCCAAAATATGGTTTTAAGCTATGTTAATCTTATTCTATACATGCAGCGCTTTTTGCATAGCAGGGCCACATTAAAGCCTTTGAAATCCTACTGTAATATTTTGTGCTCTCTGTCCTTTCTAGGCTGAGTAGATGTTATAAGCTGTGTTGTTGTAAATGGTATGTGTATCTCGTCCCTCCTGTCTGGAATGAAAAATAGCTCCTCTCTTTGATCTTCCCTCATTTGCTAAAAAGTAACCAAAAATAATCCCTTTTTTTAATGTTGGGGGTAGGTGGTGAAATGTGCCAGGATTAAAAAAAATGTGACCCTCCTTTTCAGTGATTACTAACTGTGAAACATAAAATCTCTGTCCAGGTAAAAAATTTGAGTTGTCATAGCAACAGTAGGATGGCTATTTATTTTTGGATTTCCATTTTCACTGATTTATTTAACACATTGACAATCCATTTATAATGAAGAGGAATTCAAGAGGGTTTTTGTTTCTGGCTAGGTTTATACTAAACCAAGGTTGGGTTACTTTTCTTCATGGAGAATAAGCAAAGATAAAAGAGGTAAATAAAAATGAAACCTTGTGGCTTTCAGGGGCTTTTCTTGTCGACAAATACAGGTGCTGAGTGGTGCACAGGAGAGTGAAAACATGACTTACTTGTTTATTTTATGTCTTCTAGAAGAACCTTAGTGTTATAAAATGGAACCGAGGTTTAAGTCCGGTGCAGCTGGGAGGCACAAGAGCTGTAGATGCTCCCCTCCACCTGACTGTGGTTGCGTGCACACACTTGCTGCCAAGAAGAGGTCATCAGAGCCATGGCAAGTGACTGCTGCTCTGTCTCCTTGCAGAAGTCAGGGAGTGCCCCAAGGCCATGAACAAAAGCCATCTTTCTCATTTTGGTTGCAACCTCTGCAGCGATGCTTAGTGCACCCCCAGGCTCAGGTTTGCCTGTTCTCCGCAGTGCTTGTGCGCAAGCAGGAGCCTGCTCCAGGGCTTGGGAGGAGCCACAGAGCAGCCTGGAGTTTGGGGAGCCTAGACATGATCCATGCTGCAGCATGGGTTGGGTCCAAAAATGATGAAGATGGCCTTGTCTCATTTTGGGGTGTTTGTGTTAAAATGGGCTGTGCTCTATTTTTAGGAGTGTTGATCATTTCCAAGCCCAGGTGAGGCCAGTAGCCCTATGGATAGGAGATGTGTCTGGAAGGTTTTGTGCCTGATGACTTAAGCCATCCGGGATAAAGTCCGTTTTGGATCTAAGCAAGCAGGCACCCACAAAATTAGTGGTACCTGGGAATTTCCATAGCTTACAGCAGTGCTCAAAGCACTTCGACAGCAGTGAAATGTAACAAAAAGCCCATGAGGTCCTATGACCTCTCAGTTCCTATAGGTCTTCCTCCCTGGAAATTTCATTTCAGTGCATGCCTTTGAATGCCATCAAATTTACGTGCCACACCAGACAAATCAGGCTTCAATGTTTGGTGACTTTTGAAAGCATTGGAAAATTGGGAAGATTGAGGCAGATTTTGCAGAAGCGAGCAGTGAAATCAGAGTGGAATAACACAGCAAAAGCAAACCCAGCAGATTTCTGCCTGCAGAACGTGTCTGAGAGTACATTAGACGGAGCAAATTTCTGCATGGGTTTCTCACAGCCTGTCTTTCTGCAATTGCTCTGCAGATCGGTTCCTCTCTGGGATTTGTTTCCTGTGATGGATTTGGGTGACTGAGATGGATGACTTTAAAAGAACTAGTATTGATGACACGTTTGTAAGGCTCAGTAAAAACTGTGAGCCTGGCAGATACTGGGGAAGTCTTCAATCATTTTCTTTTATTATTGCTGTTTGTGGCATGAATCTGGACTGTTTTCAAGACAAGTGTGACAGGAGGCCAGCAGCTGACCAGAGGAAGCGTTGCACTTTCGGTCCAAGCCTGTTAATTTGTGAAAGATGGGCTTGTTTTTGGACCAGTCACTTCAGGAAAAGATGAGCTTTGACCTGTGCGTTAGATAAAATCAAGCATTGTTTCTGGATGTGATCTTGAGAATATAGAGAGGAGAGTACTGTCCATCAGTCACTGGCTCTTCCCCTATTTATCCCGGTAAAGGATCCAGCTTGCAAATTGTCTTTGGGGCTGACAGTGGGGGAAGGGTGGGAAAACCCAAGAAATCAACTTCCAGACATAAATACAATATGGACAAGTCATAAACATTATTAAAGCAAGTCTATCCCTGCAGGGCAGGTTTTTCCTCATAATGCTTTCCTGATTACGCTTCCGCAAAGCTGGGGAAGTGAATAGTGGGCTGATTATCCATGGACCATGATCTACATCAGTGTAAAACTGTTTCCATTGTATGTGAGAAGAGAACTTTGCATATTTACTGGAAGGGAATAGCCATCCTGCTTCTTATTCCGCCTTCAAATTCACAGTGGGCCTGATCCAAAACACAGCAATGTCAATGGGATTCTTTGTTCGGGCTCTTCTTATGTCCCACATTACCATTGCAAAACCTGCCCTGTTTATCATCTTAAATATACATGCCATAAATGGACCTAGTATTGACATGGTGTGTGATCAAACCCCGGACTGATTCGTCAAACACTTTGGAAAATAGGTAGATCAATGGATAGGCAATGAGGAACTATTTCTGCAAAGGCTGAATATAAGGGGAAAAAACCAAACAAAAAATGACTGACTCTGTGACATATTAACAGAATTGTCTGTAATTGTTTTTTCTTAAAAAAACCAAAACCCTTGAGAGAAATCCAAGTTCTTTTACATAATGCTTTCTGAGGGCCAGACTCCAGTTCTCTAGCTCATCTTAAGTACTGCTGATTTTGTTAAAGATTTCATATCCACTGTGGCACTGCTTGCTGTGAGTCCCAATCTGATCTTCGGTCAATAGTCAGAAAGAATCAGACTTTGTATAAAGATTAGTGTTGGCAAGTATATCACATAAAAGGCTGCTTATGCTTGATACAGTCAGAGTAGCAGAGACTTTTTAAACAAATGCACAAGGTGCGTTAGTTTCTTTATTCAATTATGACAGAATTTTTCCCAACATCTTAATTAACATTCATTCATTTACTAAGTATTACACCGTTTTTTTCTGTTAAACGTAAAGATCAGTGGTAGGAGCTATACATTCTGAAAGATAATTGCACCATGTAATTCTGGTGCTTCAACAATTTATACTGAAATATTGATGGATATGTTCCAACATACTTTTTTTTTCCCCACAAGCATATTTCATAATCTTTTAAATATCTTTCTCCTGAAAACTCTAGCATAAAGTACAAATCCTTTTATGTAATAGAAGTTTAATGCATCTGGATACTGCTAACCAAACAAAAGCATTTCAGACCGATTTCTATTTTCAGAAATAAAAGAAGTTGTTAAAGTATTGCAAATATGAATCTATGAGGAATATGCAATAGCAGAAGGGCATGACTAAGGATTCTCAAAAAGTTAAGGGCTCCACTTTAATATTAGAAACACGAAGGATCTTTTCTGATTTTCATTAGCATAACCAAGAATAAAAAACTTCCATTTTCAAATAGAAATTTAATGCTAAGTGACACTTTGCATAATCTGCTTAGGAGAGTCACTCTGTAGTCCTGCTGTCTGTGCTATGGTGCTAGCATGGACCAAAGACTTGTATCGTGAAATAGAAATGCTATGAGGTTATACAGAAAATGAAGCAGTATCTCAGAGAGATGGGAGCCTCGCTCATAAACAGTGGCTGGAACAACAGTCAGTTCAAGTGGTTTGTATGTTTGTTCTGAACATAAAACCTTGATAAAGCAAATAATAGTCATTAATAAGTAGTCAGGATGAAGTATTTGGTTGTGAATTTGCACAAACTATGCAGAAAGCTCTTGGGTTTGCTATAGGAGGAAACTGTTGGAAGACTCCAAAGTGCCAAGTGCTCTGCCTGGGGCTGTTGGATTAATTGACGCAGAAAGGTTTAGGGGTTATCTTTGACACTGCTATAGTTTCCTAGTGTGTGAACAAAACATAAATGGCAGAGAAAGACCTCTGAAATCTAGCAGACATTCCTTGAATTTGCTACAGTGTCCTGTTTAGTGATGTACTTACAACGCAGTTTCTGTTTCTGACGGTCTGGGTGTGTTATTCCACTATCCATTTAGCATGTCATGCCATGGTGTTTTTCTGCTTATCTGCAGAGTTGTCTTTCCTACCTTTGGCCGACAGCATTCTCTCTCTTTTGGTACATCTTTCCTGAACCATATCACCACTTTCTGCATCCTGTCCCATCTGCTGAAGAATTTAGTAGGACTTGTACAGGCACCATTTCTGAACTGTGCAAGTTCACCCCAGCTCTGTCCTGGAAAGTCCCCTCCGCTGACAATGAGACATAGATCAGCCTTTCTTTCCATTCAGTCCTTGGCTTCTTTGGTAAGACCACTAAGATGGATGCTTGCTGTGATAATGGTGCTGACATTTGCTCACCAGGAATTGGAGCGAGACCATCATTTCATGTCATATAGGTCTCCAGTAACAATCAAATGCTAATGAGTGCCAGGCCATTAGAGGCCTGGCGTGCACTCCAGCTAGTGTCCCAAACTCGGTGTCCTTAGCCCATTATCCATTGTATCTGCTAGGTATTGCTACAGTTTGCCCCATCAGCAAAGATGTTGCACAACCAGCTAGTGACCACCCCGGGCTCTTCTGTTT
Source organism: Larus michahellis (assembly GCF_964199755.1). NCBI lineage: Eukaryota > Metazoa > Chordata > Aves > Charadriiformes > Laridae > Larus > Larus michahellis. The sequence continues at coordinate 5,009,373 of NC_133912.1, forward strand.
AGGCTGGATGCCATCTTTTCTGGGCAAGGGTACAGATCATGTCTTGAACTGTGCCAGACGCGCTGTTTGTGGTTCGTTTTCTGCCTATGAGCCTGGCCGAACAAAAAAGACTATACATATATATGTAGCAGTAGTGTTCACGTTACATACAATCTGACACCCGGTAGATGGTCCTTGGGGATTATAATGAGGCACCCACTGCTATACAGCATGTTTTGGCAGCCGGGAGGGCTGGCGAATCCCATGCCTGTCTTCTTTTTGCAAGTCTTTGAGTTTCTTTTTGGCACATACATGAAATGAAGCACAAGATGCAAATACTGCCAAAGCTTCTTGTAGAATAGATGACATTTATATTGTTATGCAGTTTGCTGATCTAAACATACCATTGCCTTGCCTTGATAGCCCAGGGCAAGTGCTAATCAGCTTGTTTCGTGGGCACCATGCCATCTGAAAGGGTGAACACAAATAGAGACAGTATGTGCATCATCTAGGAGCCTTGCAAGAACACGATTCCCAGCTGAGAGTATCCAAATGCGTCTGTCTCCTGAGCTTGCATGTTGGCATGTAAAAGATAAGTGACAGCGTTAAATATAATGTATTTGGAATAAATCAGGGTTGCATTCCTTAGCTGCTTCAAGCCCGTTTGCATTATATAGGTCACATCATCAACTGATGTAAATTGGCATAGCTGCATTGAAGGCAGTGGAGTTCACCGATTTGGATCTGCTGAGCATCTGGCCCTATGTGACTGTTCTCCATGAGAAGCTTTCCTTCTCATTTTGCCCTCTAGGGCATCATTAAAGGCTATTCAGTCTAAAAGGGAACATGTAAGATGAGGCGTTTGGGTTGGGAGCTTGTGGGTCAGGATCAACATGGGGAGGCCCACGAAGAGGATGTTGTGATGGGCGTCTCCTGTGAACCACCTGATTGAGAGGAAGAGCTGAATGAAGCCTTCTTTAAACAACGGGAAAAAAGTCTGTCCTAGCTGCCAGAAGGGAAATTCTGATTGGATCTAAGGGAGGGGGGACCAAACCTGGGAGAGTGGTGCAGCACTGGGGCAGGTGCCCAGCAAGGCTGTGGGATTGCTGTTCGTGGGGATTTTGAGAGCTCGAGTGGGCAACACCAGATTCAGTTTTGAGGTTAGCTAGGTTTTCAGTAGAAGGATGGCTTAAGTGACTTCCATCAGTCTTTTACAACCTCTACTGTTTTTCTACAAATCTCATTTATTCTGGATTAGTGGACAGACGACGTGTAGCCTCTTCATCCTTATCCTCACTTTCAGTAGCATCGAAGTGCCCTCAGTGCCATCTCCTGCCTTCATTCGGCTGTTTTATGTACTGTCCCTTCTCTATTTCTGTGCTTTTCTTTGCATGCGTTTCCTGTTTGCTTGCTTGTTTATTCCTCAGATTGGATTTTTCTGGCCATGTTTTCAGGAAAACGTGTCTGTGGGTATTATGTATAAACAATTACGTTTGAAAACCCCCAAAGCTGCACCGAAAGTGGATACTTGCATGAAATAACAGGGGACTTTAGATGTACAAGTAGAACTCTAATAGCTGGCTTGAATTCGTTTTGGTAATCTGGCCCTTTTCCCAGCCTTTTGGAAAGATAATCATCGTTCAAAGAGAGGTTTTCATTCACTATGGCATACACTTTATATTTCACGATGTAATGTAACCTTCCATACACTCAAGGAAAACAATTTACAGAGCTAATTGCTGAACTCTGCAGATATAATATTTTAAATGGGTTATGTTCGATAAGAGTTTATGTTAAAAAAGAAGAAATGTTCTGAAGGAAAATTATTGTTTAGGGAATATTGATTTGCATGAATTAATGTTTTCACTTCAGTTGATAGTTAAAAATGGATACTTAAGCTAAGACACATTTTTAGTGTGACATAAATGCTTCATTAGCTATGAACCTAGGGTGTGAGCTGAAGTCCTTTGTTTGTTTGTTCGTTTAAGTCTTCAAACTTCAGTTGGCACTGGGTCAAACAGTGCCAAAGATTCTTTTTTTTTTTAAGTTGAAAAAAACCCTACATGGTCTCAGAGATGGGAGGATGCTTTGGAGTTCTCATTGTTACTTACTTATTCACTTCAGACAATCCTCTCCACCCTTCTGTCTCAACCTACTTATCAGTAAAATTAGGGGCGGTGTTAATGATCCTACCTAACACAGTTATTATAGAAATTAACTAATGAATATTCGTACAATACAATATTGGTACCAAGGTGGAGTATTACTTGATCTGCAGGAACTGCCATCTGTCACACACATGCATCTCTCAGATTTAAAGACTGTAACAAAGATTTTGGGCTTGTGAGGTTCAGTAACTTTTGCAGAACTCTTTTTTTTTGTTTTGTTGCTGTTTTATTACTCTTTTCTTATATTTTTATTCAGAACATAGCCCAAGTCTGTAACTGCTCTCAGTTGTTGCGTCTTTATTGGCCCTGTAGTTTGGGGTTATAGCACAAAGTGTCTATATAAAAGGTTCAGTACCGTTAAGAAGGTGTTAGTGATGAACTAAACATAACATTTGAGTTTAATTTAAATTTGTTCTCTCCCATGTAGCTGAGCGTTGGTGACAGATTGAGAGAGAAGGAAGAAACCACAGCATTGTGTTTTAAAGCAACCCAATGGAACACAGGGTGGGTATATTTGTTTTCTGTGGTTCTTTTTAATTATCTTGTAATTTCTGTGTCACGTGTACCTTCATTGCGTTTAAAGGAAGGTTGCAGGTTCATATGTATCTAAACAAGAAGAGACTAAGGATGATATTCACATGCGTCCGGTCTTAGCCAGAAAAAGCAGAAATATGAATGTGGAGCTGCCCTTAGGCAGTGGAGCATCAAGGAGTAGATCAGGGCTCCGAAGGTGGGAGTCTGCCTCTCCTGATGGTCAGCAGAGCTTTGAGTTGAGGGCTCACAGCTTCTGCGTTAGGAAGCTCTGCTTCTCTACAGGTAAGGTATATGCTGAAAGACTGACAAATACCTTGAACTCCCTACCTTCTGCCGATGTAACTCTGCTGATTTCCGTAGGCAAACACTGGAGAAGGCAGCGCAGCCCCTCTGGCCTCAGGCGTTAATTCAGAGGCTCTGGCTTTTGATTAACTTGTACTGACAGGCATGTCCACTGTGGTCAGCTGGACTCTTGTGCACTTACCAATGTCCTGAAATACCTGAATTCTCTAGGCCTAGCCTCACTCTCTTTTGAGGCATGTTTCAAACTTCCAGCATGTGAACAGAGCTGGGCTCTCCAGCACTCAATGACTCAGTAAAATGCGGAAAGCACATCTAATTCCACTATTGAGCGTGAATTTCCTTCTCTTTCAGGATCTACCAATAGTGGTGAAGTCCCTTCTTGAACTGCACAACAGAAGCTGCTCTCCCAGTTCATGGTTGCTCCTTCCCACTGGCAAACAGCCTAAGGAGGAGCTGTTTATAGGTGAGATGTTCAGCATCCGTCAACTGAAATGATTAGCTTTTTGCTCCTTTCTGTTAGAAGAGTCTTACCAATTGTGAATTGAACTGGTAATTAGGAGCTTAGAAGCTTTATAGCTCATTGCTATATTTGTGCAATATTTGTACTATAAGGCTGCAGTGTATTACACAAGTCTGTTGCTTCTGCATGGTTATCTTTTTTCTCTTTCTTCCTCTCTTTCTATTCTGTGAATTTTTATTCTTGAATTACCTCCTGCTACAGCTTGTGATTTGCGGCAGCTAAAATTGATCTCACCTGTGAATTTAACACTGTAACTCTAAAGGCATCGCTGTGTCTCTAAGTCAGTATCAGTATGGTACTGGCACTTGTGCAGGTCATTGAAAGAGAATGAAGAACAGCAGGGTGGACTCCGTGTTGAATAATCACGTAACGTGTAGGTAATTCAAAGAACTAATAAGAGGCAGACATAAAAAGAAGTTATCTTCTGGAATGCAGAAAGTCAGGTAGAATGAAAAGCAAACCTGAAAACAGCGAATCTGTTTTACATCAGTGAAGGCAGAGGATCCTGCCCAGGATTAGTTTGGCCATTGTCGGTGCTTGGTGCTGCAGATAACGTGAGTTCCATAGCAACGAATTTTTAAATTCCTGGGTGCAAGGGTGCATATTAACTAGGAAATGGACTTGAGTTTCACTGAGATCATTAAAAACTAGCTTTATTTTATTTTCCACCCACCATCCTGCTCAGAAAATTGACTTTTTTTTTGAAGTCCTTAATTAAGGCTGAAAATTTAGCGTTAGGCAGATGCTGTCATTTGCTTCCTACCCCTCCAACAAAAACCCACGTGTAATGTGCTGCATTGGGCTCTGAAGCTGTAGGATGCCTTGTCAGTGACAAGCATCTGCAAAACCTGCAGCACATGCCCAGGGACTTGTAGTCAGATGAGTCATATGTTGCATGGGCCAAGTTTAATCCCAGAGAGAATGTTACAACACAGGAAGAACCCCCTGAAAATAACAGGAATTGGTACAGTATTGGGGCTGTAAACACAGGTTAGAACAGTCTGGGTATTTGCTTTAATCCTTTCTGATTCTATTTTGAATTGCAATGTTCCTACTTGCTTAACCACTTTCCATTTTTGCTCCGTTTTACCGTGACATAAGGAGGAGGGATATTTTGGAAACTGGAAAACTGCCACTTGCACCAGTATGGCATGCCACTAATTTTTGCAGTTTTTTTGAACCGAGCGTTGCCACTCTGAAAGATCTGTCAGCCTCTTCTTCTAGGATTCCCCACAGAGATCCCCACCCTCCTACAAGGCAGGACATGCCCCAGGTTAGAGGACTTTTGTTCCTTTCTCTGCAGGCTGCGCTGCCTCACCTGCTTCAAAATCAGGCACTTTGAAAGGATGAACGGAGTCTTTGAGAGGACGAGAGAGTTTGGATTTATGAGCTCTTCCTCCTTTATCCTGAGCAGAACGGATTCAGTGGACCCAAACATTGGCAAAAGATCAGGAGTGCGAGCACATCCTTAGTGTAGACAGGATGAAAAATTACTCTGCAATGTGTTTTGATGTAGTTTAGCATCATTTCAAGCAAAGGTCAAGCAAAAAAGTCCAACTTGCTGTGAGGCCAGTCTCCGTGAAGGGTTTGGCTTTGTGGCAGCGAAGTGGCAAGGGACCATCTGTGTAGTGTGTGGGCTGGGTTGGAAGAGAGGTGCCTGTGACAGTCCTCGCCAGGAAAATGCCTGATGATGGACATTTCAGTAGCTGACGTTGCACAGTAGGTCATGGTGAAGCAACGTGAATGGTAGGTAAGAGCTGGAGATGAGGCTTGATTGTTTTTTTTTCCTTTTTTCCCCCCACTATAATGAAATATTACAAGGGTCTTGCTTTGCACCTTTGCTTACTTATGCTCTGCCATATGTTTGAGTGGGGTTTAGCAGGCATGACAGGTAACCAGGTTGAGGGAGAATCTCAAAATATGTACAGTGACATAGTGAAGCCTCTTTTATAGAGGGGTAAACAAATCTTACTTCTACTTCTTTATTTTTTTACTTTTCCCTTGAGCAGAAATTTGGGAAAGTCATTTAATGTCACCCAGTGAGTTCTAATGGAGGCTTGGAAGAAGAAGAGAAAAAACCCTCCTGTGTCCGCTTGTTTCTTAGGTACGCCACATTACCCACAGCTAGTCTTACCACTCCCAGAGAAAGTTTGTGTAAGTCCTAAAATAATTTCATTCCGCTGGCCCACAAATATTCCCATTTGGTCAGCCTTATATAGAGTAATTACTGTTTAACATGGCACCGCAGCTGGGTCAGGGCTTATTTTGGGTTATGAGTTATAAAAAGCTGTTTGTTAAAAAAAAAAAAAAAATTAAAAAAAATTACTGTTTGTCGATCTGTCATTCTAAACAAATGAGTCTAGAAACTTGTTAGTTTACTTATTCTTTTTTACTTGTTTTGCTTTAAGAGTCAGCGTTCATGAGAGCACTAGTATTAGTACCAAAGGCATCTAGCCATCTCCTCCTGGCTTATTTAGATATGTCTGCACTTCAGTTACAAAAAATTTAATTGTTAGGTAGCCAGGTGTTGTGGTGATAGTGAACGAGTATCGTGGGGTGGCAGATGCTCAGGAAAAGGGCTCAAGTTTTGACCCGTGGAGATGTGGGAAGTTCATTTTCGTGGGCAGGTGATAGGTGTGATGGCGGAGAAGCAGCACCTTGAGGGAAACGCCTTGGCACTCCGTGCTCTCATCCAAATAGGTCTTTGCATTTTATGTGCCTAAAGTGCTGTGCACAGAGCAGGCAGTTCATTCCCACAGCTGTGCCGGGGTGTAATTAGCATTTTTTCAAACCATGCTGAGTCCAACATCAAAGTTCCTTCTAATTTTAATAACTTTGATATATATATATATATGCGCATGTATTTTATGTTTGTGCATATATGGATATATATGTGTGTGTATAGATAGAAAAAAGAAAATATGGCTATGTATATACATGTGTCATTTCTTATCTGCTACTAAAATACAGGTGTCTCTGTGGGAAACATGTTGTTAAGCTGTTTATTGTACAAGAGTTCAGGATGTTGAGAGTATTATATTCACTTATACGATTTCCCATGCTGAGTTGGTCATTTCACCTCAAAAATTAGCATCCCAGCCTGTTTCACAGAAGACCCCAATATTTTTAGTAATCATAGGAAAGAATGTTGTCCACTGGGACAGAGCAAGAGGCTGTGCATCAGGACTCAGGGTTTGGTTGTCTTTTTCTACTTATTTTATGGCCTGGGACAATTCTTAGCACTCCTCTGTGCCTCTGTTTAATAGCAAAATGGGACTAATAACATTGAGTTACCTTGCATAGAACTATTTAAAGACAAAATTGAAGTTTGGAGACCTTTTACTAGCTTTTGGCATCAGAGAAATAGAGCAGTTATGAGAAGTATTCCTGCGGTTTGGCTTTATTAATGATATGAACTTCTTGAGAAATTGTACTAATGAAATGGAGCTGGGAAACAAACCAGAAGCAGATAGACAGAAATCAAATCCCTTCGTGGACAGTTATACAATGTGCTAAGTGAGGATGGCTGTATCCTTGGATTTTTTCTCTTGAAAAATTCTGAAATGCATATGGAAAATAGTTTCGTCTCTATAACAAAAACGACAAGACGACTGACATTTCAGTAATTTTTAAGACAAGACAAATCTGAAAAGAAATACACTGGGAGTTATGAAAACCCTTCAAACTGGAGATATGAAAACAATATTGAATCTGTGAGCACAGGCTGTTGGTTCAGAGATAGCTCTCAGGTTTCTTGGCTCCTTTTTCCCTATCAGCTATGCCAGACAAGTGGCAAATGGCAGCCTGGAGGCCCTGAGGTCCAAGCCCTGGACCAGAAGCAGATACATCATGATAAGCAGAAATGGGGTGGGGAAATAGCACTATGGACACAATTTTTACTCCACCTGGGCTTGGGGTTTTCTGTCGGTCATCCGTCATATTATTCCTTATATTTATGTATGTTTTATTCCTGTTACCCCAGGTTGTGCCTGTGGAGTGTTGGAGGTGAAGAAGTGCACGTTCATCCTCTTTGCCTTTCTCGTGAGGACAGGTACGACGCGGTCACTCAGCACTGAACATGTTGCCAGGTAAGAGAGCGCACCTTCCTCCCTGGGTGCAGTGAGCGCTCAAAAGCGAACCGACCACCATGATAGTCATAGGAGCATAGGTTATAATGCCAGCTCTGCCTTTGTGTTGGCTATTTCCCACATGTTCATGGTAAGAATCTAATTATTTTTCCATCTGCAGCGATGGGTCCAGATAAACATTGTTGTGTAGGCACTAATAGTAAGGAGAAAACAAGTTTGATCCCAGGCTGTCGGGGACCAAATCTATTCCATTGCAGGTTGCTTTTTGAATTAGTCTGCAAGAACTTTAATTTTATTTAAAAAGCTTTTATTGATCAAAAAGGCTTCGTTCATAAGCTCTATGTTCTTGAGTAGTTGAAGCAGGCTTAACTCATGATAGGAGTTCTTATTGGAGTTCGTTTTTATCATCTCGGTTGTTGCTAAATTTCATGCTTTTCTTCTCTGTAAAGGTATCTGTAAAAGAGGCACATGGTTTAGAAATATAAAAAAAGTGCAGGTTTCCTTCCAGTCCATTAATTTTCTTTCATGGAGCTCTGTACCAGTTTGAGTGCACAATTGGGAGGAATCAAAACACAGACATCTAGACTATTACATAAGATCAAAAAGAGAACAGATTTGTTTTGAAGCTGGGTATAATGTATTTGTCCGAAGTCATGAACATTTTTGAGAGCTTGCAACATTCTTCCTGTTGTGCCTCAGGATGAAACTTAGATCATACAAACTGGAGAGAGATCCCAAAATACTTGAAGCCATTTAAGTAACTGTAGACCTAATTCACAGTCTTTACTGAGTGAGGCCAAGCAGGGATTTGAACCTGATTTTTATGCGCGCTCTTTTCTTCTCTTTCCTCCTTTTAACTTGAAGCTTCATCTTATATTGAAGAAACCTCCCCGTGGATTTCGTAAAAAGGGATTTATTCAGGTCAGACTCTAGGATTTTTTTTAACCGACCCAATGTTTTGTGTCCAACTGCCCTCACCCCTGAAATAAACAAATAGATTAGCTGTGGAAATTTCCATAGAAAACAGTTTGATTTATAACTCTTCCTAACTGAACTTTTGCGTAACGTGAAGGACAGAGAGCAAGTGGACTGTCCAGGCTAGGAAGATCTAGTATTTAGGGGACAGGATACATCCAATGTATGTGCATCCAACCACAGCTGGGTTCATTGACCTCGTGTAGTCTGTATACATGTCTATTAAGAGCAGGCTAGGAACTGGACTGAGCTCTTTCTGCCAGTCACTTGCAGTCCTGAACAGAAAAGGAAACACCAGTTTTTCTTCCGTAGTCCGGATGCTGACTCACCTGTGTGGTGAAAGAAAATAGCCAAAGGGTTGCTATTTCACCAGCGTCTCAATGTGCCTGGGGATATTTCATCAGCTGCCTTACTTGGGCAAGTTCAACTGCAAAGCTTTAAGGCCTGAGGACAGTTCAGTAGTTCCTCACACTCAACTTGGTCATGCGCTTTATGCCCTGTTGTCCGAGGTCCCCATCACCGACAAGTAAGTTTTATTTCACAGTTGGTTTTCAAGCCATTGGCAATATCTAGTTGTTTTGCACTGGTGTTTCACCGATGCATGGTGTCAGTTCAAGCCCACTTTGCTTGTAGTTGGAAACTTGTTCCAACTCATCTGCCTCTTCTCTGCATCTGGTTCCAGACCTTGACCTGGTCTGTGGTAGGACCGGGGAGGTGTCCTGCTGCTGCTGTGTTTTGCTGCCTACAGTTTTGGTGGGTTGGGGAGGGCCAAGCTGACAGGGATGCTGCAAGAGGAAGGAACCACTGTTCCCGAATTTCTGAAGGCCGGCAGCAAGCAAGCAGCACTGTTGCAGTATCTGACTGTCACCGATCATCCTGGTTCAAGCCAGGGAAACTTTCTCTGGCCTTGTGGAGCGTTTCCATGCTCTCTGCCTGCCCTAGAGGGCCTCTAGATACCTTCAGACCAAGCAACTTTCTAAAAGCTTACTGGAGAGGGCATCGTTTATGGTACTGCAGGCAAGATTTCTCCCCTGCTATACACCTTTTCCTTATTTTTGCAGCCTAATGACTACCCAAGCTGGGGACAGCAGTTTGCTCAGTGCTCAGGCGGGATGCTGATGGTCCTTGAATCATGCTGCTTTGCCTGCAAGGTCGGGATCTGAGCTTCTCATCAGGTAGAGCCTGGCCTGAAGTTCAGGACTGGAGTGTGCAGTGGCTGCCTTTTGCCGGCAGCTCACTGCAGCACTGCTTTGCTATCATTCTGCCATCTCCGCTCACCTCTGCCAGCATGGCCAGCACGGCTAATCCCTGCTTATCTGAATGCAGAGACATAGGCGGCAAGAGGTTTAATGCAAATGTAGCATCGCACAGCCCTGTTCCTTCTTGCAAACTATTGATTACGTGTCCAATTTGCTCTCCCCTGATAATAGCCCATAGGCAAAAGCCAATAGGGCGAGGAGGAGGAAAAGCTGTCACGGTCGTTCGATGGAGCTGGGGAGCCAATGAGAGGAGAAAGCCTGTGGATTGGGCTGGGGGAGAGCAAGGCTGGGGAACTGTCTTAGCAACAGCAGAAAGCACCTCTTTCTCCCTCCCACCCTGCAACCATGCTGGAAAGTTCCTGATGATGTTCCTTAATGTATTTGTCTCGCTCACGCCAAGTTTGTACGTGATTTGTGTGGCTTTGCCGCGTGTGCCAGTTTGCCCCTTTTCTCCATGATCCTTTGGAAAGGGTAGAAGGGAATCTTTTCTTTGTCTGTCCTACTAAAACCAACCAGTGAGCTCAAGGTAAAGGCGTCTGCTGCTGGATTCATTTCTGTGCAAGCCCTGGGAACAAAAGTGACTTTTGCATTGTCTTTTTGTGGTTGGTATTTTCCTCTTGACATCTTTCCAAGACAGTCTGTTGTTGAAAGTCAGTTTCTTGCCAATCTGTTGTGACAGCGGGAGCTGGATGCCTTGACTGTATTCTCATTTTTGCTAAGGAGTCCTTGTATGAAGCCAGGTGAATCCCTATCCTTCAAAATCCAGATCACTTCGTCAGGTTGCTGGGCTCTCTGGTCTGGGAATTAGAAGAAAATCTTTCTCAGTTGAGCCCTCCCTGTGATCTGTGGGCTGAGAAAAGCCAGTCCAAGGCACCATACTGCTTTGCCTCTTATCTTTTATCTGCCTTACAGCGGGAAATGTTCTTTCTGTCTCTCTGCCTCTCTCATGGTCAATCTATCATTGGTTTAACCAACCAAAAATGAAAATGGCAGTTAAATTTGTCCAAACCTTTTGAACATTTATTGGAACCAAACATTGTCACTTTCAGCACTCCCTTGAAAATGACCTTCGTTGTCCTCCTCTCACCTGCTGCCTCCTCCTGCTCATAAGCATTCACACGTTTATCTCACTATTTGCATGCTGATAATAGACATAGATTTTGTTAGTCCTGCATCTGTCGAGACGGCGGGGACAATAATAGAAGCACCGTCGGGACCAATATATATTGGTCTTAGGAGTGTGTCCAATAATGTCTGGGTCAGGGAGCCTTTAACTGCAGTGTCAGGGAATTTAGTCAGCTGTCATCGCTTCTTAATTAAAAATAGCTGAGACTCACTTACATTCCATTGCTGTACGTTAGCTCGTTTGTCATCTTGTCCTCTGCTCTCCAGCAAACCCCCTAAACACCTTCAAAACCAGACAAAGGATAGAAATGCTTGCAGCAGGTAAGAAGACAAGGGAGCAGAGAGCGGATAACCTGTGCCATAAGCTGCTCTTTAGGTCAAGAGTTTGCAGGAGTTTAGCGGGATTCAAAGGGGATGGGGATACATAACAGTGCAGTATGACATGTACTCTGTGTGTGTATTTTATATATATAAAACTAGTCTCTGCACAGGCATGTGTTGGGAATAAATCAAGCAGTAACTGTCCTGGGGTTACAAGAAACTTTCTCTGCGGGCAAACCAACTTATATTTTTCCATCTTGAGTTTCCAGCATCTTCCTCTGGTCCAGTATTCTCAAAGACAGAATGTTTTTTCAGTATGATCCAGTCAGACCTTTCCTACGTACATAAGTGATTGGATTCCTAATTCCTTGCTAAATGGAATTTAGTGGTATCTGTGATTGCTATCACCTTCCAGTAGGTTTCACTAATTTATTTGTGATATTCCTAAGGGGACAGGAAGATGGGAGGTTACACAGAGGTTCAGGAGCTGCAGAGGGAAATAAATAGCATGCCGTAATATCATTACTGAAAGAAAAATGTATCCCCCTCCCCCTGCCAAAAAAAAGAATTTATTGTGATTCTAGCTAATGCTTGGAGCCAAGGGACAGTTTTGGCATGGGGAGAATTTTTCTGGCTTCCTTTTTACAAGTAAATCAGAGGTGTAAGGGCATTAGACCGACTAACTTCCTGAACTGGAAGTTGCATCCGGATTACCATATTTAATTGTCTGTGATTGACCTATCTTCCATGCATTTTGCTAATCCATTTTTGAACCTGTTTATATATTTGGCCTCCACTGCATTGGGTGGTGATGAATCCCACCATTAAATCACATATTGTTTGAAAAAGTTCATCCAGGATGTCCTGTACAATGCTATCAATCTGTCCAGCGAGTAAATGGACGGCTGTTGCCAGGGCTTCAGATTCCCTCAGCCCAAATCGGTGGTAATTCCCCTTGAGACCACATCCATCCCTTGCACTCAAGAAGGGAAGCAGCACCAGAACTCCTGTGCTTCTCCACCCAACCAGTGGGACCAGAGTTAGCTCCCACACAGGGCAGTTCCACTACTAAATGGGGATTTTTCTGGCCATACATAGTTATTTCTCTCCGGACTGTGTTCCTGCTGACTTGACTGAAGAAGGTCGAATACTTGTTGATGTTCTAAGAATGGTGTATTTCCTGTAGAGGGGAAATTCACATGCAGCTTGTGGGATATACCTGGATTAATTTAAGATGTTCTCTTCAATCTGGTCATTTTTTTTCTGAGTCCAGTTTAAGAAAGGTGTATACAGTTTATAGGAATAAACAGGGAAGCCCACTGATTTGACTCAGTATTGTTTGGCGATTTTGAATTACTCCAAGGTGTGCTGGCACAGGAAATCAGAAGCAACAGGTAAAAGCTCAGCTGAAACCCAAAGCTTCAAGCTAAGGACAGACTTTCATGTTAGTAGAGACATTTTCAGACTGCAGATTTTTTTTTTTAAAAACTAATTAAGCTCTGATGACTTCAGCTGTATTTTCAGCCTCTGATTAAGGCCATGATACTAATTAAACTCTTGAATTATTAAAAATGCAAATAGTCAGACCTGTGTGCAACAGCAGACTTGTGTTGCCGTGCTCCAGGAGAGCAGTGGGAATATTTGGCAGAGTCCTTTGTGGTGACAAGTTTTTCTTTTCCTATTTTTTTTTTTTTATAAAATGGCTGCAGTTAACTTGATGCAGAACAAAAAATGTCGGCTGCTGGGGTAAATGTCTCAACTGCCTTGCAGCTAGACAAGTAAGTTTGATTAAAACACAGCAAAGTTTTGGAAGGAACTCTGGGTTTCTTGATGTCCCGACGGTGGCATTTTCACTGAATGGGCTGTTGGGATTGAAATACCATCTAGTCCTTAGAGAGCGAGTCTGCTTTCAGTAGTGAAACTGTTGGAGCAGCATTTAAGCTACCTACTTTGTTGTCGGAGTTCAAGAGCATGATAAATTATTTAGGCCTCTAGCTGTCCTCCCGGATCCCCTCTCTCTGGCATCCCCTACGATGATGCACGCACCTTCAGTGAGACATATGTACCAGGAGGTCTGATTGTGGCCTTTCCTTCAGTCCAGGTGTGTTTTGGTTGTGGCACTGCTAAACAGTAGGGGATCTGAAGGACGTCTTGATCTCTTTACTGTCAACATCTTAGCAGGCATCAAGCACCTCTTCTGAGTAACAGCCATCCTTGTGTACAAATACATCTTTTGAAGCAGGATTTTGTAATCATAAGTAGGGCGCATCTCCAGATGGATAGTCCTGCAGAAATACAATTAGCTGGTCTTTGAGGTAAGATGGAGTTCTCTAGGCTGTGAGCTGGGGGAGTAAGTATTACCTCTCACTGTCTCACCAGTGTTGCTGTGTACCTAGATCACAGGAATTTCTGTGTTTATTATTAAAAGGTTTTGCACAGCGCCAGAACCAAGAGTTCCAGTGATACTCCGAGTACCACTTCTGCATCACTGCCTATACCCTGGTCAGTGTTTTGCATGTGCAGCCCTTCCTCTGGTTGGGAGCCCGTGGGACTCAGAAGTGTCTGTCCGATCTGAAGCCCTTTTGCCTTGCCATTATGGAGGCTCTGCTGGATCTGGCAGTATTTGCAGCCAGTACCAGCTGGGCTATGAGAGGGATATGCCAGTAGGCAGTCTAGTTATAACCTGCCCAGAGGGAAGTTTCTTCCTAGTGCCTATTTAGTTCATAATAAAGACATAAATTAGAAAAAGGTGCATAAGACACTATTCAAATGCAGCAAGTGCATGTCATATTAAATAAACTGGAACCCTCGCTGGTGTGAAGTGACAGCAATTTACTGGAGTCACTTATCAGATAAAACCATGACCCAGTGCCTACAGTTGAGTCCAGTCAATGGCAGGTGTGATGGTGAAGCTATGTCATTTTTTGCTTCTCCTCTCAACTGTCCTTTTAGCATGTTAAAACAAAGAAATAAGTGGTCATTACTTTACCTATGACAACTGATTTTTTTCATCCTTCTGCTATAATGGGCTGCAGGTGTTTCACAGCCAGCCCAAGCTAATAAGGACAGACATTCTGGCTGCATGCCAAAATTATAAAACTGTCCAGGGAGAGAAGAAAAGAAAAGACAAGGGGCGGGGGTCCGGGGGTGGGAAGGAAAGAAAAAGAAAGCACGGGAGTCACTCCATGCTGAGATTTTGTACTTTTGTGTCTCCTGAAGTGAATACATCAGTCAGGAATCAAAGGTTTGAAAAGTC